>NC_142671.1:9361817-9726817 GCF_964200805.1 Pocillopora damicornis
CGCCGCTCATGATTATATAACGATATGCGCATTCGGAATGTATAGTCAGTTATTTCTTCGGTCTTTTGAACATGTAACAGCTCGGTTTATGTTGAAGTAATAAATAGGCTTTTTAAACCAAACTTATCGCTACACTTTTGATCTGTCATTAAATCAGTTTAAATCTACCAAGTGGAGTTTGAATTATTGTCACCTCGCACCGCGCCACCCCTGTAGTTGTTAAGGGTTTGAGTAAGCCGCAACCTCTAGAATCTTCACAATTACAAAGACCACGTAAAGAAAGCTAGGTTTTGTATACGATACGGCAACTAAACGATATTGCAACAAACCCTTGGCGTTATTTAATGATTTTTTTCTAAGTTCTGAATGAGCAGCTCATATAAAGCTGCATCTGTAATGCTACTCAGTCGTTAAGTTTTTAAACTCTGATAGCGCTGAGGACATAAAGAAAGCGAGTTTGTTTTACACTGCTTCCTAACAGATAACAAAGGCGGCTGTTTGCGTTTTTGAAAAGAAGTCTGAACATAGTTCAAATCAAATTTCATTAACAACACACTCTAAAAAGTGAAATTTGAAGGACGTAAACATTTTAGTTAAACAAGCTGCCACATTGATCAACAGATACGTTTCGTATGGCGTTTTTGTTGTTTCTCTCTCATAACATAAACATTTTAAATTTTAACCTTATCAAAAATTATTAAGTATTGTATAGTAAACATATTTTTTATCCTTTGAGCGAGTGCTGATCAGTGTCATCAAAGAAAAGTAACATGTCGGTTGCTTTTTTAGCCTTATGTAGGACTGAATTAACTGAGCGGTCTATTAATTGCTTACAATTAAATGAAAATGATTAAACTTTGACCAATGGATGATAAATAACTGACGGCAGGATCCTTGCAAGTTGACCGTGCGTCTATAGAAATTAAAAAAAAAAAGACTTGACAAATATTATTGCAGCGACTGGAATCAAACTCGTGCTACCGAATAGTGCTTGGTCGCTACTACCAACCGTGAGACAGTAAGAGTCGAGAGCGTGGCAAATTTTAGTGAGCTCGCCATTATCGTAAGGGAATCTGATGGCAATTAATTCAAATAAATTGTACTTGTTCGTGCTTACCTGTTCTTCAAGCCTGACAATAACCAACAGAGTAATCGATGAAATAAGTATTGGAATAATGAGTAGAAGCAAGAACGTTAGTCGTAACTTAACATGCGGGCAATGAATGAATAGCTGCAGCTTTTAGAATCGATCACGACGAAGAAGAAGCTGGTCTACCTAATATTGAAGAGAGAATAGACTGTTTTAATCTGTATTTCTGATTTTTTTCTTCTTTTAAACCCAACTATAGTGCCGTCTCGGACAACGAGCTCCAAACGTTGCCAGAGGGAATATTTGACAACCTGACCAGCTTAACTAGATTGTAAGTAGATATCATATGATTAATTGATAGATGAACGAGAGTAAGCGTCTTTACTTGTTACATGCGTGTTCATTAGTGTTAAGAGATTAAGAGCGACGGTCAGGAAATATCGACCAAAATCTTAATTTCGTGGCAAGAGTTGAAAAATCGCTTTCTTTGGTTTTTTGTCCATAAATAGCTTTTAGGTAGATAAGATACCTGATGTGAATTGTTCCCGCCAAAGCTATTTATATTTTAGAAAAATTAGAATATCGGTTTTTGTGGTCGGAGTCACAAAATTGGCTAATCATTTACGTGAAATTTGCATACATCAACTTGCCTCTCGTTCGCAAACAAAGTCGCACGGAGAAATTTGGACACTTTATTTCAACAGAATCACTGTTCTTCTTTTACTAGAAGATTCCTTTAGAGCAAAAGCGACCTGAACCAACTGGAATAAAAATTCCCAGTTTCTTCCATATCAAATAACAAGCACTTTTGCCAAGTCCTCTTTCTGCCTTTGCGTTTTTTGGGGCTTGTCCGCCGTGCTTCGAGATTGGTGGAGGAACTCGGCACAGATTCGATCCTCGACGCCACCCAATACCAAGGGATGAGCGGTGCCGGGGACAAATCGTTAATTCCGAAAGGTCTAACTCCGAAGAAAAGGATGTAGATACTCTTCCCAAAATAAGTTCGATTTTGAAATAAATCGTACTTGTTTATAGTTACTTATTCTTCCATCGTCATCCTGTGTAACCGCTTGGGCAATGGATTGCTATTTATTATTTTGAAGGGATAGTTTACGAGATCAATCACAAAGGGTGGCAATTTTTTTTCAACTGTGTCTTCAAAACCATGTTTCTTGTTCACTCCACTTGGAACGCTACCACTTAAAGCATAGTAATCAGCATCTAAGAAACCAATTACCGAAGCAAAGCGCTCGTCTTTTCTTCTCTTGTCTCTAAAAATTAGGTGAAGGGTGAGGTTCAACGTTTTCAATTTTTTCGGCGGTTGAAAACTCAATTTAGCAGTAGACTGTTTGTTCTGTCAGTTTATTAATAACCTACGCAGGATATTGTGAAAACAAGTATTTTTCATTTAATGTAAATATGGCAGATTTCACGAGTTTCAATAATTTATGTCATTGTTATTACTAACCTGCCATCGACATCCTTTATCAAATGTGGTTAAAGGGCAATCAGTTAAAAGAACTACCACCAAACATTTTTGAAAAACTGACTCGGCTGCAGAAATTGTGGGTAGCACTCTTTAGCTCTATGAATAATGCGGTTATTCACAAGGCTGGATAAAATCAGAAACAGGGGCAATTCTAAATCTTTCCTTGAGGAAGACTCGTATATCTTTATGTACAGTTACATTAATGTATCTGTCTGTCTAAAAGAAAAATTATGCTGAATATAGAACAGGATGCATTGCTAAATGATTAATTAAATACAATTAGCGAATGATCAACTGGCAACCAACCAAGAAGACGGAATTCTTTGAATAGGAAATATAAAATTATGCATTATATGGTAAAAGACTTTATCATTTTTGCGTCTCACCGACGCCATTCAAACTGCCATTGAGGCAAAGCTTTTTCTGTGCTAAATCAAATGAACTGAGTCCTAAAGGCCATAAACATCAGAGATAAAAATGCAGGATTAAAATAAGGGACTGGCTAACCAAGGTTTAGAAAAATTGGACCGTGCCGCCATGTTACATGATGTCATGGTAAAAACAAAAGTAAAGATAGCGCGAAGTTGCCGGGAGGGCTCACAAGTGTCTAAAGAAGCTTCAAGGAGCCAAAGGTTCGGAGCTGGATAAAGAGGAGAACTCGAGGTTCAGCGGCTCATCCTTGGGACCGACATTGCCGCCTGAAGCTACAGAATCAAGTGGCCCGTCTCCCGAAGTAATTGGCCCACAATAGTTGCCAAAAGGCACCCAATCTTGAAATTAACGGGAAACGAGGACGATTTCTTAAAGCAAGGTAGAGAGATATTCGGATTTGTTCAGTGGACGGCAATCCTGGGAGAGCTAAATTAAAAATTCCGGGAAGGCAGCACAGTAGACTCTCTTAAGAAAAGGGCCGAACTCAAAATGCTTAGGGCTCATCAAAGCAACTCAGAGTGTAATCAAAAGTGGTCTTTATTTTCTAAATACTTTAGCAGACTCCCATTTAACGTTTCGAGAGAGGTAAAAAGTTTTCTCCCAGAAAATGAAAGAATAACATGTTTCAAACATGGGAGAAAATTTAATGAAAGAGACTACAGTTTTACAGAAATTATTTCCTTAATCCTACTCCTTAAAGAAGGCTTCCACTCTATTTAATGCAAATACTAATTGCGACTGAAAAAAGTCTGTTAAGGTATTTTGCTCCTTAAGAATTGCTTGATTCTGAACACGGCTCCTCTTTAATGGAATGCATGAAACTAGTGGAGATGGTGGACAGAGAGGTTCCCAGTCGCTACTCGGGACTTATGTCGGCGTCTTGGGAGTCAGAAACATGAGTCATTCCTCTTCGTCTGTGCTTTGACTGCTTCTTGGCAGAGTGACGGAATATTGGCTCGTCGGCCGCCGCATGAATGGCATCGGAGAAAACGGATGAAGTTCGAGCTTCTTGTGCTCCTTCACAGCACCTGGCAGGTTGAGCGTTCCTTGTTGCTTGAGGAAACTGCGTAACTCTTGGCAGTTTATCTCCAGTAGACTTGTCAGCACCTGCCGCTCGTTCTCGTCTATTCATTGCTCCATTCGTTTGTTGCTATAAGCCACTAACCTCAGAAAATGAAGCGTGGAGGGATGAGACATCGGTCTTATCGTTATTATGGCTAATGGCTAATGTTTGGCGCGTTGGACCTGGCTGAGACTCTCTTTTCTATTCTGCCTGGGAGCTGGGTGTAAATTTCTTTATTTTAAGGATCATTGACATGGTCGGATGGAAATTGAAGAGTCTAGGGTGAAAGCTGAGCTCAGCCAAGTAAGGGATAGTTACGTCTGAGTCACAACTATATATTCTAGTCCTGATCAAACATGTTTTGTCCAACATCATGTTAGTTGAGCATGTACAACCACATATACTTGAAATGTCCCCCTCAACATTGTGTTTGATGGATTCCTAGGTTTGTTCTAAATCAAAATTTATTCAACATTCTCCTTCTTCACGAGCAAAATTTTGATCGTTATTGTGCACATATCTAAGTATGAATACACGCAGAAGGTTTGGAGAGCACGAGAGAAGCGTTACTCGAGGGGCAAAGGTCCTCTCTTGGGCGGCTACAACACTGGTATTTTGATGGACCCGGATGACCTGATTTTTTTTTACTGAACTCGCATGACCAAGTGTTCGTAGTATTTTGTTATTAGGAACTGGCAGCTAAACTGACGGTTAAGATGCAGTTTGTTACAACACGCATGTCATGTTACTTACGCACAGTTGCACGTATAGTTAACGGCCAGTCCACAATTGTGCGTTAGATATAAGGATGGTAAAAAGCAAAGAAAGGCGTAGCGCCAAGCTAGCAGTGACCGGTCACGTATCCAACCAAAATAAATGGAATTATATCTTCGGTCAAATAAAACGCTTATAAATTTTGCTGCGATCGCTTACTTAATTTGTTTTCACTCTAAATCTTTTTTTTGAAATTTAAAATAAACTGAAGTCACTGCTTATTTCTATTGTCAAAGCGGAAAGAAAATCACAAACTATATAATAAGCTCAGTTATGCACGCACTCTGATTGGTTCTCACTTATGATCTATTGGAGGACAGACGTATAGATGACGTCATCATTAAAACTTTTTTTCAATTCTCTATGTGGTAAGAACATCGGTGACACACTCGGCTGCGCCTCGTGTGCCATTTTTTTGTTCATATCACATTTTGACGTCATCTGTGATCTATTACTGAACAGACGCACGACAAATTGGAATCTTTTTGTTAAACAGAGGTATTGCTATGCGACCGGAACTGAATCAATTTCCAGTGTCAATTAATTTACACAGTCTGTTCTGAATATTTTTAAATGAATTCAACAATTTAAAATCCAAGAAGTTTTCAAGAATACGAGAGGAGGAGGAATACTTCTTAGACAAGCATTCAATTACGTTGGAGTTTTAGCTCATTGACAACTAATGCAATGAAGTTGTGCACAGCCTTTTGAACAAGTTTTTTGTTTCGTGGAACCGGGCGGAGGAAGTGATCGTGAAAAAGAATTCAGCGAGCAACACTTTAGTAAATTGAGTGACCCAATCTGAACACTGGAAGTGCAATAACCGATGCCATGAATCTGATAGAGCGATCAAAATCATTATGGCTTTAGAGGAATTAGATACGACAAGCACATGCTGTGTTGTTTGGGAAAATAGCCTCCATTTAACTCGAAAAAGTGGTCGTATTCTTTCTATCGAGAAGTGAACACATCTTATGA
Organism: Pocillopora damicornis; assembly: GCF_964200805.1. Classification (NCBI taxonomy): domain Eukaryota; kingdom Metazoa; phylum Cnidaria; class Anthozoa; order Scleractinia; family Pocilloporidae; genus Pocillopora; species Pocillopora damicornis. Next base: position 9,367,644 of record NC_142671.1, read on the forward strand.
GAGTGAAATTTAAAGAAAACTCTGAAGCCATTCTGAATAAAGGATGCTCAGCACTCGGCCAGGTATTCGCGTATAACCGAATGGTTTATCAAAATAGACTAATGAGTCATCGAAATAATACAGAACAATTAGAAAAAGTAAGAGTGCCGCATACCATTATAGTAGGTCCTTTTTTTTAAAGTCCCTTGACTTCGACCGCATTAGGTTTGCATAGATGGTATGAAGGTTGGCAGAAACGTTTCGGAGACTTGACGTTGTAAACAGGGCGCAAATACACCAGAGTAGTCTCTGTGCAATGTATCCTGGTCGAATGGATGGCAAAAAAGAAACTAAAACTGTCGTCTTTCGATAACTGAAACCTGCGACAGAAAGTTTGAAAGAGCTTTAAATATCGATATATCGATATATATTTCAAAGTTTTGAGAACAAAAGACCAGAACTGAGGAAAAGGGGCTTTTTGTTTATTTTTTTTTTCATACAGTGTCAAGATATTTCTATTCACCCTGAAAATTTTGATCAAATTTGATGACAGCATAGTGAACAATCGCTGCTAATAAGCTACTTTCATAATGCTACTCATCTGTAATGCTACTCTGTCGTTGAGTTTTCAAACTCTGATTGCGCTGAATATAATAATGAAAAGTCAGGTTTTTTGACATTGCTTCATAACAGATAACAAAGGTGGCTGTATGCGTTTTTGAAAAGAAGTCTGACAACTTTTCAAATCACAGGTCACTTTACAACAAAAAACTAAGCAGCCTTCATCCGGGAATATTTTTCTCCTTTTTTGGGGGGAATTATAGAAAACGATCGTTAAAAATTTTAGTCACAGCGACTTTTGTTAAAAATTAGCGTGACCGAATCTATGTCAGCACAACATCAAAGTGCTTTCTCTGTAAGTATTTACTAATATTATTATTTAATTCATTATAAAATACTGGGTGAGCAGAATAAAGTAAAGCAAAAAATATGCTGAGTTCCTTTCAATTATGTGGAACGTTTCCCCTTTAGCAAATATGCTCCATGGAAAGCAGTAAGGAAAACAAAATAAACAAATAAATTGCCATAATTATTGTCATAGTTATTGCTAACCTACCATCGACATCCTTTATTACAGGTAGTTAAATGGTAATCAGTTAAAAGAACTACCACCAAAAGTTTTTGATGGATTGACTCGACTGCAGTACATGCGAGTAGCACTCTCTGGCTGCTTAAAATCAGGAACAGGACCAATCCTAAATTGTCCTTGATTGCAGTATTCAATTTATGTAAAAGATTCTCTGAAGATTTTGTCACACATTGTTGATATTTAACTAGATTTGATAATGATTTTAACTTGAGATTCGCTTAATTTACCTTACCATTTTGGCGGGTCTTAATTTTCGCGATTGACAATGTTCATGGACCACGTTAATAAACACCACCCATCAATCAAAACGGCTAAATTTTCAGAAGCTACTTTCTACACAACGTGTCACCCAGCGGGGGAAAAGAAAGGCTCCGCTAAAGGGAAAGAGTTACGAGTCCTCAGGATTAATTCTTCAAAACAAATATTTGTTCAGAGCAAAACTGGCGGAGAGACGCAAAGAGAAACAACGCGAAAAATTTCATTAAAAACATTCTCTCCGATGTTAAACTAGAAGGACGTAAACTATTTAATTCAACAAGCTGCCACAATACTCGACAGTTACGTTTCCTATGGCGTTTTTGTTGTTTCTCTCTTATAGACTTGACTTAAGTATTTTAAATTGTAACCTTGGTAAAAATTGTGAAGTATTGTTAACTAAACTTATCATTTATCCTTTGAGTGAGTCTGCTGATCATTGTCAACAAACAAAAGTAAAATGTCGGTTGTTTTTCGTAGCCTTATGCAGGACTGAATTAACTGAGCGGTCTATTAAATTGGTTACAATTAAATGAAATGAATTTGATTTTGATAGATGGACAAGAAATAGCTTACGATATGATCCTTGCAAGTTGACCGTATGCTAAAAGAAATTTCAAAAAAGAAGCTTTCTAAAATATTCGCGCTGCGACAGGAATCAAACTCGTGCTACCGGATAGTACTTGGTTGCTGCTACCAACTGAGAGACAAGGGTTAAGTGTCGAGAGCGAGGCAAATTTTAGTGGGCTCTTCATTATCGTAAAAGGAATCTTATGACAATTGATTCAAATAAATTGCACTTGTTCATACTTACCTGTTCCTCAATTTCTTTTTATTTGTGCAACTATGGGGAGCTCCTGTGAAATGAGAGCAATAAACTATGAGTTACCGAAAACTTTCCATATATAACTACAGCAATCAATTTTTTTCTTTCAATTGGGAGACGTTCTGCCTAAATACATTTGCAACGTCGGAGAATACAAACAGGTCAAATGTATGGAAAACCTCACACAATATTTATAGTCCTCAAGTATCATGTAATTACAACTACACTTAACTGAAACGATGTGCACTTTCCTCTTGGGTGATAAATCATCTTCTCCAACTTCTTATATCTCCAATAAACTGTTATATCTGAGGCTGGAAATCTGACTAAGAGATCGTTACCTAGGTGATTAAATTAAAACTGCAGAATAGAAATAGCGCCTAGTGATCGAACAACTTAATCGCTTAAAAAAAATGAGTCTCAAAGGAGATAAATATTCGAGAAAAATTGAATTAAAATCACTGAAAAGTCAGCAATATCTGCGGAAAGTTTTTAAGTGTTACCTGGGAATTATTTTCTCATTTTTAAATGCGCTGCTTAGAAGCTGCATTTGTCATGCTGCTAGGCTGAGTATTCTCTGTTCGCAAATACAGATCTTCATTTCGAAAAAAACAAGATTTTTATTTTTCAAATTATAGATTTCCAATTCGTTTCGTCCTGTTTCGTTTCGAAAATTACAGTAGGCCCCCGCTTCGTAAGAATCAACAAGGAAAAAAAAGCAACATTCAAATGGTGAGATGAAAACAACTCAAGCAAGGCGTACGTCTAAGCATCCAACAACGTCTTGTGGTCGAGCATCGTGTTCAATCCAAGATGTTAGAGGACTGGCCCTCTATCGCAGAAGGATTCCCAACCTTATTTTCACGAGTAACAATTAACATAATGAAAAATTGTCGAATACCTGTGAAAAAATACTTCCTGGCTGGTCGTCTCGGCCAAGGTTAGGCTTATCAGAGTCTCGTTAATTAATTTAAGATTATTTAGTTTGTTGGACTGATGGAGTTAACTAGCTTAAGAAACTCGTGCAAAAGGATGGCGGGTTATCGATATATCGATACATACTTTGAGACTGTAAGGACAAAAGACCAGAACTGAGGAAAATACGCTTTTTTGTGGAGATTTGTTCATACCGTGTCAAGATATTTCTCTCGACCCTGTACATTTTGATCAAGCTTAATGCAGCATAGTGAACAGTCGAGTAAAAATGAAACATTCTGATCAAGGATTTAGAAAAAATACATCGTAGTTAATGAAACCAGTATAGGCGAAACCTGCACTGGACTGGTGCGTTTTATGCCAGGAGACACATGTCGGAAAAAAGAATGACTGTTTCGAATCAATTATTTGCATTGGACTTTAGTGCGGTTTCTTTTTGACTCGTTTCATATTTTATTATAGGATTCGTGTTAAAGATCAGCTTGTCAATAACCAATCATGTTCGACAAAGCTTTCAATGTTTTGATCTGAGCTCTAGTGGCTCATGCTGTATTTGGACACCTATAGTTTGATAAAAAACCTAACCCTGGGCTTAGTGACAACACATACTAAGAATCACACTCGTACATCGCAACTTAGTTCAGGTGATGCTTATTATTAAGAATTCAACGAGCAGTATGTTGCACACAACTGCTGCTATAAGAGAAACTAAGCATCCGTTTCGTACCTTTCGAGCACTGCCAACTACAACTGGTTTACCGGACTGTTTCATTCACGGGCCTGAGAAACACAAACGGCTCCATAGGTTACAGATGGTTGCAACTATGCAAAGGAAACTCGAACCTACATCTGGTCCTGCTGGGAAAAGTTATCGTCTCTCAATGAAAACAGCCTTAGAAGTTACGATGTAATCGAAAATGATGAAAGATATGTAACGGGACAATTTGGTTAGACAAAAATACATGTCTTTTAAAGAAAATAGATCTTTGAGAACAAGTTGATTAATATTTATATCATTGACGGATAAACGATATTGCAGCAAAGGCGTCGGTAGAAATCGAGCTTTCCTGGAATTGTATCAAAACTTTGGAATCTTTGCTGCCTAGGAAATAGTTCTTATTGTGGGCGCTACTTTTTGCAACGCCTTAGCTTTCCTCACGCAGCATAAACTATAAAAGTGCGACGCGCACCGTTTAAAAAAAGAAGTTGGTTGAGACCACAGCGCTACCTTTGCTACGATCAGTGGGATCCAAGCTACCGCTATCTCAAGTGTCTTTGCCATTTTTTTTGGTGCGATTCGTCAACCAAAGTACGTAGGTCTTTTCTTTGTTTTAATTAAGTCACAGAATCATCAGCCTTTTCAATAGTCTCGGTCATAGAACCTCTCGTGTTATTATTACAGTATTATAGCGAAAAGATCTTATTTACAAATTGTCTTGGTTTCTTTTTAAATCGTTACTCTTTTATTCTCATTTAGTTACTTTTGTTTAGTACTATCCTGTTGTTTTTACCTTAATTCGTTTGATTATAATAATATGATAAATAATGACATGACAACAACTGAAGCAAGGCTGCATGCAGACGCTAAACAAGAAATTTGAAATGTCAAAGAAGGCGTACGTCTAAGCATCCAACAACGTTTAGTGGTCTTTTCCAGAGGCGGCTACTTTTATTTGCTTTATTGCTGCAATGCATAAATGGAACAGTTCTCCCTTTTTTCTTTCCTTTGCGACCATCACTTAACTGATATCTTCCATCCCACAAATTACTTTTCTCTTTTCCACATTGAATTTCTAAAAAGTTTCGCTCATTTTCACTAACACGGCACTTTATTCTTTTTACCGATGAGAGTGACTTCCTACTTAGCCTCGTTCTCGCGACGTAATTTTAGCACCAGATTTCTTTAATATCGTGAGAACACTGGGAATTGCGGAAATGGCCCATTTCAAGCAAATCCGTGGAGCATCGCGTTAGTTCAAGACGTTAGCGGACTGACCCTCTATCGCAGAAGGTTCCCAACCTCATTGTCACGAGTGACAATTAACACAATGAAAAATTGTCGAATACCTGTGAAAAAATACTTCTTGGGATGTCGTCTCTGTCAAGGTTAGGCTAACCATAGTCCCGTTAACAAATTTAAGATTATTTAGTTTGTGGACTGGTGGAGTTAACTAGCTTAAGAAACTCGTGCAAACGGAGGCACCCGGAAATGGGACAGTTACACCTTTTTTTTTTCTTTCTTTTGCCGCTATTACTTAGCTGATAGCCTATCTCTCACTAATAATTACTCACTCCATCACGTTAAATTTCGTGAAACAGTCGCTCATTTTCGCCAGCACAGCACTTCATTTTTTCTAACGATGAGAGCGACTTCGCTCTTAGCCTCGTTCTTGAGACGTAATTTCGGCACCAGATTTTTAAACCGCGAGAACAATTGGGACTGCGGAAATAGCATATTTCCAGAAAATTCGTTGAGCATCGTGTTCAATTCAAGATGTTAGAGGACTGAATCTCTATCGCAGAAGGATTCCTAACCATACAGTTACAATTTATACAATGAAAAATTGTCGAATGCCTGTGAAAAAATACTTCCTGGCTGGTCGTCTCGGCCAAGCTTAGGCTAATCAGTGTCCCGTTAACGAATTAAAGGTTGTTTGGTTTGTTGGACTGATGGAGTTAGTTAGCTTAAGAAACTCGTGCAAACGGAGGCACTGGGAGTTTGATCAAGAACTTTTATTCCCTCTCTGCTCAATGACTCTAAATGGCTCTTCATCTGAAAGACTGAGTCTTTTTTGTCAAATTTAGCCCTCAGTACTCATACACGCTCTTAAATATCCTATCAGTATAGGTATGTTTGGGCTTACGCGACAACTGACCTTGGCAGAGTGAACATATTTTTAGAACGCTAGCCCAAATAATTTCACTAGACATTCGAAATGAACAACAAAGTACTTCAATAACAAATAAACTTCGATAACTGAAACCCTAAAGAGAACTTTCCGATGGGGACCCTAAGCAAGGTCAAGGACTAACCCAAACATGACCAGCAATGACGATTATTGTACGAGAATTAAGCCCTATTTCAACTGTCAAAGACACATCACTCAAAAGGTAAAAATGAATGTGTGGTCTTGCGGCACAGAAAAAACCAAAGCTCATGGGACTCGTACAAGGATTGAAAGATCATCTAACAGGCCTAAACAATTCCCTAATACTTAGTGGGAACATTCTCGATTTTAGTAGTTCCCAAAGACTTCTAATTTTAGTAGCTCATAGCAAGTTCATTAGAAGATACTGGCTGAGCAGATGCAATATAACTTGTAGAGTGCTTTAAAATGGGTGAACGCTGCCCTGTTAGCAAATTTACTCAATAGAAAGCAGCGGGGAAAAATAATAAACACATAGGAAATAAATGTAACTACGCTCAATTTTCAAAAATCTCACTCGTACAAGACTCATACTCGGGACTCACACAAGGATTTAAAGATCATCTAACAGGCCTAAACAATTCCCTAATACTTAGTGGGAACATTCTCGATTTTAGTAGTTCCCAAAGACCTCTAATTTTAGTAGCTCATAGCAAGTTCATTAGAAGATACTGGCTGAGCAGATGTAATATAACTTGTAGAGTGCTTTTAAATGGGTGTACGCTACCCTGTTAGCAAATTTACTCAATAGAAAGCAGCGGGAAAAAATAATAAACAAATAGGAAATAAATGTAACTACGGTCAATTTTCAAAATCTCAATGTTATAATATCATTGTTAGTACTAACCTGCCATCGCCATTATTTATCACAGGCGGTTAGATTTCAAACTTTTAAAAGCACTATCACCAAACGTTTTTGATAAATTGACTCAGCCATAGTACTTGCGAGTAGTTCACTCTATATTCCTAACAATGCAGACATTTAAGATTGAATTGACCTGCAAACGTTCTCTCAATTATCTATCAGAGGTAGTTGATATATAATTATCTTTTATAATGACTTGGCTGGGTATCACCTAAGCTTACGTTACTCTAGTGTTGAGTTGCTTTGCGATGAAGAATTAAAATGAATGCGGCTGCCAGCCAAATACTCAGAAAATTATTTATGGAGGGATGAGAAGTCAAGGCCACTGAACTGGTTTGGTTGAATGAACTTAACTTAATGAACTTTTGGTTGTGACAAGTCATTTTTTTTTCTACGTGGTCTACTCGTGGAAATCCGTCCAGGGTCCTTTTTTAACATTGACTGAAATGCAATGAACGAAGTTGAGTGTCTCGACCGAGACAAAAGAGAGATGTAAACTTATTACATCATTCCGATAGCTGTGTGATCGCAATAGCTGTACGCTGCCAAATCATCCAACATACAGCTCAGATTAGATTGTGAAAGGGGGTAGAGTGCAACCTTGTGTGGCGTAAATATTGTAAATACTAACTTACAAAAAACTCTCCATAATTGCAGTGATTAAGCTTTTGTTTCGATTCGCAGACGTGCAGCTAAAATTCATTTGCTATGTTGGCGAAGTGTATTAAATTCAAAATTTACCTTGCATAATATTTATAGTCCCACTCTGTAAAGGTAATCGCATAGGGCCGAACAAAATAAAAGATTAATATTACGGTGGTTTTCAGAAGGTGCAGAAATTTCCCGAGCCATGCAGCGACTTCGTCAACTTCTAAAAACATTAGTTTCATCGATCCTAATATTGAACGACGAAACATACGATTACTCGTTTATAATATAAAGGGCAAAGTTTCATTCCAGTAAGGTCAAAAAATGGACACTGTTGCCAAATTACGTAGGGTGCCATTTCAGAGTTCAGTTAGCGGCAGTGAGCTGTGAAACTCACGAATCAGCTGAATGAAATCTTATTTTTTTACAGCAACGCCAAAGCAATGACGCCAGCCTTGCTGAAAAAAACATTCGTACATTCTGACATTCATTACTACTGTGCAAGGCAGAACAAGGCAGAACAGTAGATCAAAGGTTCGAACAGTGGATTAAAGGTTCATCGAAAAAAAAAAGTTCATCGAAAAAAAAAAGTTCATCAGAAAAAAGTTCATGAAAAGGGTCCTCTAGAAAAAATAAACTGAATTACGAAATTCTCAATTGTCGGCGGATTCTCGGTATTTACGGTCGATAGCTCTCAACATAATTTAAGTTTTAATATATTGTAATCATAATTGTTCTTCAATACATGGCCCCAATGGATATCAGCTTTCGAGCTGAAAGGGCTATCCTATCTAAATTAAGTTTTAATTTACCTACTTCTAAGCTCCAAATGTGCTGCAATTTATGATGCTACTAAGGCGTTGGGGTTGTAGACTATGATTGGATTGCGTGCTTGAGACCACACAAAGAAAGTCGGGTTTTTTTTTTTTTTAAGATTGCAACCAGCTACGTTATGATATTTTAGGCGATGTAACAATACATTTACTGAAAAGCTAATTGCACTGTATATTTTATTTCTTTGGTTAGTCGAAACTGCTCAAGGGTACTGTCTGTAGAAGAAGGAAACCATAAAATAATACGTAAACCTTGTCAAATGACGCATCGGCTGAATCCAAGTATGAATATAGTAAAAGCCTTCGAAGATGGACAAAAAAATCGATCGCAATTCTGAATTGAGTATGAGATCAAGAGCTTGCCTAACGAGGGCTAATACACATTTAACATGCCTTTATGACCATTTTGTCTCTGCTACTCTACAGTCACACACAGTAATGATATCCTAATGTGTTGTCCAGCCAAGCCACCATGCTATATATATCCGGGTGCCAAATCGAATCATTGCGGCAGCTTCCATATTCTCAAAATGTATGTTGAGATTGAGGAAGACTAAATGCATCAAAGCCGGACACGAAATACCCAAAAGCCAGCAGGTGTGAAAAAGGGGAACGGGTGACCTCGACCAAGGTAGTAGTGTCATCTTCAGCAAGGTAGTTCTGAGTGGTGTCACGGTCAGGACTTCAGGCGTTCCATGTAAAACATGGTGTGCACATGATAAAAAGTAATTTTATCAAGGAAGGATATGAGTAGACATTAAACTGAAACAAGGTGCCAACATGACAATACATAAAAAAAGTAATGAATTAAAAGAAAACGAAAGGTAACAAGTTTTACTTGGCGAAGGCTGAGGGTAGAATGCCTCACCCTTTTAGCGACTAAAAGATACAAATTACGATCCCATCTCCGCGTCTCGCAACTATCTCCAGCCCCACGATGCGTACCGACAAACTAATGATTTAAGCTGATTAGTGTTAATATATTCCACACAAGTAAACAGTGCTTTTCGCGTGCACTGATTGGCTAGTTCGGAGGTGAATAGCAAATTCTATTCATCTCCGAACAGCCAATGAGAAAAAAACATGCGTCAAGAGTTTAATCCCGACCATATTTCGGTATATTGAAAGGGATAAACCAAATTTTTCAAGAGCAGTTTTGCTCAAAAAGTATTTCTGATCTTGTCCGTCGTGAATTAAAAAATCAACATTAAGGATTTCTGACACATAACTATCACGATAACCCACATTCCTGAAACTGTTTGGAATTGTATTTACTTACGGATATCAAATGAGACGTAGCACCTCTGAGTGGTTTTCCACACAACAGAGCACAGATAAGGCTTCTCTATTTGTCTCATAGTAAAGAATCCTTCAAATTCCCCACGCATTACTTTCAATTTTAAAGACATGAAAGTTCACAATCTGCAATAGTTCGACTGGTCGAATTTAACACGTTTGCCTGAATTTTCTTTTAGTCTCTAATACAGAATCTGAAAGTGAAATGTTCAGTGAAATCTGGCCGAATTGTGGCTCATAAAAACACGCAGGTTTTTTCACATGACAATTAGAAAACAAACTGCTCAAGGCGTGTATTTTATGAATGAAAAAGAGCCCAAATGACGGGAACATGAAGATTGCTTGGGATGACAGCGCCTTCAACTCAACGCATCGGGAAGGATATCAGAGCAAGCTCGTAGTTGTTCACTCGAAGGGCGGCCGATGTAATATCTGAGGCTTTCTTCATTGCGATGAGCGGAGATCGGGATGATGAGCTAGCCGCGATGAACCTCGGCATGATCGCAGTCGCTCTGACACCGTCATGATTATTACAAATACTAACAGTTATGCCAGTTTCGCTGTATTTTTCATCACTTCTGGTTTGTTCTGTTTTTTTTTTTCTTAAACGAATCTATATATACTATAAGAGTTTTAGCTGTGTTTGATATTTCTTATTGTACGTAAGCTTACAATCTAACTGAGGGTGAAAATCTTTAAAACTCGGACTGTTCATTTCTTTTTCTCGCTGAGGATTTTTGTCTCTGCCGACGTTATAATGATGTAAATTACAGCGCTTGGCGTGTTTACAAACCTTTCTTTGGTTTTTCTGTTGCTACTTTCCGGCTTTCTTGTTCCAAAATTTCACTTCAATTAACGAAAAAAAAGCTAGAGGGAAGTCCTGGAAAAGATCGGAAATAATAAAATTTGGCAGATGGCGTGACAGCTTTAGCTCAGCTCTATGCTTTGTTCTCTGATAGAACAAGCTCTTTCAACCAACAACAGCACGCATTATATGGGAACTTCATTAAAAAAATATGTTAGGCACATGGACGCATGAGCCGCATTAGAGGTTTCGTGACAAATGAAAAGTATCAACACCCGTCTACAACACAATAGCCTACCCTTTATTCAATTTCTACGATATCGCTGAGGTAATTCACTACAAGACCAGGATAGGCTACGGCGTATGAAACATATATCCACCCAAACAACTATGGTTTGTACGCGCTACTCGATCAGATGTAATGACTCTTTCTTGCTGGTCGTGACTTTCAAATAATCGCTCTCATCACAGTGCCAAACTTCTTTTCTGCTGTCTAAACTCGTTAGCTCAGCCGATTTGTCATCGTTCTTCAGTAGATTTTTTGACATTCATAACCATTCTAAGAGACAGCGCAGTAGATTATGGTTACCGAGGGCAAATACAAATTTTGGGTATAAGACTCTTCTCTTCAATGGATTGAAAACTCTCAATGAGATGCTTACAAACATTAGGAAAGCCGGGGACGTACAGACGTTCTGTCGTCGCGCAAAATAGTATTTTATGCGGATCTAGTTTTTAAAGACTTTTTCTGGTAACTAGATTCGATTTTAAACATTATTTAAGTTTTAATGTATTGTAAGCATAATTATAACATGGCACCTACGGATACCAGCCTTCGAGCTGAAAGGGCTATCCAGTCTTAATAAACTTTTTATTCACTATACCTCTAAATTCCAACCATGCTGTTATAGGCTGAACTCATGATGCTATTAAGGGGTTAACTTTTAAATCTCAGATTACCTTTCGTGCACGAAACCGCCCAAAAGAAGCCGGTATTTTTTTTTTCTAATTGCTTCATAACAGTAAAAAAAGAGTGTTGTTTGCGTTTTTGACAGTCGTTCCGATCAAATCAAAGGTATATCTACGAAAACAAACTTAACAGTCTTTATCCAGAAATATTCAAGATCTTAAAGCCCTTGAAAATTTTTTAAGTGGTCGCGGTTTTAATGTAAGGAGTAGAAAATATTGGCTCGTCGGCCGCCGCATGAATAGCATCGGAGAAAACACGTCGCGGATGAAGTTCGCGCTCTTTGTGCTCCTTCGCAGCACCTGGTAGGTTGAGCGTTCCTTGTTGATTGAGGAAACTGCGAAATTCTTGGCGGTTTATCTCAAGTAGTCTTGTCAGCACCTGCCGCTCGTTCTCATCTCTTCATTGCTCCATTCGTTTGTTCTGATCGGCTTTATCATTCTCCATGTTAGTCTAACACGGATTTCAAAAGGCTCTAACACATTACAATAATTATTATAATTATTGTTTTAGATTATTTATATACTAGTAGTAGTATAGTAGTAGTAGTGGTAGAAGTGGTAGGTACGAAATGTACATTAAAACCCGGTAAACATATTGATACTAGAGGCAAATTTAGTCACTTGGCGGAGAATCGTTGGTTACCAGTATTGGAAAATAATTGTATTCATTTGTGCATGCTATATACTTAAAGTCTGATAGAAACGCTCAAAGTCAGATGAACTCAGTTGTAACGATGGTAAAAAATCTTGATGCGATTCACTGAATTATATGTGAAAAAATCGTCCCCTCTTTACCAAAGAAATAAGAGGAACCGGTAATTGAGGGAAACGATCATATCTATTAAATTGTTCATCTATCTATTTATCTGTACCTCTATCTATCTATCTATCTATCTATCTATCTATCTATCTATCTATCTATTTATCTATCTATCTGTATCAATCTATCTATCTTTCAACCCATCATTTACATCTACCTCTTCATCAAAAATCTGCGTTAATGGATAAATCTTTGTCCGTTGGATAGTGTAGAACGTTTTTTCATCACTTATCCACTCGATAACGATTTATCCGTTGGATAGCGTTATCCGCCCTTTGAATAAGTGGGGAGGACGATTTCTACCAGAATTTTAGATTTTTGAGAACCGCGCTAACTCGGCTATCCGAAGCAACGCATTTTTCTCGTCCCGTTGCTTTAATTATGCGAAATAGCGTAGTAGTTTACAAAACAAAATATGACACAAATTCGTAATAGGGTGATAGGCCGTTGGTAAATATGATTTTTTAGTCGCCAAAATAAAGAGCTGTGAATTAGCCATAGCATTATGAAGTTAAGTAAAAATTTGCCTCAGGAAGATTTTTCTTGTTAAATAGTGATCCACAGGAAATGATGAGTGAATGATTAGAAAAAGCACATGGTTGCTGTGGACGGGCTTGGGGAGCTTTCTTGCGCTCTTTTATTTTTAATTTTACCTATAGACGATAACAGGAGACGATAAACACTTTGCTTATCCAGTCCACATAAAGTGGAGCTCTTTGGGATTTTGATATACCTCTAAAACGGCATGTCATACTGAATGCGACTTTGATAATTTGATTTATTCAATTCCCTTCCTGTTTCAGTGATTCGCATTTGAAAAGATTCAGATAATTTTTCATACTTAAATTCAAGTTCTTCTGCTGTTGGAGCAGTTCGCCGAGTTATGGGGACGAAATACGAAATAGCTACGATTTGCTTGAAGTCACAGGTTATTCATTAATTTGCATTACCTTATCAATCAGTGCCAACAGAGCAAACTTTGTCGCAAACATCGCCTCATTTAGTGAGCAAATTTTAGTGAGCAATTTTATTCTAGGAATTGTTACAACTTGAAGTGGAGGGCATTAGTTGGCATTAGTTTTATACAGCTTCTTAGACCTTAGTGGGCTAACTTGCTGACAACGACTTCTCTCCTTTAAGGAGGTATATTTTCAGATGTTCGAATTTGCTGTATTTCAAACGTTAACAAGTATGAACGCATGCTGCACATAGATATTGGTCATATGGGTTATTTCCGAGCGATTTATGGCTGATTTTGTAATATTTGGAGACCGCTAAGCGATGACGATTTCACTACAGACCTTGCGCATGGAGAGAAGTTTAATTTCTCGGTGTATCTTATAACATATTTTGTGGTAACTCTATCAAAAACTTACTCTTCCCTCGTATCGACATCATCTTTATCGATCTATGATAAAACTGTGACGTATTGATCTCTCTCCAAAATAGTTTTTTGGACGTCGAAACAACCTTTCGCCATATATTTCCTTCTAGCAACTTGCAATGTTCGTCCCGTGGCTTCACTGTAAGATAGTAGCCATTTTTAAATACTGGATGATCAGATCAAAGGAAAGGATGTAACAAATGGAAGGGTTTTAATTGAGTGAAACGTTCCCCTGATAGCAAATATACGTTATGTAAATCAGCAAGGAAAGAAAATAAACAAATGGGAAGTTTAAATATTGTTGATTTCATAAATCTCAATACTTTATGTCATTGTTATAACTAACTTGCAATTGACATCTTTTATCACAGGTGGTTAAATGGCAATCAGTTAAAAGAACTACCACCAAACATTTTTGATAAACTGACTCGGCTGCACACACTGTGAGTAGCACTCTCTGGATTCTAATGATATGGATATTAAGACTAGGTAAAATCCGGAATAAGGCCAATACTATTTTTTTCCTTAAGAGGCTGTCTCTCTTATTTCCACCCGGTCAATTTTGCGTCAAAAATAATTTTGCCTGAAACTCTGTTAACAGAAAGACTTTACCTAGGAAAGAACTAAATTAGATTTGGTTTGATTCGAAATAATTTTCTGACTGTATCACGGGCCATAATTATTTCCCAGTCCATAGGGACCGTCGCAACGTCTCGAAAATTGAAAAATAGGCATATTTTGTGCAAAAACCCCTGTACGTTTTCGATTTTTCAAAAGTTATGACCGTTTGAACCAGCACATGTACGAGCATTCGCGATTTTTTCGCCTACACCAAAATCGAACCACTGGAGTAGATTTCGTCATAAATACAGCTTACCCGCTTTGCAGCCCGTCTTCATGGCTCACTTCAGAATTTTTCTAATAACCAAATTGGTGAAATCCATGATAACTTCAACAAATAGCTAGGTATTGCCTTCGAAAAGTAGGCGGCATCCATCGTGATTCGTGGTATCAAAACAAATGTCGGAATTGGCCACATTTCGCGGTGAATCACCCATTTAACATCGCTGCAGAGCTGAATTTTTTCCAAAATCAGAATATAAACTCTCCATGTCTGGAAGCTGAGGGAGAAATGAAGGTTTTAGGCTTCTGAAGTGAGGAAATGATCGCTTAAATGGCATATGGTTTTGTTTTGTATCCCAAAGTAATAATTGGGCAGAAAAAATTTTGGATGAAAAGAATAAATGCTTTTACCTGGAGTTTGATATCTTATAATTAATAAATCAATTTCAAATATTCTGAGCTTGCTTCTCTCGGTTCCGCGTCGATTGTGTCCACAGAACAGCAACCTGTCAATAGCTGGAGAAATCATGGGTTTATGTGAAATTTTAGATATTACTCGCTTCCCAAACTGGTGAACTGGATAACTCCAGCAAATACCTCCAAAATTCAGCGGTCGGCATCTGTCGATACTCTTCTTTGACTCGTTGTTGCGAACTAAACTCGAAAACTAAAGCCATGTTTCGCGCTTAATGTCCCGTTGAAACTTTGGATTGCAGCTGCATTCTCTTCAAGAATCAGTCATAGAACTCCACTTTTAAGTCTATGTGTCGAAGTTTGGCGTTTTGGAATTTAAAGCTGAACGATTGCACTATCGCGCATAACAGAGGTCCGCATTAATCATTGCGGGTGAACCCGCTGACCCTTTATTTTTTGTTGGAAGGCCTGCAAGTGTAGTATGAAAAGTGTAGTATGAAAGGCCGACCCTGCCCAAGTTGCAGTGGACATGCGAAATGCGAAAAATGAATCAAATGCACGTTTGTTCACTAGAGAACAGTGGCTGACAAAGAGCCAAGTTCAGAGTTCCCGGCTAGCAGCAATGCGGCGAAAAGATCAGGGTGTGATCGGGATATCACTGGATGAGGAGGAAGATATCCAATGCGTCCAGGAAAATTCGGAGAGATAAGATTTGGTAGACAAAGTTAACAAAGAGATCAAAGTCTCACATCCAATCTGCTACGATACGTAGGACCTCTGTGAACGTTACCACAATAACACACTTCAGAAATTCAATGTGGTTTTGTTGAGAGCCATCTGAAGTCATTTTGAGATCCCTGTAAAATTGAGAGACAAAAAACAGATCCTCATAGACAATTTGTCGGACGTGATTAGTGATTGTCAGTGTGTTTCTCAGTAGACTTATGTAAAAAATGTCTTATACGGTGGCTGAAAGTGTAGAATATGCTCTACAGATACAAACTACCTTTACTTCCGATATCAAGTTCTGACGGCGTTGTTATAGTGTAATATATTATAATATCTATTTACGCCCATCGGCCGATGGCGATTTCTAGTGGTCAGAATATGCTAAAATTTGCCTTTTCAAATATGTTGAGAGGGCAAATTCTAACTTTCTTAGCAAACTAGAAAGGTTTTTAAGCAATCTGATATAAATTCTGTGGCTTAACTATGCGAATTGAATATTTTACAAAGTTACAAAATATGCCTATTTTTCAATTTTCGACGGTCCCTACGGACTGGGAAATAATTATGGCCCGTAATGCAGTCAGAAAATTATTTCGAATCAAACCAAATCTAATTTAGTTCTTTCCTAGGTAAAGTCTTTCTGTTAACAGAGTTTCAGGCAAAATTATTTTTGACGCAAAATTGACCGGGTGGAAATAAGAGAGACAGCCTCTTAAATTGCGATATTTGTTCAAATTCTATCAGACATATTAATATAAAACTATGCTTGACTCGGTACTTGCTTCACTAAAATCGTTTTTGAGCTAAGATTATTTTTTGCAAAGCAATAAAGAAAAGATCAGCAGTCTCAGACTACATGTGGCTACTAACATAGCACAATTTTTATGGCATTGAAAAGAACTAGAGGTTTTATGAAGACGCTAGAAGGTAGTTGTTTCAGAAGATTTACCTCAAATGCAAAACAGAAAACCTACCGGATCCCACATTTTCATGAGAACCCTGTTCCACGGGTGAAAGATGATACAAGAAAAAAGTTACTATTTGAAGTTCAACCAATGATTAAATGGTAACAAATAATGATATTAACGAAAATAATAATAGTATAAAGCTAATAATAAAATAAAATAATAAACAATAGTAAAAGTGATGATTTATAGGGGCTAGCTCGAGAATCTCACGGTTCCTCTAGGCTCCAAAAACGACTATAACTATGCTTCCTTTAAGTTTGCAGTTAATTATAAATTGTTTACTTATTACATTGCAATTCCATTTTTGTGAGACTTCTGTTTCATATAACAAGGTTTTCCAAGCTTTAGGATACTCCGTTATTCTGTGTTTAAGGTTATTGCACCATTCTATTATTCCTCCGTTCCATCATTCGTCTGTTTAACTTCGGACCTTGCTCGCCCTTTGGAACATGGGTCGCTGATTCAAACGGTAAAATGCTCACTCTTCCAAAAAAAAAAAAAGTTTCCTCAAAGTTTACGCGATATGCACATCATCTCTATTTAGATATTTCTGTATGAAAAAGTTTGGTTTCTAATTATGAGCCATCCTAAAATGACTGCGAGATTTTTCTCGTCTTCTGTAGTCTTCTGTAACACCAAGAACTGAAAAGTGAAATGTTGGGTTTCTTAAGGCACAAAATAATTTGCTTCAAAGGCTTTCTTCTCTACTAAAAATAAATAGGACCCAATATTTATAGTGCGAATGTCGATCTACGAAGATACTTAAAAAGTGATATGGGGTCAAAATCGGGTGAAGATCGGCATTTTTTTATTATTTATGATCAGTCAGTCACTCACTTACTAACTCATTTACATATCTGGATTCGCCTCCCGAAGGGCAATCTCCATCAGCTCATGACTTTTACACGCATCTGTTTCCATCTCTATTATTTTACACGGAAGAAAAACAAATTCGTTTGAGTTCAGTTATAATTGAATTAATTATTTGACTGAACTTAACCAGTGCAATGCTCTACCAACTGAACTAACAAGCCAACTGGGAGCTGGTCATTCTGAATTTGGTCGATTCCGAATTTAGTTTTCAGGCCTTGTTTTTATCACTGCTTAAGTGGTGTTCGTTACTGCGAAGATCTCTTTCAATTCCATTTATTAAAACGCAGTTTACATATATGATTTACATATGTTCACAGTCATTGATTCATCACTTTACGGGTTTATTACGAACAAACACGATGACCAGCTCCCAGTTGGCTCGTTAGCTCAGTTGGTAGAGCACTGCACAATTTATAATTGATTGATAAGCATTTTATCATTATGCAAGATATGAAAGGTAAAATCAACGAATATTTACGTGTGACCTTGTGGCCTTATCATTATTAGCTCGTTGGACCGGGGATCGAAAAGTTCGGGTTCAAGTCCTGGTACAGATCATTGTAGTTACTCGAACAAGACTCTCTTTCTCTCTCTTCTCTCTGAGAGTTGAATGAAAGTTTCTTTCTAGGAAAACAGCCTCCATTTAACTCGAAAAAGTGGTCGTATCCTTTCTATCGAGAAGCGAGCTCATCTTATCAGAGTGAAATTTAAAGAAAACTCTGAGCGACCTGGAAGCTATTTTGAATAAAGGACGCTTAGTACTCGGCCAGGTATTCGTATATAACCGAACGGTTTATCAAAATGGACTAGTGAGTCATCGAAATAATAAAGAACAATTAGAAAAAGTAAGGGTGCCGCATATCATTATAGTAGGTCCTTCATTTAAAGTCCCTTAACTTCGACTACATTAGGTTCGCATAGATGGTATGAAGGTTGGCGGAAACGTGTCGGAGACTTGACGTTGTAAACAGGGCGCAATTACACTGAGTAGTCTCTGTGCAATGTATCCTAGTCGAGTGGATGGCAAAAAAGACACTAATACTGTCGTCTTTCAATAACTCAAACCTGTGACGGAAACTTAAAAAGAGCTTGAAATATCGATATATATTTCAAAGTTTTGAGACCAAAAGACCAGAACTGAGGAAAATAGACTTTTTATGGATTTTTGTTCATATAGTGTCAAGATGTTTCTCTTCACCTTGAACATTTTGATCAAATTTGATGACAGCATGGTAAACAGTCGTTAGAAATAGGCTACGTTTATAATGCTACTCATCTGTAATGCTACTCAATCGTTGAGTTTTAAAACTCTGATTGCGCTGAATATAATAATAAAAAGCCAGGTTTTTTGACATTGCTTCATAACAGATAACAAAGGTGGCCGTATGCGTTTTTGAAAAGAAGTCTGACAACTTTTCAAATCACAGGTCCCTTTACAACAACAAACTAAGCAGCCTTCATCTGGGAATATTTTTTTACTTTTTTTTTTTTGTAAATTATAGAAAGCGATCGTTAAAATTTTAGTCCGCGAATCTATATAAGCACAATATCAAAGTGCTTTCTCTGTAGGTATTTACTCATTTTATTATTTAGTTCGTTAGAAAATACTGGATGAGCACAATAAAGTAAAGCAAAAAACATGTCGAGTGCCTTTCAATTATGTGAAACGTTTTCCTGTTAGCAAATATGTTTAATGGAAAGCAGTAAGATCTCAAAATAAACAAATAAATTGCCATAATTATCGTCATAGTTATTGCTAACCTTCAATCGACATCCTTTATTACAGGCAGTTACATAGTAATCAGTTAAAAGAACTACCACCAAACGTTTTTGATGGATTGACTCGACTGCAGCACTTGTGAGTAGCACTCTCTGGCTGCTTAAAATCAGGAACAGAGCCAATCCTAAATTGTCCTTCATTGCAGTATTAGATTTATGTGAAAGATTCTCTCAGATTTTTTCAGACATTGTTGATATGTATCTATGTTTGATAATGATTTTAGCTTGAAATTTACTTAACTTACCTTGCCATTTTGGCGGGTCTTAATTTTCGCGATTGACGATGTCATCCACCAGTTCATTGACCAAGTTAATAAACACCATCCATCAATCAAAACGGCTGAAATACCAGAAACTACTTTCTCAGACACGACTATCTATAGGGGTGAAGGATTGAATAGGGAGTCAGTTCTCGATTTAAGAAACCACTTCAAACCAACAGAGACATTCCAGTTCACTATCTACACAACGTGTCACCCACAGGGAGCAAAGAAAGACTCCGCTAAAGGGAAAGAGTTACGACTCCTCAGGATTAATTCTTCAAAACAAATATTTGTTCAGAACAAAAATGGCGGAGAGAGGCAGAAAGAGACAACGCGAAAAATTTTATCAACAACACACTCTCCAAAGTGAAATTAGAATGACGCAAACTATTTAGTTCAACAAGCTGTCACAATAATCGACACAACATATATATATAATAAACGTTTCGTATGGCGTTTTTGTTGTTTCTCTCTGAAAGACTTGACTTAAATATTTTCAATTGTAACCTTGGTAAAAATTGTGAAGTATTGTTTACTAAACTTATCATTTATCCTTTGAGTGAGTCTGCTGATCATTGTCGACAAACAAATGTAACATGTCGGTTGTTTTTCGTAGCCTTATGTAGGACTGAATTAACTGACCAGTCTATTAAATTGGTTACAATTAAATGAAATGAATTTGATTTTGATTGATGGATAAGAAATAACTTACGATATGAACCTCAAAGAAATTTCAAAAAAGAAGCTCTCAAAGATATTTGCACTGCGACAGGAATCAAACTCGTGCTACCAGATAGTGCTTGGTTGCTGCTACCAACTGAGAGACAAGGGTTAAGTGTCGAGAGCGCGGCAAATTTTAGAGGGCTCTTCATTGTCGTAAAAAGAATCTGATGACAGTTGATTCAAATAAATTGTACTCGTTCATACTTACCTGTTCCTCACTTTCTTTTTATCTGTGCAACTATGGGGAAATGGATTGCCATGTAGTCTCCATACTCCATTTGGAAATTGACCAAATATCATTTCATTCAAGCCTGACAATGAACAACTGAATAATTCTTGAAACAATTATTGAAATAATGAGTAGAAGCAAGGACGTCAGTCATACCCTTACCAGCGGGTAGTGAACAAATAGATGCAGCTTTTAGAGTCGATCTTAACTGAGAATAAGCTGGTCTACCTATTGTTGGAGAGAGTATAGATTGCTTTAATCAAGACTTGTGGAGCTTTTTTTTTTTAATCCAACTATAGAGGCGTCAACGAAAACGAGCTCCAGACGTTGCAGAAGGGAATATTTGACAACCTGACCAGCTTAAATAGACTGTAAGTATACATCAACTGATTAATTGATTGATGAACGAGAGTAAGCGTCTTTACTTGTTACATGCGTGTTCACTAGTATTAAAAGATTAAGTATTTACAGGAATCATGAACGCAGATTTCTACTTTGACTTAAAAATCGTGATCGTGATAGCAGTACGATGCTATATAAACCATGATCCAGGTTTGCAGATCAAAAGTTATGATTAGGGTACATTGCGAGCTCCTGTGAAATGAGAGCAATAAACTATGAGTTACCGAAAACTTTCCATATATAACTACAGCAATCAATTTTTTTCTTTCAATTGGGAGACGTTCTGCCTAAATACATTTGCAACGTCGGAGAATACAAACAGGTCAAATGTATGGAAAACCTCACACAATATTTATAGTCCTCAAGTATCATGTAATTACAACTACACTTAACTGAAACGATGTGCACTTTCCTCTTGGGTGATAAATCATCTTCTCCAACTTCTTATATCTCCAATAAACTGTTATATCTGAGGCTGGAAATCTGACTAAGAGATCGTTACCTAGGTGATTAAATTAAAACTGCAGAATAGAAATAGCGCCTAGTGATCGAACAACTTAATCGCTTAAAAAAAATGAGTCTCAAAGGAGATAAATATTCGAGAAAAATTGAATTAAAATCACTGAAAAGTCAGCAATATCTGCGGAAAGTTTTTAAGTGTTACCTGGGAATTATTTTCTCATTTTTAAATGCGCTGCTTAGAAGCTGCATTTGTCATGCTGCTAGGCTGAGTATTCTCTGTTCGCAAATACAGATCTTCATTTCGAAAAAAACAAGATTTTTATTTTTCAAATTATAGATTTCCAATTCGTTTCGTCCTGTTTCGTTTCGAAAATTACAGTAGGCCCCCGCTTCGTAAGAATCAACAAGGAAAAAAAAGCAACATTCAAATGGTGAGATGAAAACAACTCAAGCAAGGCGTACGTCTAAGCATCCAACAACGTCTTGTGGTCGAGCATCGTGTTCAATCCAAGATGTTAGAGGACTGGCCCTCTATCGCAGAAGGATTCCCAACCTTATTTTCACGAGTAACAATTAACATAATGAAAAATTGTCGAATACCTGTGAAAAAATACTTCCTGGCTGGTCGTCTCGGCCAAGGTTAGGCTTATCAGAGTCTCGTTAATTAATTTAAGATTATTTAGTTTGTTGGACTGATGGAGTTAACTAGCTTAAGAAACTCGTGCAAAAGGATGGCGGGTTATCGATATATCGATACATACTTTGAGACTGTAAGGACAAAAGACCAGAACTGAGGAAAATACGCTTTTTATGGAGTTTTGTTCATACCGTGTCAAGATATTTCTCTCGACCCTGTACATTTTGATCAAGCTCAGATGCAGCATAGTGAACAGTCGAGTGAAAATGAAACATTCTGATCAAGGATTTAGAAAAAATACATCGTAGTTAATGAAACCAGTATAG
This sequence comes from Pocillopora damicornis, assembly GCF_964200805.1. NCBI lineage: Eukaryota > Metazoa > Cnidaria > Anthozoa > Scleractinia > Pocilloporidae > Pocillopora > Pocillopora damicornis. The sequence continues at coordinate 9,389,985 of NC_142671.1, forward strand.
GCGAAACCTGCACTGGACTGGTGCGTTTTATGCCAGGAGACACATGTCGGAAAAAAAATGACTGTTTCGAATCAATTATTTGCATTGGACTTTAGTGCGGTTTCTTTTTGACTCGTTTCATATTTTATTATAGGACTCGTGTTAAAGATCAGCTTGTCAATAACCAATCATGTTCGACAAAACTTTCAATGTTTTGATCTGAGCTCTAGTGGCTCATGCTGTATTTGGACACCTATAGTTTGATAAAAAAACCTAACCCTGGGCTTAGTGACAACACATACTAAGAATCACACTCGTACATCGCAACTTAGTTCAGGTGATGCTTATTATTACGAATTCAACGAGCAGTATGTTGCACTTAACTGCTGCTATAAGAGAAACTAAGCATCCGTTTCGTACCTTTCGAGCACTGCCAACTACAACTGGTTTACCGGACTGCTTCATTCACGGGCCTGAGAAACTCAAACGGCTCCATAGGTTAGAGATGGTTGCAACTATGCAAAGGAAACTCGAACCTACATCTGGTCCTGCTGGGAAAAGTTATCGTCTCTCAATGAAAACAGCCTTGGAAGTTACGATATAATCGAAAATGATGAAAGATATGAATAACGCCCTGTAACGGGACAATTTGGTTAGACAAAAGTACATGTCTTTTAAAGAAAATAGATCTTTGAGAACCAGTTGATTAATACTTATATCATTGACGGATAAACGATATTGCAGCAAACCCTTAGCGTTACAGGAGTATTCTTTTATGAGTTCCGAATGGACTGCGAATGAGCTGCATTTGGAATGCTTCTCAGTCGTTGAGTATGCAAACTCTGATTACGATGGGTACATAAGACTGTTAGTTTCGAAACGCCGTTTATTTCTACTAATTTCCTACAAACTTCCTTTTGATTTATATTTAATTATGTAGTCAATTACGTGATCTACAATGAAGGCGTCGGTAAGAAATCGAACTTTCCTGGAATTGTATCACAACTTTGGAATCTTTGCTGCCTAGGAAATAGTTCTTATTGTGGGCGCTACTTTTTACAACGCCTTAGCTTTCTTCACGCAGCATAAACTATAAAAGTGCGACGCGCACCGTTTAAAAAAAGAAGTTGGTTGAGGCCACAGCGCTACCTTTGCTACGATCAGTGGGATCCAAGCTACCGCTATCTCAAGTGTCTTTGCTATTTTTTTTAGTGCGATTCGTCAACCAAAGTACGTAGGTCTTTTCTTTGTTTTAATTAAGTCACAGAATCATCAGCCTTTTCAAAAGTCTCGGTCATAGAACCTCTCGTGTTATTATTACAGTATTATAGCGAAACGATCTTATTTACAAATTGTCTTGGTTTCTTTTTAAATCGTTACTCTTTTATTCTCATTTAGTTACTTTTGTTTAGTACTATCCTGTTGTTTGTACCTTAATGGGTTTGATTGTAATAATATGATAAATAATGACATGAAAACAACTGAAGCAAGGCTGAAAACAAGAAATTTGAAATGTCAAAGAAGGCGTACGTCTAAGCATCCAACAACGTTTAGTGGTCTTTTCCAGAGGCGGCTACTTTTATTTGCTTTATTGCTGCAATGCATAAATGGAACGGTTCTCCCTTTTTTCTTTCCTTTGCGACCATCGCTTAACTGATATCTTCCATCCCACAAATTACTTTTCTATTTTCCACATTGAATTTCTAAAAAGTTTCGCTCATTTTCACTCACACGGCACTTTATTCTTTTTACCGATGAGAGCGACTTCCTACTTAGCCTCGTTCTCGCGACGTAATTTTAGCACCAAATTTCTTTAATATCGTGAGAACACTGGGAATTGCGGAAATGGCCCATTTCAAGCAAATCCGTTGAGCATCGCGTTCAGTTCAAGACGTTAGCGGACTGGCCCTCTATCGCAGAAGGTTCCCAACCTCATTGTCACGAGTGACAATTAACACAATGAAAAGTTGTCGAATACCTGTGAAAAAATACTTCTTAGGATTTCGTCTCTGCCAAGGTTAGGCTAACCATAGTCCCGTTAACAAATTTAAGATTATTTAGTTTGTGGACTGGTGGAGTTAACTAGCTTAAGAAACTCGTGCAAACGGAGGCACCCGGAAATACGACAGTTACACCTTCTTTTTTTCTTTCTTTTGCCGCCATTACTTAGCTGATAGCCTCTCTCTCGCTAATTATTACTCACTCCATTACGTTAAATTTCGTGAAACAGTCGCTCATTTTCGCCATCACAGCACTTCATTTTTTCTAACGACGAGAGCGACTTCGCTCTTAGCCTCGTTCTTGAGACGTAATTTCGGCACCAGATTTTTAAACCGCGAGAACAATTGGGACTGCGGAAATAGCATATTTCCAGAAAATTCGTTGAGCAACGCGTTCAATTCAAGATGTTAGAGGACTGGCCCTCTATCGCAGAAGGATTCCTAACCTCATTTCACGAGTTACAATTTATACAATGAAAAATTGTCGAATACCTGTGAAAAAATACTTCCTGGCTGGTGGTCTCGGCCAAGCTTAGGCTAATCAGATTCCCGCTAACGAATTCAAGGTTGTTTGGTTTGTTGGACTGATGGAGTTAATTAGCTTAAGAAACTCGTGCAAACGGAGGCACTGGGAGTTTGATCAAGAACTTTCATTCCCTCTCTGCTTAATGACTCTAAATGGCTCTTCATCTGAAAGACTGGGTCTTTGTGTCTAATTCAGCCCTCAGTACACGCTCTTAAATATCCTATTGGTATAGGTATGTTTAGAGTTACGCGACAAGTGACCTTGGCAGAGTGAACATATTTTTAGAACGCTAACCCAAATAACTTTACTAGACATTCGAAATGAACAACAAAGTACTTAAAAAACGACTAAAATTCGAGAACTGAAACCCTAAAGAAAACTTCCCGATGGGAACCATAAACAAGATCAAGGACAAACCCAAACATGACCAGCGATGACGATTACTGTACGAGAATTAAGCCCTGTTTCAACTGTCAAAGACACATCACTCAAAATTTAAAAATAGATGTGTGGTCTTGCAGCACAGAACAAACCAAAGTTCATGGATCTCGCACAAAGATTTCAAGGTCATATAGCAGGCCTAAACAATTCCCAAATACTTAGTGGGAACATTCCCGATTTTAGTAGTTCCCAAAGACTTCTAATTTTAGTAGCTAATAGCAATTTCATTAAAAGATACAAGCTGAGCAGATGTAGTATAACTTGTCGAGTGCTTTAAAATGGGTGAACGCTGCCCTGTTAGCAAATATACTCAATAGAAAGCAGCGGAGGAAAAATAATAAACAAATAGGAAGTAAATGAAACTACGGTCAATTTTCAAAAATCTCAAGGTTATCATATCATTGTTAGTACTAACCTGCCATCGCCATTATTTATCACAGGCGGTTAGATTTCAAACAGTTAAAAGCACTATCACCAAACTTTTTTGATAAATTGGCTCAGCCATAGTACTTGCAAGTAGTTCACTCTATATTCTTAACAATGCAGATATTTAAGATTGAATTGAGCTGCAAACGTTCTCTCAATTATCTATCAGAGGTAGTTGATATATAATTATCTTTTATAATGACTTGGCTGGGTATCACCTAAGCTTACGTTTCTCTAGTGCTGAATTGCTTTGCAATGAAGTAATGAAATGAATGTGACTGTCAGCCAAATACTCAGAATATTATTTATGGAGGGATGAGACGTCAAGGTCACTGAACTGGTTTGGTTGAATGAACTTAACTTAATGAACTTTTGGTTGTGACAAGTCATTTTTGTCCTACGTGGTCTACTGGTGGAAATCCGTCCAGTGTCCTTTTTCAACATTGACTAAGTTGCAATGAACGAAGTTGAGTGTCTCGGCCGGGACAAGAGAGAGAGATGTAAACTTATTACATCATTCCGATAGCTGTGTGATCGCAATAGCTGTACGCTGCCAAATCATCCAACATACAGCTCAGATCAGATTGTGAAAGAGGGTAGAGTGCAACCTTGTGTGGCGTAAATATTATAAATACTAACTTACCAAAAACTATCCATTATCGCAATAATTAAGCTTTTTTTTCGATTCGCAGACGTACAGCTAAAATTCATTTGCTATGTTGGCGAAGTGTATTAAATTCAAAATTTACCCAGCATAATATTTATCGTCCCACTCTGTAAAGGTAATCGCATAGGGCCGAACAGAATGAAAGATTAATATTACAGTAGTTTTCAGAAGGTACAGAAATTGCTCGAGCCGTGCAGCGACTTCGTCAACCTCTGAAAGCATTAGCTACATCGATCCTAATGTTTGAACGATGAAACATGCGATTGCTCGTTTATAATAATTATAAAGGGTAAAGGTTCATTTCAGTAAGGTCAAAAATGGACACTGTCGCGCAATTACGTTTACCATTTCAGGGTTCAGTTAGCGACAATGAACTGTAAAATTCACGAATCAGCTGAATGAAATCTCATTTTTTTTTAGCAACGCCAAAATTTTTTTTTTGTTTTTTTTTTTTAGGAACGCCTCGCTAATGAAACATTCGTACATGCTGACATTCATAACTATTCTACAAGGCAGAACAAGGCAGAACAGTAGATCAAAGGTTCGAACAGTGGATTAAAGGTTCCTCGAAAAAAAAGTTCATCAGAAAAGAGTTCATGAAAAGGGTACTTTGGGAAAAATAAACTGAATTACGAAATTTTCAATTGTCGGCGGATTCTCGGTGTTGACGGTCAATAGCTCTCAATTAAGTTTTAATATATTGTAATCATAATTGTTCTTCGATACATGGCCCCTATGGATATCAGCGTTCGAGCTGAAAGGGCCATCCTGTCTAAAATAAATTTTACTTTACCTACTTCTAAGCTCCAAATGTGCTGCAATAAGCTGAATTTATGACAATTGCTATGGATTGCTCCATAACAAAAAACAAAGAGCGTTATTTCCGTTTTTGACAATCGTTCCAATCAAATCACAGGTATATCTACAACAACAAACTAAGCAGTCTTCATGCAGGAATATTTAGGACCTTAAAGTCTTTGGAAATTTTGTGAGTAGTTGTGTTTTTTTTTTCTTACTTTTTAACAGTAGAAATTATTTGGTAAAGTTTCTGGTCACGCACACTTTTATTTGAAAATAAATTGTCTTATTTGCAATTTACCATGTAAGGGCTCCTTTCGATTTTGATATTTATTGATATGATTGCTAAGTTGATTGGGACAGTTCGGTCCATGTAAAAGTTGCTGGGGTCAAGGATTTGTCAACAACTATACGCTATACTGTTCTCTCTCTGAGGATCAATTATCTTGAAGAGGCCTGGGAACAGTCTGAATAAAAGACTTTTTAGTTCACCATGCTGCCACAATGATCGGTAGCTACTTCAAGTATAGCGTTTACGTCGTTTCTTTTCCCAAAGTTATCATAAACATTTCAAATTTTGATGGAAAAATTAGTAACCAGTTTAAAAATAACTATGTTTTCGTCGCTATTGTCGTCGTATAGAGCCGGCGGTAAACAACAACCAGCTACATTAATATAAGATATTTTAGTCAATGTAACAATACATTTACTGAAAAGCTAATGGCACTGCGCTGCCACTTATCGTGACTCCCCCTGTCCATTTTCTTTAGATAAACAGATAGTGAAAAGCTCTTCAGCAAATATTTTATTTCTTTGGTTAGTCGAAACTGCTCAAGGGTACTGTCTGTAGAATAAGGAAATTACAAAATAATACAGTACTTTATGAATGCAGTAAAAAAACTAAAGAGGCCAGAAAAAGCAGAAAGGTCACCTGACGAATTGGAAAAATTAAGACTAAATTGTTTTTTGGTTTCACAAACCTTGACAAAAGCTCTGTAATTAACACAACAGTGCAAAATTTGAAACATATTTCAGTAGAATAAGGCAAAGAAGGATCAGTAGAATAATGTCAAAACTTTGTTGGGCTAAACATTTTTAGTTTTTATCGTCTTTATAGAGCAGTGTATGGAAATGAACTGAAGATGTTACCAAAGGGAATATTCAACAACTTGAAAGATTTAAAAGGACTGTAAGTATAAAGTAATTTAAGTTATATCATCAACATGCGAATTGTTCCTTTTTGACACTGCTAACCTAAGTGAAAAATTTATGAGAGGGAACAAACATGGCTTTGCTTTCGTCTGCTAAAAATTGCAATAAACACTAACAGATAACAAGCAATCGGAAGTTGCTCATTTACAGATGTCTTTTTGATGGTAGTGTCTAGCATTTACCCCTACCCCCCACACCTCAACCTCTTTGGTGTCTGAAACCTTTTAAAATTCAATGATTTCTTTTCTAGCTCGAAGAAACACCTTAATAAGTGAAAAAAAGTTGTAAAAAGTATCAAATGTAAGTCTGCATGGGAAAACGTTTTTAAAGGTGAACGCAGGGAAAGGTGAAATGACACGATAGGCCGTAGTTTGGTGCCAAATGACACGGCGGGTTCTCAGCGGCGTGCATGTCCGATAGCATAAGGAAGACGAAATGCACCAAAGCCGGACACGAAATCCCCAAAAGCCAGCAGGCGTGAAAAAGGGGAACGGGTGACCTCGACCAAGGTAGTAGTGTCATCGTCAGGACTTCAAGTGTCCCATGCAAAACATGGTGTGCACATGATAAAAAGTAATTTTGTCAAGTAAGGATGTGAGTACACGTTAAACTGAAACAAGGTGCCAACATGACAATACATAAAAAATAATGAATTAAAAGAAAACGAAACCTAACAGTTTTACTTGGCGAGGGCAGAGCGTAGAATACCTCACCCTATTAGCGATTGAAGGATACAAATTACGATCCCATCCCCGCGTCTCGCCACTATCTCCAGCCCCACGATGCGTACCGGCAAATTAATGATTTGAGCTAATCAGTGTTACTTTATACCACACAAGTGAGTGGTGCTTTTCGCACGCGCTGATTGGCTAACTCGGAGGTGAACTTGATCGCAGATACTTCTGGTATAGCATTTATGTTATTTCTCTTTCCCAAAGTTATCATAAACATTTCAAATCTTAATCAAAAAAATAATAACCAATTTACAAATAATAACCACGTCTTCGTCGCTGTCGTCGTCGTATAGAGCAGGTAAAGAACAGCTAGCTATATCATGATATTTTAGGCAATGTAACGATATATTTCTTGAAAAGCTAATGGCACTGCGCTGCCTTTTATCGTGACTCCCCCTGTCAATTTTCTTTAGATAAACAGATGGTAGAATCTCTTCAGCAAATATTTCATTTCTTTGGCAGTCGAAATTGCTAAAGGGTATTGTTTGTAGAAGAAGGAAACCTTAAAATAATACCGCACTTTATGAATGCAGCAAAAAACTAAAGAGATCAGAAAAAAACAGAGAGGTCAAGGATGGCAAAGATTAACGCAGGTCACACGACGGACTGGAAAAGTCTAGTCTAAATCTTTTTTTTCGGTTTTACAAACCAGGACAAAGCTCTCTAATTAAAACAACAGTACAAAATTTGGGACACATTTCAGTAGAATAGGTTGCGACGTTGGATAATGCAAACAGGCGGAATGTATGGAAAACCTTACATAATATTTATAGTCCTCAAGTATCATGTAATTACGATTACCCTAACTTAACTAAAGCCATTTGTACTTTCCTATTGAGTGATAAGTTATCTCCTCCAATTTGAACAATAACTTGTGATAATTGTGGCCGGAAATCTGACTAAGATAAGAGATCGTTACCTATGTAATTAAAACTGCAGAACAGAAATTGATCGCGCCCGGTGATCGGACAACTTAGTAGAGTAAAACAAATATGAGTTTCAAAGAGAGTAAATGTTCGAGAAAATATTGAATTAAAATCACTGACCTAGGAACTCTTTTCTCATTTTTAAACGTGCTGCTAATAAGCTGCCTTTGTCATGCAGCAACTTTTATGCAAAGTTAGACTCTATTTTATTTATCGTATTTCAGTTCGAACCTACAACTTAATTTGCACCTACAGCTACTACTGAATTCTCTTTTTTTCCAAAGAAAACCAGCTGTTTGATGCTCTTTCAAACGTTTACCAAACTGACGTTTGGCCTGTCCGATGTTTTCGCTGTAACCATACAATTGGTCAATTGTGGCTCATGCCTTTATTTGGACACCTACAGTTTGATAAAACACCTAATCCTGGGCTTAGTGACAACACGTCCTCAGGCTCACACTCGTACATCGCAACCTAGTTCGGGTGATGCTTATCATTAAGAATTCAGTGAACAGTATGTTACACACAACTGCTGCGGCAAGAGCAACTAAGCATCCGTTTCTTACCACACTGACAACTAAAATTGGTTTACCGGACTGCTTCATTCAAGGGCCTGAGAAACACAAACGGCTCCATAGATTAGAGACGGTTGCAACTATGCAAAGTTAGACTCTAATTTATTTATTGTATTTCAGTTCGAACCTACAACTTAATTTGCACCTACAGCTACTACTATTTTTTCTACTGCTACTGCTACTAAGGTCAACGATCTTCGATATTCGTTATCTTCATGAGCCCTCATCTCAAACGCAACCGATTGATCTGGACCGTCGAACTTTTGATCAGTTATTAAATCAGTTTAAATCTACCAAGAGGAGTTTGGATTATTGTCACCTCGCACAGCGCTACCCCTGTAGTTGTTGAGGATTTGAGTAAGCCGCAACCTCAACAAACCCTAAGCGTTACCTAATGGTTGTTTTTTGAGTTCTGAATAGCATCTAATAAGGTGCCTCTCTAATGCTACTCAATCGTTGAATTTTTAAACTGTGATTGCGCTGAGTACATAAAGAAAGCCAGGTTTTGTCTTCAAAACAAAACTTTGTTCAGAACACACCTGGCCGGGAAAGTCAGAGAGAGGCTACGCGAACAATTTCATTAACAACACACACTCAAAAGTGAAATTTGAAGGACGTGAACATTTTAGTTAAACAAGCTGCCACATTGCTCGACAGATACGTTTCGTATGGCGTTTTTTGTTGTTTCTCTCTCATTACATGAGCATTTTAAATTTTAACCTTATTAAAAATTATTAAGTATTGTATGGTAAACTTATTATTTATCCTTTGAATGAGAGCTGATCAGTGTCATCAAAGAAAAGTAACATGTCGGTTGCTTTTCTTAGCCTTATGTAGGACTGAATTCACTGAGCGGTCTATTCATTGCGCACAATTAAATGAAAAGAATTAAACTTTGACCGATGGATGATAAATAACTGACGGTAGGATCCTTGCAAGTTGACCGTGCGTCTATAGAAATTTAAAAAAAGAAGCCTTGACAAATATTAGTGCAGCGACTGGAATCAAACTCGTGCTACCGAATAGTGTTTGGTCGCTACTACCGACTGAGAGACAGTTAGAGTCGAGAGCGTGGCAAATTTTAGTGAGATGGCCATTATCGTAAGGGAATCTGATGACAATTAATTCAAATAAATTGTACTTGTTTATGCTTACCTGTTTTTCAAGCCTGACAATAAACAACAGAGTAATCCTTGAAATAAGTATTGGAATAATGAGTAGAAGCAAGAACATTAATCGTAACTTAACATGCGGGTAATATATGAATAGCTGCAGCTTTTAGAATCGATCACAACCACGAAGAAGCTGGTCTACCCAATGTTGAAGAGAGAATAGACTGCTTTAATCTGGACTTCTGATTTTTTTCTTCTTTTTAACCCAACTATAGTGCCGTCTCGAACAATGAGCTCCAAACGTTGCCAGAGGGAATATTTGACAACCTGACCAGCTTAACTGAACTGTAAGTATATAGCAACTGATTAATTGATAGATGCGAAAACAAGTATTTTGCATTTTTGTTTTGTTTTGTTTATTTTCTTCGGTTTTGTTATCAAAGGGCCAAATAAGGTTGATTCACATTATTATCGAGTTGGCAGATCAGAGTTGGCGTAAAACCTTAATCATTTTCTTAGCAGCTAAATGTAACATGAACAATGCAATGAAATAAATTAGGTAGATATTTAATACAAAATTGTATTTCCCTTTATTCATTGTAATCGTCATGAATGCTCTTACGTCTACCCTAAATTACCTTGAATGAGCTGTGCATAAATTAGGTAGAAACGCAATCGTGAGATCGACAAAACCAACGTGCTATACGGAAAGAAAGTATTGTATCATTAGAAAACAGTGGGTGAGCAGATCATAGGGAAGGATAAAACATGTAAAGTGCTTTCCAGTAGAAGGAAACTTTGTCCTGTTATAGCAAAATATGCTTCATGCAAATCAGCTAGGAAAAAATGATGATACTGAGAGAAAATGGAAAAAGTTTCAATACCATATGTCATTGTTATTGGTAACCTGCCATCGACATCCTTTATCACATGTGGTTAAAGGGCAATGAGTTAAAAGAACTACCACCAAACATTTCTGATAAACTGACTCGGCTGCAGAAATTGTGGGTAGCACTCTTTGCCTCCACGTATAATGCGGTTATTCACAAGGCTGGATAAAATCAGAAACAGGGGCAATTCTAAATCTTTCCTTGATTGCAAACGAAAGCTAAAATCAACGAATATCGTTATTATGGCTAATGTTTGGCGCGTTGGACCTGGGATAGAAAGGTGCGGGTTTGAGTTCTGGCAGAGACTCTCTCTTCTATTCTGCCTGGGAGCTGGATGTAAATTTCTTTATTTTAAAGATCATCGACATGATCAGATGGAAATTGAGGAATTAAAGGTGAACACTGAGCTCAGCCAAATAAGAGATAGTTACGTCTGAGTCACAACTGTATACTCTAGTCCTGATCAGTTATGTATGTCCAACATTATGTTGGAGGAGCATGTACAACCACATACACTTGAAATGCCTCCCTCAACATTGTGTTTGATGGATTCTTAGGTTTGCTCTAAATCCAACATATTTATTCAACATTCTCCTTCTTCACGGGCAACATTTTTGATGGCAATTGTGCATGTATCGAAGTATGAATACACGCAGAAGGTTTGGAGAGCACGAGAGAAGCGTTGCTCGAGGGGCAAAGGTCTTCCCTTGGGCGGCTACCACACAGGTATTTTTATGGAGAGTAATACCGATTTGGAAGACCCGGATGATCTAGTTTTTTTTTTTTAACTCGCATGACCAACTGTTTGTAGTATTTTGTTAGAAGGAACTGGCAGCTAAACTGACGGTAAAGATGCAGGGACCCGAAGTGGTCGTGATAAAGGAATTAATATGGCAAGAATACCTTCAATTATTACTAGTCGATGAGAAGAAGTACGGAAACTTTCCACGGCAGGGTCTGTGGTAAACTTTTTATCTCCGGAAAAGCGGCTAAACTATGGGATCGTTACGATCCAGGTTTGCTTCCGACCCAAAATCTAGGTCATCAGTAATGTGTTTCTTTCGAAAAGCTTCAAGCCTATCTTGAAGTTGCTGCCAAGCGAGACGAGAGAGCCAGAGGTCGTGAGCTGAAACGTGTCGCAGGAGAACGTGAAAGGCAGCTACGGGAAGAAATCGAGTCCAAAAAACAAATAATTGATGAACCAGGAGTAAAGGTTATTGACATTTCCTTCGATGTCGAATCAGCAGGGGGCACCAAGCTCAGCAACACAGGCTTTGTTTTGCATTTGCTGAGGTCAAACTTTCCATTTCCACTTGCGTCGGCGCTGGCACCTCCGGTTTTTGAACGCAACTTCCAGAGAAGACCTCCGAGTTCTCAGAAACCCGAAGTCCCTCATTGAGATTCTCTATCGTTTCATCAAGGTCAGCTTGCATTTTCTTTGCGGATTTAAAGTTCATATCGCGGACACGAGAGTATTCCACCTTGTTTGCGGAACTGGGAAGTACCAAAGGGCACTTAAGCTGCGTATAGGAAAGCTTTCTATCGACCTTTGTCCAGGCCTCAAGGTAAAATAGAACACTAGCTATGAGCAAACATGATTCGGTGAGGCCTGCCCTGCATCCCAAACAATCAGCGCAGTTTATTGTCCAATCCCTTGCGGTAATAATCCAGATTTGATTGTAGGCCTCAAGACTGCGGAAGGTTTTTTGCGCATAATAGCTCGTCTTGAAAACAAAATAGCAGAGCAAATGAGTCGATTCCACCGACGGTAAGCAATCAGGCTCGAAGCGTTTCCCACCTATCAAAACAGGATCGATTCTGATAGTCGAGATGTTCTTTCGGATAACGCTCTCTGACTTTTAACGTAATCAAACAGAGGAATTTGGACGACATGGTCTGGATCAGACGAAGGAATGGCAATTTTTTCAGTAGACGCCATTCATTTAATTCTTTTCGAATTTCTGAACTATCAATTTGGACCGTGTTTGCATATAGTAATGACTGAAACACGAGACTTAAATGTGCACCAACATGGCGTAAATTAACTGTGACGTCACGTGAAAAGGGTCTTTTAGGATGGTAAAAAACAAAGAAGGTCGTAGCGCCGAGCTAGCTGTGACCGGTCACGTATCCAACCAAAACAAATGGAATTATAGCTTCGGTCAAATAAAACGCTTATAAATTTTGCTGTGGTCGCTTACTTAATTTGTTTTCACTCTAAATCTTTTCTTAAAATTTAAAATAAACTGAATTCACTGCTTCTTTCTATTATCAAAACTGAAAAAAGAAAAAAAAATCTTAAAAAGGAGGTGTTGCTATGTGACCGGAACTGAATCAAAATCCAATGCTAATCAATTTACACAGCCTGTTCTGACTATTTTCAAATGAATTCAACAATTTAAAATCCAAGAAGTTTTCAAGAATACGAGAGGAAGTGGAATACTTCTTAGACAAGCATTCAATCACGTTGGAGTTTTAGGTCATCGACAACTGAAGCAATGAAGTTGTGCACAGCCTTTTGAACAAGTTTTTTGTTTCGTGGAACCAAGCGGAGAAGTGAGAAAAAGAATTCAGCAAGCAACACTTTAGTAAATTGAGTGACCCAATCTGAACACTGGAAGTGCAATAACCGATGCCATGAATCTGATAGAGCGATCAAAATCATTATGGCTTTAGTGGAATTAGATACGACAAGCACATGCTGTGTTGTTTGGGAAAATAGCCTCCATTTAACTCGAAAAAGTGGTCGTATCATTTCTATCGAGAAGTGGACACATCTTATGAGAGTGAAATTTAAAGAAAACTCTGACCAACCTGGAAACCATTGTGAATAAAGGACGCTTAGTACTCGTCTAGGTATTCGTTTATTACCGAACGGTTTATCAAAATAGACTAATGAGTCCTCGAAATAATAAAGAACAATTAGAAAAAGTAAGAGTGCCGCATACCATTATAGTAGGTCCTTTTTTTAAAGTCCCTTAACTTTGATCACATTAGGTTCGCATAGATGGTATGAAGTTTGGCAGAAACGTGTCGGAGACTTGACGTATTAAACAGGGCGCAAACACACTGAGTAGAGTTTGTGCAATGTATCCTGGTCGAACGGATGGCAAAAAAGACATTAATACTGTTGTCTTTCGATAACTCAAACCTGTGAGTTAAGGAACTGTTTAATTGGCTGGAACACAGGTTTAGGCATGGATGGATACTGCAGGTACGTTCTTGGGTAGCCAAGGATTATTGGATACTAGGACAAAGGTGGGTATGGGTGAAGCTGGAACTGCTGTACAGGTGGAGCACAGGTTTGGGCATGGATGAATACTGCAGGTACGTTCCCGGGTATCCAAGGATTACTGGATACTGGGACAAAGGTGGTTATGAGGGTAGCTGGAACTGCTGTACAGTTGGTAAACCTGTTCTCCAATGAAGATGAGGAGTACCGCACTGAGGTAATTGACTTCCAGAAACAGTGTTGGCGGCTATGACGTGTACAGCAGCTTGGGTCTCATATGTGGGATTGCCAAGTGTGTTGTACGTCAGAACTGTTAGTGGATGTCTCTGTCATTTAGGCCTAGGTTCCAGTTCAGGACTGTCTGGTGGGCTGTTGTTATCCTAGGTTAGAGTATCTTGTCCATTTCCGTTCTCTGATCCGGTTTCTTCCGTCTCCTCCAAAACAGTGCGATCGCCGATTACTTTCCCTCGATGGGCGTTGCCCGATATTGCATCCTTTGGCTGCGTCGGTTTAGGCTGTTTCTCTTCAACTGAAGGTTTGACGAGCTCCTCAGTAACAGCTTCTTCTAAGGTCTGCCCAGTGTGGGGGTTCCTTGGGGCGATTGTATACTCATCATTACTACAGGTATCATCTGCCAAGTCTTCGGCCTGTGGTACAGGTATCTGACTAGCAGTGCTACGCTTATCCTTCCGGACTCTTCTTTCTCTCTTCTGGCTAGTTTCGTTTGGGATGTTAATGAGAAGATTATTGCATGGCAATAGCAAGTTCCCATGTAGGGTTCTGTTCCCCCCAGTGCCAGCTTCGGGCTTGACTTCATACACAGGGCTATCTTCTCCCTTACGGCTAATGACTGTGTGAATCTGATCCTCCCAATGCGAGCGCAGCTTCCCCGGTCTACCCCGTTCTCTGAGATTGCGTACAAGAACTCTATCACCAGGCAGGTCATAACGTTGTTTAGCTCGTGTGCCTGCTTCACTGGGCGTCTTTCCTGCTAATTTGTATGCCTCTGTCTTTGCTTTTCGCCACTTTTCGCCACATTTTGAGTGGTTCACGAGATTGGTTTCATCTTCGGTTCTAAAAATTAAGTCTACCGGTAAACGGGGGTGGCAACCGAAGGGGAGGAAGAACGGTGAGTAGCCAGTTGATTCGTGTTTCGTGCAGTTATAAGCGTGTACCACATGGTTCAAGTGTTCTGCCCAACGTGATTTCTGGGTCTCTGGCAAGGTACGGAGCATTCACAAAAGTGTCCGGTTGAAGCGCTGAACTTGACCGTTCCCTTGGGGGTGATGTGGGGTAGTATGAGAATGTTCCACGCCGCATAGCTCAAGCTCCCGATGGAGGCAATTTTCAAATTCTCCCCCTTGATCATATATAAAAAAATGAAGGCCGCAAAACATATTTAGTTAGCTTTGTAGATTCGAGAGTATTCTCTCGCGCAACATACATGCCTAATATTATTCATGCCAACTAATTGGCAATTTTTACCGAGGACTTTTTTCAAATCTTTTACGAATTTGCATTTGTCGAGTTTTATGGCACCCATCGCCATCTTTCTCTCTTAGTGATACAATGAAACATAAACAAATTATTCGTAAAGAAATTACCGTGCAGGATTTTTCTTTATTATTTCCCGCAACAGTCACTTTCTACGCGGGTTTTTTTTTATAATTTAAATGGATATTTTGGACATCGTATTACAAAGACAGGAAAGCTAAAATGAGGATTCAAATTTAGGATGGTAGAAGCTTATTTCCACATAAATTAACTGCAGGTGGTTACACGCCAACAAACTGCAAAGCCTTCCTTCTACGATATTTGGTAACCTTATCTCCCTGAGAAAGCTGTAAGTACCCATAACTCGCAATTTTCAGTTGAAAACGTTTTCATCAATGCAAACGTTCTCATGCAAACGTCTCATAAAGATCTAAACGATCTGTGCTTACCAAGAATATGATAACACTTTTTTCCCTATAATGAATTCTAAAGGTCAGAGAACTGATATATCCGAACTAATTTTCCAATTCTTTATTGTGCACCTTAAAACTTAACCATTTAAGGTATGGGGTAACTTTTAAAAAATATTTTACAGGTCCTTGTCCCTTAACCAGCTCAGTCAACTGCCACCGATTGTTTTCAAAGAAAATAAAAACCTAGAGTGGCTGTAAGTAGAAAACGAATTACTCTTCATAGTTACTGAAGCTGTATAGTACTCAACAGCGATCGATATATTAGACCGGAGGTGAATATAAAAAAAGGTCCTAGATTCAGACAATCATTCCATATAGTTTTCCTTTATCTTTTCCTCTCTTCTAAGTAAGGAAAAGTGCGTCAGTCAGTGATTGAACGACTAAAGATGAGTTCACTCGATTTACGGGGAACTTATTTTCCTCTAGATATCCCGGTAAAGAAGTTTGAATTTTTTCGTGATTTACATTGACCTGTTTATTTTCCCTCTTGATTACTTCCAGCTAGTTTCACGTTGGGTTAGTTAGCAGTTAGCGCTGATAGTCCTTGCGGCCCTGCGACCTTTTAATTAAAAACATAAGACAAAAATCCCCATATAAGGGCTGTAGCGACCACTTGAGTAAGGCCAAAAAGCCGTGCGGCCCCGGGAGGTGCGAATGCAGAAGAAATCAAGAGAAAGAAAGAGTGAAGGTCTTACGTGCGTCGCCTATAGATATCTACGCTACATCATTTCCTAACCGAAGTCAGAGACAAGGACAAGCCAGAAAACAGACAGGGTGCTTTTATAAGATCAACTGCTCATACTGCAAGTATCCTTTATCGGAAAAATTTCAAAAACAACCGCATGACTGGACACAAACGAGAGGCAATAATTGATGACGTCAAAATTCACATCGCTGAACATTATTCACTCTAATTCCTGACCTACAGCTTCAACTACTTACGACGACAGATTCTGGCCAGCAGATTTACTACCTTAGAACAGACTTCCCTCAAAATATGTCTAAAACTGCCAATATCATACAAACGTCTTATTCACGGTATTTGCAGACAAATAGAACCGAAGAGAACGACCTTTAACGACGGATCGAAGCCGACCAACTACGACCGACTAACGGGTACTCGAGTCTTGCAGACAATAACACCATGGGAAAACTGACCAATCAGTTTGCACGAACCGGACTATAAACAGCTCGACTGACAACAACTCTTCATTAGTCTTTAATGAAGACTTCTGCTGAGGTTGTGCAGGCGTCATTCACCACTTCCCTCACCCGGACGATCAGAATACATAATCAAATGTTACTCACAGGTTTAAGACATTTATGGTACCATTATTTTTGTTTTCTGTTTTATTTCTATGAACAATGCAGAGAGTTGTCCGACAACAATCTCAACGAATTAAGTGATAACCTGTTTCGAGGAATGAAGAATTTAACAAGGCTGTAAGTAAGACCTTTTTAAGATCCTAATAACGTTATGATTAAAGGAACTTTCTGGCATGGGATTTAAACTTGTAAAAGCAAATCCTGACGACAGACGTTAACGATTTTTCACTGCAGGGCAAGAAGACTAATAGGGAAATTACAATTTATGACAAGCCACCTTGCAAAGGCTGTTCTATGATTAGATTTTTATACTTCTCATTAATCATTCCAAATGATGGTTTGGATAAATCATCTATAACCTTTACCCAATTTTTTTTTAAGTCTTTCTGTCGTTATCCTCTGTTAGTCCATTCTTAACCTTTATCTAGATTGTTTTTCCTACTTTTATACTGTCTTTCCGCATATCTCTCCCTCCGTTTTCCCCGCTTCTCGTTTCAGTGTGTTTATCTGTCTGGATTTACATTGATTCTCTTGCCACTCTTATAGGTGGATGCGCGACAACAAACTGAAGAAGCTAACCCCAGAACTGTTCACAGATTTAATCAGTGTAGATGACCTGTGAGTGAATGCGTTGAAGATTAAATCTAAAAGCCCTTTGATCTTACATTTCTACCTCCTGAAAAGTCGTAATTTGTCAAGTTAGACTAACTGAAAATGGAAAGGGGAAATAAAATTGTTATTCCTAAATAACACCATTAACAAATATGTACACTGCAAATATTGTAACATGCCATTCTGACTTAAGAAAAAGGCTTAGTTTTTCGGTTTTATTTCCTTAAAATTTGGAAGAAATCATGATGAAATACGCATTAAAGCAAATCAATCTACACTCAGATGTTAGGAAACTATCAATCTACTTAATGCAGTGAAGGGGGGGGGAAGCGTGAGCCTCTGAAGCCCTCCCCCCTCTACCTCTCCAAACCCTGTTGCAAATGTAAAAGAGCCCAGTGCCCAGTTTGAATATCATCAACAACTTATTTACTAACAGTAACTTTGGGGGCTGGCAGGTCAAGTTTCGTTACCTTCTTAGCCATAACGAGCATGGGTTTTCTTTTTGCCTCTTAACCTATCAATTCCTAAACGTATCCAGGTCAAAGCAATGACCAAAAGTAATGCAAACGTCTGCTTTCTGGCTTGGCCTCGATAGTAATCAGTCTTACCCATTAGACAAAGAGCACTTGGTTTCACTATTCCCCGGGCTAAGCAGGATCTGTTTCTGTTGCGATTCATGAAATAAACGATTGCTTTCAGGGATCTGTCAAACAACGAAATTAAAAATCTGCCCCAAGGACTTTTCAGAGGTCTAAAGAAGCTTAAACAGCTGTAAGTGATGAATTACGTCCAAGAATCCCTTAGTTTTGGAGAATGATTTAAACATCCTTCCTTCAAATATAAAACCCAGAAGTGCTAAATCTTAATTAATGATGTTGATGTCAGTCACCTTTCCAACCAACAATTTTCTAAATAAGCTACAAGGCAAGCGCTTTCATTAACAGGGGGACCAGGATTGGGGAAAAAAAAAAAGACAATTAAAGCAAATGTTCAAAAATATAAATTTCAACAAAGAACATGCAAGAAGAATAAAGATTTACTGGTGTTATTAGATACTACCTAAGTTCTAATAAATGTATATGAAACCTTAAGTTCATCAGGACTTAAAATTTAAATATCAAGAGAAACAAACTGATGAAGAAAACTGTTAAAAAAGAACAAATCAAATATAAAGTAGCTTCTAATGCACAAAATTTTGAAACAAAAATTCTAAAGTTACCATTTAGTTTAATTATTTCTTCGTTCATTCATTCATTTAGCTGTTGCTCTCTCACTTTCTTATTTATTTATTTATTTATTAATTTATTCATCCTTTCACTTGCTTAGTTCAAATACAACCTTTCTGATAAAAACAAATACCGTTGGAAATTATCTTTTTGTAAAGGATAAAGCAGAGGTTTTTGTTGTCGATTAAGGTGATTCCTCAAAGAAAAAAAGTAACCGAACATACAAGTAATTTTTTTTAAACTTTCCTTAAACGTTCCTCACCAATGTCTCTTTCGAAATTATAATAAAAGGGATAGGTCACCATGCTTGTTTTGGATGATAAGCCAAACTTACCCCACTTATACCTGTACTGGTACTGATCACGCGCGTCATTTCATCGGTTAACGGTACGTTTTTCTGCACTGGGTTTTTAAAGTAACACATGTAAAAAAATCTTGATTGGTAGAAAGTGTCCAGCGCATGGCACAATTCATATGTAATTTCGGGAAAATCACGCAAATTTAAACATGTTCCTCAAGTCGTTCCTTTCAAGGTTATAATTTGCATCCTCGAGTAATGGGCTTCGTGCACGCTTTTAGCCTTATCTTTTTTTTCTTAAGGAATAATTTTTTTTAAATTTCCCTAGTGTAAAGTGGAAAAATTTTGCACCAAAATTATGCACAAAAAAAAAAAAATATATATATATATATATATATAGGTCACTGTGCTCGTTCAAGAGCTAAAGACCATCGTACCTCTTTTCCCACAATACCGTGTGGGCGCTCATTCCTCTGATTACGTGATTTTTATGCGCAATACAGGATGCACAGTGCAAAACTGAGGAATTACCTCAAGCAAAGTGTTAAAGCAGATTTAAGCAATCGTATTTGATTGGAAGAAGCAAGTATCGGAAGTAGCTATGTAATCAATAAGCAACAGGTTAGTCCTCGATCCTCCTGAAACGGTTGATAGCGAAACTAGACTTAACTTTCAACTTGGTATCTAGTTTCTTTTACGCTATCCCTGTTTTCCATAGGATTTTGTCAGGCAATCAACTCGAGGAACTACCCGGAAATATTTTTGCCAACCTCTCCAAGCTGTTAAATATGTAAGTCATCAAGCACTAGACCCGATGTCCCATGAATAGTGTTTTCGCCGACGTCACAAAATGTATTTTTGAAGAGATATACTATGTTTCACAGTGCTCCAAAGCTTTCTTCTTCGCATTTTCATTGACTTATTATATGCCACAGAAAACTGGACAAGAACAAGCTTAAGAGTCTCCCCAGGGATTTGCTTCGTACTCTGGTCAACTTAAACGGGCTGTAAGTTTTGTAATTGGGTTCAAAGATATCACTTACTTTAATAATGACATATTGTAATCCGCGAAAGCATTATCGAACCTAAATAAGTCCTCTAATTTAAAAGTATGCATAGTAAAACTATTCCTTGGATTCAGTCTCTATATGAAAGTGGATCCATTTTTTAATCTCGCTATCGCGCGCTGTCTTTGATTGAAAGAACGTGTTTTTAACAGAGTACAAAACACGGAGCTGAGCTAAAGCTGTCACGCTATCTGCCAATGTTTACTATTTTTTTGTAAACATGCCATGCGCCGTGATTGATGTTATTAAAAAACGTGAGTATATAGTTTCGTGTTCAAAAACAAAATAGAACCAAGCAGGAATCATGAAAAACATAACCAAACTGGCATAACTGTTAAAATTCATGTAAATCATGACGGTGTCAGAGCGACTGCGATCATGGTGAGGTCAATCGCGGCTAACTGTAAATTCGGCTGTCGTTCATTCAGTAAACATACGACTTCAGCAGTTTGTTTTATAGTTGCCATATGAAAAAAAATTTGCGTGTCTTTATTAGCCACAATTAGATCGGATTTAAATGCACATTTCACTTTAAGATTCTGTTATAAGACTGAAAAACTTCTGGCAACAGTGTTAAATTCGACCTGCCGAACGTACTATCTCAGTTTGTGAACTAATACAGATTGTGCACTTTGATGGATGTAAACTTTGATTGTTTGACATTCATTTTTGACAGCTTTGGTCTTATTCAACCAATCAGATCATTTGAACCATTCTAACAAGGATTCTGAAACTTTATTGATTTGGCTTATTCTAACTTGATTCATGAGAGTATAGAACATGCTGACGGCGCTTTTGCTTGCTTCTAAAACTACAATTTGTTTTGAAAATAGTAAGTAATGCGTGGGAAATTTGACGGATTCTTTGTTATAAAAAAAATAAAGACAACTCCATCAAGGGCGTGGCAAAACTGAATTACTCCCATTTGTACTAGATAATATCGTTGGAATATGCTACTTTGAAAACAGTCTAAGGGATAACGCGGGTGAAAAACTGATCGAGACGACGGGGAGTTGTCTGTGATACTACTATCACACTATCAGCTGACTCTAGATCCACGATATCTTTGTTTGCCTCAATAGCTCGATATACTAGGGTTTACTTTGAATAACTGTTGTAATCCGCAAGTTTTGTGTCTGTTCATGCTCTGTAACTATTACTTTGTAGCTACCATTTAGTTTCCCTGTTGATGCACGTGTTTACATCTGGTACCCGTGGTGCAAAGTCATGCCTTTAACAGATAAACATTTATTCGTTTGCCTAGCCAGTCCAATAAAAAAAAATTTGGGCATTTATCTAAAACATAATTTACATTTAAGGTATCTGTCCGAAAATAACATCGAGAATTTACCCAAAGGGATTTTCAGCGGCACGAGAAAACTTCAGGTTCTGTAAGTACAACATTTGCAAAAATCACCCGATGGATTTTTCTTTTTTTGTATGCTTAAGAAGCACTCCATATCACCCGATGCCATATCATACTATGACATTACCGACCACACCACATGTAGATTACTGAGGATCACATAAACCATCTCACGGCCACACTTTTCCCCATTGAATCACAGCACATCATATCATTTTGAAACCTTCAAAACTTCTCAAACTTTATAATTTCTGAAACCCTCAACAAAAGACATACCGCACCACACGTCATCATAAAAAAAAGAACACCATAACACATTACATCACATCACACTTTGCCATGTCATACCGCACCACGGCACACCATATCATGAGAAGGAACACCGCAACACGTCATATCACACATTATCATGTCATACCAGACCACAGCACACCATATCATGAAAACGAACACCGCAGCACATCATATCACACTTTTCCATGTCATACAACACCAGAGCACACTGTATCATTAAAAGAACACCATAGCACATCACGTCACACTTTACCATGTCATACCGCGCCACACCACACCTCAACATTCTCGTCATACCACGCAAAACCACTTCTTACTAATTCACACTATAACAAATGATCCACAACACATGACGCCACACAAGACTTTCCCGTGAGCAATTGTCCTAGCCTCGTATTACGATGGATATTAAAGTTGTGATTTTTTACTTCCGAACGCAGACTTTTTTTTTCCCCGCAGCACTATTTCTGATAACAAGATTCCCAGTGTCACGAACGAAAACTTTAATGACCTTCCAAAATTGGTTATTTTGTGAGTATATAGCCACTGATTAAATTTATCATTAGACCACCACATCATATCTTAGAGCCCACTGGATCTTACTGGGCTTACTAAAAATGAAAATTGGTTTATAACAATGACGTCCTGTAAAGAAAAACATTTCTAAATTGAAAATCATGAAATAAGAACATGGTGTTCTAGCGTTAGCCTTATATTTTTTGCAAAAATACAGAGAAACCGTAATTACTCTGTTTTCAGCTGTTGTTGCTGTCGATTCCCCTACAAGAAGATCCTGAAAATACTTTTTAACCCTTTAACTCCAACGAGTGACCAAGAAAGCATTTCTCCCTACAATATTAATACAATAGGGAAAACATCAGTAAGGGGATTATTTTTTGAACCAACACCAAGTTCTCCAAACTGACAATATAAGGACTGAATGGAAGGCAGAATGATTAATGTGATCTTGGGAATGAAAGAGTTAACGACTAAACTGCTTGAATTCCAGGGAATATTGTCCTATTGCAGTTAATATGTCGCTGGTACAATAGTACAACTTATTTTTAAGAAAAGATTACCGGTATTTATTGCGAGCACAGAGCGAGGGGCCCCTTTAAAGAAACCGGGATTGCCAGTTTACGCAAACTTTATGGTTTGTTTCGAGATTGACCTTGGTTAGCAATTAGACTGAAATCCAGGGACACTGGGCTATAAAAAAGGATGAATCTTCACGGCGTTTAAACATAATTTAAACACGCAACAAGGGGGCACGCATTTTGACATCACGGTGCAGTTTCAATTTATTTATCCATACCTATTTATCGATGGTAGATGGTATTTTTAGGAATATGCAAAAAAACCAAATGTCTGAGCTTCCTAACGGGTTTTTCGATGGAATGAAGGACATCATGAAAGTGTAAGTTTTTCTCCGTGGTCAGTGAAACGTACAATATCATATTATATTATGTTTCATTAGCGTTGGACTTGTCATTCAAACATCCTGAGTTCAGGCCCTCCATCCTGCTTTATTTGAGATTTTTTGAAAGGGTGGAGGGGGCGGGGGGGGGGGGAATCGTAAGATTTCGTATTCAACATCCACACGTTCCGCAAATATTTAGCTAGTTTAGGTCGGTTGAACCTACTGACAACTTGTAGTTATACAGAGATTCTTGTTGAAGTTACAATCTTTTGCAAGTATAAGGTTTCTTTTTTCCTTTTTGAGGCTCCATATAATCACAGCCTACCTCACCTAGCTTCAAAATCAGCAGAAAGTTTGGTGCCTCAAAGACCGTTATATTTACTATTCGTAGATTGAGCCAATAGCGACCAGCAAAATAAGCTATACCCCACATTTTGATTATACATCCCTGTGTGAATGACAACATATCTTTTGTATTTTTATTACCACTGTACTTGCCTTCTACATTGTGGATTACAGGATAGTGGACACCAGTCTTATGTGTTGTCATCTGACGAAAGAAGACGCCCAATGTACCTCTTTATACGACGACAGCTTCGCCAGTTGCGAGAGCATGTTTCGCGACTCAGCCCCACGTAAAAGTATCTGGGCAATCGGAATCCTTTCTCTGCTTGGTGCTGTGTTCGTAATTGTATGGCGTCTGATCTTTAAAGAGAGAAACAAAGTCCAGCTTATCATGTTAATGCACTTAGCGGTTGGGGATTGCTTGATGGGCGTTTACTTGGTCACCTTAGGTGCCAAAGACCTGTTATGGTCGGGAAGTTACTATCTGCATGACTTCCAGTGGCGATCCGGTTTGTCCTGTCAGGTCACAGGTGCGATCTCAGTACTGTCCAGTGAGGTCTCTGTAATGATACTTGCCCTCATCTCTGCTGACAGGCTGAAGAACATCGTTTTCCCATACCATGGCAGAGGGCTGACTCCCAGGAAGGCACACATTCTGTGCGTGATTGTTTGGGTCCTTGGTTTTGTCATCGCATTCCTTCCCCTCAGTGGCATTAGCTACTTTTATGACGCCCTAGAGCGCCCTGCCTACTACGGACGATCCGTTGTGTGCCTCCCACTGCAACTTTCCAACAGGTTTCCAGCTGGTTGGGAGTTCTCCATTGCCATCTTCGTTGGGTTAAACTTCCTCCTCTTCCTGTTCATGACGGTAGCTTATGTCGCAATCTTTCTTAAAAGTTATCTCTCCAGCCGTCAGCTCGCAAAGAAGGGAACCAGACGAGAGGTGCAGGCAAGAAAGAAGAATGCAAGTGCCAGAAGGGAGAGAGCATTGGCCAAAAGAGTCTTCTTTATCATTCTCACAGATTGCGCCTGTTGGATGCCGATAATAGTCATGGGCATCAGGTCTTTGGCTGAACAAGATTACAGTCCCCGAGGCGATCTTCCTGCCTGGATCGCCGTGTTTGTGCTGCCAATTAACTCAGCCTTGAATCCGATCATCTACACCTTATCAACCCCTCAGGTAAGACAGGGACGTACATTAGTACAATGCAATCGATCGCGACGGATTTCTCCATCGTGTTTATGCGTTAATTACGTATCCTCGCAGAATGCTTAAAAGTAGATAATGAAAGATATACGTCGTAGGCTTCCTAGGAAAAACCTTATCGTGGAATTATCATCCAATGAGTGGATTCGTTCATAAAAAAAAAAGAAGTAGGTGGCTTATCAAATGTTTCAATTGCAAATGAACACGGCTGTCACATTTAATTTCAAAATGATTCCTCTCACCCAAAAATTTCCCGCTCCTTGAAAACTATCATTAAAAAAATTTGCACATGAAATTTCTGAAAGCTACTTGAACAATTTCTCATAGTTCTTTTTGAGGCATTTGGAAAATATCAGAACTGGATAAATGGCTATGCAACTTAACTGGCTGATTCTAGCATCGGCTCAATGGCTATGCAACTTAACTGGCTGATTCTAGCATCGGCTTTCCTTGTGTTTAAGTCGTATGATCAGCTTTAACATTGTTTATGAAAGTTACGTTTGTAAACTCTCTATCATATTCTCTCTTAATTTTTACAGATTTAATGAAATATTCGCTTTGCATTACCCAAACAGGTGCAGGGCATATTGCGACCAAAACTTCGAATTTTGATGAACCATGTGCGCAGCTTTTTCTCTTGCTGTAAAAAGCAGCAAGATCATGAAGGTAAGGTTTATCGTTTTCTTTAGTCACTCTGTAGGTGGGAAGGTATCTTATTTTTGTGATAGGAAATAAAAACTCATATTAGTTTGCCTGAAAATAATATAGCCCAGTGCAATTAATGGAATTAGAAACTTAATCATATCATCACATCTATGGAAAAGCTCACTAAATATAATAAGAACTTATCTAAGGTCACTTTAGAGTATTCACAAGATCTTAGATCATATGAGCATACATATATATACATATATATTTACATGTATACATGTATGAATATGAATATTTATTATACATGTATGTTGATTGGTGTAGATCAGGAACAAGGAGACAATGGAATGCTAGAAATGGTGGAAATGGTGCAACTTGGACAAGCAGATCCGGAGCAAGGTAACTTCTGTTAAATTGATCTTTGGCATTTATCCCGACAAACCAGAAAAAATTAATATATGAATACAAGATAAATTAGTTAGGGAGCTGATCTATGTCAAAGTAATGGATGAAGGGCCAAAATGAAAACTTTTTATTCTTTAATCATGATTTTCTTTATAGCTTTATTGATTTATTCAATATACCTTTGGTGGTCGTGTAGTAAGAATGGATGCCACATTAACAAAACTTGTTTTGCACAGGTTGTATCGCTATTTAAAATAAGAGACCTCACTTTAAACATACTTGACATTAACAGTATACTTTATTAGTATTGGTACGAAACGACCGAGCTGGGTACTAAACAATTCAACTGACTGAATACGAATCGACCGGGTATGAAACGACCGTGAGCCGGTACGAAACCACTGGTAACCAACTCAAACTAGGTGGTAACACCTTTATTTGTTTTTTCCTTAACGATATTGGAAGAACTTGAAGAAGAACTCCCATTAATGAGTTGCAAAAGCAATAAAGAAATGGAAACAACTGATTCATTTTCTGTTAGGTGCAGGCCAAGTTAACGAGGAACAACACGTGCTGCCGGCTGAAGCAGGTATTACAACAAACAAGACCCAACATTGTCTTCATTATCGCAATGAAGTCCTTAGATTAAAAAGATGGATATGCCTCATTTGATCTTTTAACGCGGAGTTCCCAAAAAGGTTTTGTATGTTGATCAGTTTACTTTTTTTGTCGTAATTCACAATTTTTTTGGCTTTTTTAATTAACAAAACTCGACGAATATTGTAAGAAGGCGGGAAAGGCGGGTGACCAGCGATGAATCAGAATGATTGTTGCATACAAAGGAAACCCGGAACAACTTCGCCGCCTCGTGGGCCAATAGGGTAGAGAATGAATTTGACTTTACTTTAGCCTAACTTAAATGTGTTGGAACAGCTATGAAATAAACACACAAAGTTTAACTGTTATCCTGAAGTAGATGTCACTTATTTGTTGTGTTCGATATTTGCAGCTCAAGAAGAAGAAGTACATTTGTTGATTGGCAGAGAAGGTGCTTTTTTTTTAAGAAATTCTATTTTTGTTAGACTGCTTATTGTGACACATGTCACACTCGATCGTGAATATAAGTTTTTTCAACTAGCGTTGGATAAGGGATGATGTACTGTGAACATTTAAGAATATTTCTGTTGGATAATTTGATACCATTTTGTTGTTCAAGCAGAAAAAGACGAAGATGAGGGCAACGGAGGAAATTTGCAAATGGTTGTTGTGGAAGGTGAGTCGTTCTCTGAGAGTCTGTATCAAAGGACATAGCCTTGAATGCTCTTTCAGAAAATAGTAAGTATTAGTGGTAAAACCTACAGAGAGTTAAACGAAACGAACCTGAGAGGACCCCGAAAGCATTGCGCTGAGACTTCTATCAAGAAAAGATCTGAGGGGTCATCATTTTTCCAAAGAAAGAGGTGCTTAATCTGTTTTTTTTTCCATTTCAGTTCATCCATACAAAGGACCACGAGATAATGCAGTCCAAACTATGACTTATGGACAAGGTAAAATTTTCATTGTACCAAATCAGTTTTAAAGCGGTTCATAAGTCATCACCACTTCTTAATTTTTGTCTTTTTAATTTACGCCAAAGCCACCTTTGTAGTTTTTTAGTTCAACTACTTATATTTTTTCAACTCCAAATTACGTTTTCAATACCAAATTAACCAATTGCCTTACCGATTGACTTATCAATCAACTTACCGATTAACAAATATCAAGGTTTTGTTTCCTTCTGTTTCAAATCAGAACAAAAGCAGGATTCTGAACAGGACAAGGAAGGACAACAGGCAGCTTCCGCAGAACAACCATCAACTTCCTTTGAGGGTGAAGAAGAAAAAGAGGCCGTTGAATTTGAAACCAAAAGTAGTGACAGAGATGATCGAACTACCTCGGACCGACCATCAACTCCTTTGAAGGAAACCAGCGAAGAAGCTATTGAACACGAAGACAACAAGAGAGAAGAAAAAGAGAAAGAAGAAGAAAAAGAAAAGGAAGAAAAAGAAAAGGAAGAAGAAGAAGAAGAAGAAGAAGAAGAAGAAGAAAAGGAAGAAGAAGAAGAAGAAGAGGAACGTAAGATCGCTCCAGATGAACCATCTGCTCTCTGTAAAGAAACATTTGAGGAAGCTAAAGAATACCGAGACACAATGGGTGAGGATGATGAAAGCAAGAACGTCCCAGCTAAACCAGAGTAGTAAAACTACTTGATATGACACAGGCAGTGACTTAACTAAAATATAATTATAAATGTTCTATGTAGCACTTAGATTTGTAGTTTCGAGCTGGAATAAGCAGATAGCGAGAAAAGACAGCAAAACTAAACAGAAAAAAAGTTCAGTTACTCCACAGGATCATAAAGACTACGGTGAACTAGTTCGGTAAAATTGGAAAAAAAAAGTCACTCGCTGAATACTAAGATACCTAGACACGTATTTATCTCTTGTTTTACTCAGAAGTTACGATAGCATTTAGCATTTGCAACATGTATACACAATATGTTGGTAGGAGACGGTTGAGGTTCTTTTTCTTGCATGTTTCCGAGTTTCATTATACTGGTCTATTTTAATCTTCTCTCTCGTCAAATAAAATTTCATGTATTGCTTTTGCTTACAATGAAAAAAAGATCAGGTTTTAGAACAATTTTGTAGCACCGATTAGAAGCCGTCTCTGGAAAAGTAACATACATTCCTGAAACAAGGTGAAAACGTTTGTGACAAACAAACAACAGAGAGGCTTAAAGATGTATGGACAATGAGATTGTAATCGTGATTAAGTAAGCAACGCTGTTAAACCACATGATTATCAATAAAACCGTCGAGAGAGTTTAAGTTACTTTGCCTTCTAGAGATGACTTGTTACTTTGCGAAAAGTGATAAAGACAACACACGACCATCTGATTTGCAATGAGGTAGAAGCAGAAGTAAGGAGTTTATTTGTGGACCGTCTGTCGGAACAAAAGGGGGGGCCTAAGATTTATATTCGACCGAATGCGACTTCCCTTTCATGGAAAAAGTGAAGAAAGTTTCGGTAATACCTTGAGAGCGGGACGGATTGTCAGACTTAAAACTGTAAAACGCATAAAAAACAACAACAAAAATCAATCAAACAAACAAAAAAACTAAAAAAATAAAGTAAAAGTAACTGGCAACCTAGAATTGGCACATGGAATGACTGTTAAGCTCAGGCGTGATAATAACAGAACTTTGCTCCTCTCCAATCTACATCGAGTCTGTATGGATTAAAAAAAAAAAAGAAAAAAAAAAAGGTGTACTGAGAATTAACCAGCGTATCCTACTAAATCAGAAGTACGTTGATGAGACGAAAGTGCAAAGCTGCTTTGCTATTTCAATTGACCCCTGCAAGTCTCGTGCCCACCTTGGCATACCCCAAGACAACCCACGGAGTTCTTTGAGAGAAACTCCCTCCTTACCCACTCAGCTCTGTCTTTAAGGTTTTTTAGTTGATTAATCCCGCCATTACTAGCCCCTCTACAGGAGTCCATACACCCTTTAATTTTCATTTTCTCTTAGTTCAGGCATCGACGAATCCAAGGAACTTAGTTTTAAAACCTTAGTTTTAAAACTATGGTGAAAACGAATTGATATGATCCCTCACTAGATTTCGCATATCAATAACGCTAACATCTGGCCCGTTGGCCTTTTATGTTCTGACTCAAACAAACAGAAGATGCAATCGCCGAAGGAAAACGGAGTGATAAAATCACGAGCTACGCAGGCGTCTGTATTGCCTAGCAGTTTATTTTGATAACTGTTACAAAGTCTGTATTGCCTAACAGTTTATTTTGATTACTGTTACAAACAAGTCCTGGATGGATCTGTTCTTACTCCTTTACTTTAGCACGGCATTAATGTATTTGGATGGCTTCATTGGAAAAATAAATATTGTATCTCAAGCAACCAAAAGACCTGGTATTCTCTTAGAGCCGCTCAATGCCAGTAAAAAAAGGGATAATAAGTAATGAAGGAATGGAAAAGCTTTCTATCAGCAAGTGTCTTAAATTCTCAAGGTCTTTCAGTTGAGGCTAAAGAAACGAACCTGACAATCAAAAGAAAAATAGTTCATTCCCTACGGCAATTTCACATGTCACCTTACGCGCACATCAAGTCACCACACAAACAAACTATGAATACCAATAATTAATCTTGTACGGTGTTAGTCTTACTATAAAGTTTTACACTGTTTAAGTAGAAAGCTGATCTATGTAAAACAGGTAATTTAGTGTTAACAACTGAGTTGAAAACGTAAATTGGCCACCGTAAAGAGTAAAAAAGCTGACGTTTCGAGCGTTAGCCCTTCAGTCAGTTCGTCAGAACTTTTCGAGCGTTAGCCCTTCGCCATCGCTCTGACGAAGGACTAAAGCTCGAAACGTCAGCTTTTTACTCTTTACGGTGGCCAATTTACGTTTTCAACTTAGTTGTTAACAGTAAATTACCTGCTATACTCTCCCACCGACGCAGCACCACAGTTTCTTTAGAGACGTACCCCCTTTATTCTATCTAAAACAGACACGTACTGACCATTTGCTATTAGAAAGATTAAACTGAGTTTATAAATGAAGACTATTAATCGTATGGGTCAGCGAGCTATGACACGCAGCTTGTGAAAAGCACTGGCTTTTGGTGAAGATTTTCGAACTTTGCCTTACGTTTACCACAATAAATTATTCAAAATATGCGACGGTGGTATTATCAGATTTAACTACCTATACCGATATCAACTACAAGGTCGTTGACTACGAGATAACTTCTGTCAAAACACGACATTCTACAACATTTCATCCTGGCCGCGCGAATTTTCCCTAGGGACTAGAGAGACAGAATCGTGTTGATCTGCTGACCGTAAGGCTTCGCGGGCAAGAAAGTTCTCTCTCTTGACTTGATTGTCAACTTCCTTCGGAACATCGGGGATAATCCAAGCCAAGATTGCCGTCATACCAAACACGATGTGCTGCACAAAATAACAAAATAATAAGACGATCAGCCAAACACAAGAAGAAATATTAGATGGTAGGTAAGTTTCTTCAACTGAACCGTTTTTTTTTTGGTTGGTCAATTTTAAATGTTTCACAGAACTGCTACAAGGATCAACTAGGAAACAGAGAGGAACACAGATAGGGTGGAATCTTCTTCTTACAACATTACTGCAGTAATCTCCACCAACAATTCTATTTGTAGGAAAATACTCCGATTCTCAGTATCCCATCAGTTGCATCATAACGAGCGTCCCACAATTAAAAGTGGACACAAACTCACCAGAAAGGCAACCACAAAACACAGCTTGGCCGCCAAAATATGCCAATAGGCTGTCGAGAACTTGTGCGCATTCGGATTTGGAAGGGTCGTGTTGAGTATTGTAATTTTTGGTCGTTCATAATACCCTCGGAATCTAAAATGCAAGCACACAAGACCTTTAAAACTTGAGTTATAATGGATGACTTATGATTCTTACAATAGTGTCACCAAGCGTCCAGCAAGCTTTGACAAATTAATGAATCAGTACACTAATCAGTAAAGGCGATTCTTTTTTCTGCAAGAACTAAACCATAAAACAGAACCCTCCTTGTTATTTTACCTGCAGGTAGATAAATTAAACCCACAACTGTTAATTCTTAGGGGGAACTCAACAGCAGCAGCTCCAGAAGGTCTCTCAGACTCAGGAAAATCATCCACCGCAAAACACGACAAGGTGTGGTTCACAAATCCTTCCAAGCTGTCGTTGTGTTCACCTAGGGTGTAATACAGTCTGGGGACGAATTCGGAAACAAAGGCAATCACAAAGCCCTAACAAAAAGGGTAAGAAAAAAACAAGTTACCGTGATTATACATTGTGGCTTTCCTTACAATAAGTTCTCTTTGGTTTTAAATCAAAACGCCGAGTACGACATGTTTTTCACCTTTGACAACAGGTAGAACAAAGAGATAACTCTCTGCTGTATTCTGCTCTTTAAATCGCTGATTCAAATTATTCAAGTATGCTTCCTTCAACTAAAGTGACTCGAACCGCAGCATGCAGCACGTACGATTAATGAGGCAATACTATTGCTCAAGTTCTTTTGAACACAAACTGTTTTCAAGCAAAATGAGCGGTCCTTGTAGAACATGCTAAATCATTGTCTGTCCGCTTGAATTTGCAAGTTACCAAAGCAATGAAATATCTCATCCTATTAGGAAATCCTTCATTTTTAGCTCTTACAGGTCAATAACTACCACCAGGTGACCAAATTTAACTATATTATTGTTATTTGATTTAAGTCAGGACCAACCTTTTTTGCTCGAACATGGGAAAAACTGTCTCATTAATTTTTTCTTTATTCGATAAAATTGGGGGAAAAAATAACTGTGTTTGTAACTGAATCTGTCGCCCAAGAAATTTTTCTCTGTTTATTTTCCGTTTTTTTAATGATTTTCTTTCAATTTCAATCCTTAAAGAAATAATATTCAAAAACGCACAACTTTGTTAAATAGATTCTTACATTTACGACCATAGAGATCTTCGTAACGCCGTTCAAGATTGCGTACCAAATTCCTGTGAAAACAAAAGGTTTTTTTTTTTCAAGTGTTCTATTCGGTAGTTCCTAAATAGAATTTCAATTAATAAAAAATGTTTAAGACCAACAAAAATAATAATCGGCCCTCTCTTTGTATATAACGCACACCTATATCCTGCGCACGAGCTGCCATTGGGCGCTGAAAAACCACGATAAACTTGTAAGCATCAAGACGAATTTCCAACAAGTTATTGATGAGGGCAAAGAACGGTCCAAGTGGAAAGGCGGCCACAAATAGTGTCACAAAGCCATACTGGATCACTGGAAAAAACAAAAACAAAAAAAGCAAAAACAAAAAAACAAAACATAGTTTATAACCAGTAAAATCTCAACCATCTTCTTCGCTCAACCGTACAAGCTGCGCAGTTCTTACCCATCTCAAGGTATTCATAAAACAACCCGTGCACGGGATACTGAGTCAAGTCATAGTCCAGTTCCCAACGTGTGTATTCGGTCAAGTCGGGTGTTTCAATATTCTGACGGCGTCTCCACCAGTTCTGAAGCTTTCTGTGGAAAATAATTATAATAATAATATAAACCTCAGTCAAATACCAAGTGAGTTTTCGCGCGAAAACATGATATCTTCATACGTGAAGATAACATGTTTCTCTTTACACGTGGAAACAATACCGATACTATGATTATACTATTACAAGGCCGCTTGGAGCTACGAAATTTCTCTTCACGCGTTGAAAAATATTTCTCTTGTTCGTTTCGCTCACTCGTGAAATATTTCCCAACACTCGAAGAGAATTAATTATCTTCGCGCGGCCATGTAATATCCTCTATTATCAGGAATAAAAGAGACCATAGTGATAATAATAATAATAATAATAATAATAATAATAATAATAATAATAATAATGGTGACGATATCAACTACAGCAATAATAATAATAATAATAATAATGAAGATGATGATGATGATGACGATGATGACGATGATGATGATGGTGATGATGGTGATGATGATGATGGTGATGATGATGACGATGATGATGATGATGATGATGATGATGATGATGATGATGATGATGATGAAGAAAAAATAGGAGTGCTTACCCAAATGATCATCCCACTCATTTGAAATTGGAGTCAAAATATTATTAATCCAAAACGTTCACAGAATGAGTGACTTGGCCTGTGAAATACTGTTTTACAGGACTAAACAATTAAAAGTATTATTTCACTGTAAAATGTGTTTGGAGCATGTTCCCACAATAATAATATACATGGAAAAATTTCTCAGTTCTGATTGGTCAAGATAAATGCAGTTTTCAGGCAATTCAGTGCAGAAAAGAGTTAATTCAGTTCAGAAGAGGGTTAATTCAGTGCAAAGAAAGTAACAAATCAAACATTCTGATTGGTCAATAATCAAAGAAACTCATAGATAGCCAATCAAATGAGAGCCTTCGATGTCGCAACAAAATTTGAAAATTTGAAAATTTGCGAGCGAAACAATGGCCTGCTTTTTAAGTAGGTTTTCTTTCGCCACCGCAGCTGAAAACAGCTCAGACAACCAAAACACTGTAAAAAGCACTGTTTTTGGTTTCGGTCTGGAAAAAGTGGTTTTTAGAGAAGGGAATTGCCAAGGAAATAAAAAATTACAAGCCGACCTAGCTTAACACTTTGCTCGAGCGATCCAACGCCGAAATTAAAAACAAACATGGTTAAACCTCGAAAACGACGATTCCATTTCATCGAAAGTGATTCGGACACAGACTGAACAATTCCATGAACTGTTTAGCCGGACTTTGAACTTTTTTGCGCCTTAAAGATGTGAAGATATCATCGCATATTATTGTTTTGATCATACATTGTTGTTTTGACCGAACGCACGGTTTGAATAAATTAGTTTTGCTCTTGATGCGCGCGCTTTGCTTCTGCTTAATTATGATAAGCCATCTCGTATTTTTTTTATGTCTATTATTAACACGTAATCCCATGATTTTTCTAGTGCAATTTGGAATAAATAAGCACTTGTAAATTTTTTCAAAGACCACAAATTGCACTCGCCCTACGGGCTCGTGCAATTTTGTTAGTCTTTGAAAAAATTTACTCGTGCTTATTTATTCCAAATTGCACTCGAAATCATGTGATTACCTATACAAATACATTCCCTGATTTTTTTTTTCAGCGATTCTGGTTTTCTGATTACTATACCTGTGTTTCACTTACGCTATAAATGTGCTTCTCCAATAAGCTATTACACCTATATGTATGTCGTATTGCAAAACTGTCCAAGTATATCGAGCACAACGTAAATACTCCTAGTTAACAGTAAACTGTTATTACATTAGAATACGTAAATGTACATAAATGTGTAATTTTCTAAAACCTGCCTTAATTCCAAGGAAGTCTCAAAAAGCGGGAACGTTTAAAATGTACCTCATCTCTTTACGGGCTACTTACGGGACGATTATTTCAATAAAATTATTGAAGATCTGCTTTCCAACCATGATAACTGCCAGCTGGACCAAGAGCTCAAATAAACAACCTGCCGGATTACACTGCCAGAACAACATAAAAATGACTCAGAATTCTCCTTTACAACTGCTCTATGTTTGAAAGATATTTTCAGTTACTTTTATGCCTTATTTTACTTTCTATTTTCTGATTGAAATGAACTAATATTGTCCAAAGGAGGTAAAAAAGTCAAAAATAAGATTTAAATTGTTAAAGCAACTATTTCCAAGTCGGCAAACCTTGCATTGTCAAATTTAACGAACATCACATACACCCTTACGATATAAATTCTAATCAAACGCGTCCTTTTTAAACTGGTCCAACTAATGGGACCAAAGGCGAAAAACATTATTTACTTCAATTACAAACAATGTCTAAAGACGATCTTCCCTTCCTTTTCTCGCAAATTTTTGACGACAGTACCGTCTGATCAACCCAATGCAGCTTTAAATACCCTAAACTGTCACAAAAAAAGCTTTACATAACGAATACTTTTTCTTACCTCTTCTTGTCGAAAACCAAATATCCTGTTAAATTCTGCTGGCCTTCCAGGGCTGAAAACAAACATTTTTTTTGTCAGCGCAGTTCTTTCTTCCATAGGGACGAAAATTGTTGTCCCCGTAGGTCTGTTCAGTACCATTTTTAAAATTATGCATAAAAAAATCTGTCTCACCCTAAACAGATAACTCATAATTGTCAGTTGAAAATATTCTCAAAATATGATTCAATACGTTCATTCTACCGCTGTGATGCCAAACAATTTTTAATGTGTTTAACGCTTCTATGTAAATAGATAAAAGTTCCTACTGGTATTTATGTAAAACTATTTTT
Organism: Pocillopora damicornis; assembly: GCF_964200805.1. Taxonomy (NCBI): domain Eukaryota; kingdom Metazoa; phylum Cnidaria; class Anthozoa; order Scleractinia; family Pocilloporidae; genus Pocillopora; species Pocillopora damicornis. The sequence goes on from NC_142671.1 coordinate 9,425,594, forward strand.
CTGAAGATGTTTTTACTTTTGATGTGAATCGCGACGTTTCAATGGCTTAGTGCGAGTTTTCTTTACGTGATGAGGTCGAGTGTATACGAGTCACCTTCTGAAGCATTATGCTCCAATGTGGTGGGCTGTTTCTCAACAGCTTAGCGCATTTCGAAGATTCGCTGTAACACGGCTCTCCTGTTGTTGTTTTTGATCGTCAGTATCACAACACAGCATCACAAAGAAACAAGACAACAGCAGAACCGTGCAACAGCAAATGGGTGAGGGAAGATCACGATCTGCATGTCATTCGAAGAGCCTAAATCGTGAGAAAAACAATGACACTTAAGGCTGGCGGGAAAAACCCCGGATAGTCGGTGATTTCAATATTTCTCGATGATTCCAGAGTTTTCTAATTAATGAAACTCGAAATCGTAGACATTCCGATTGTCTGATGGTTGGCGAAAAATAGAACAGACACCACTTCATTTCGGACTCGGGGCTACAGGAGCCAAGGAATGGTAGCAAATTAAAACTAACGACAGTTCAAAATAGGAGTTTTCACTAACCTTCAGTAATCGCGGATCATCGCAAAAATCTGGGTTGCGTCAGTAAAAAAAAAGCGCTCTCGATTTAACCGATTTGTCGTCAGTCATCCCAGACAATCGAAAATGTCTACGATTTTGAGTTTTCTTTCTTAGGAGAACTCTAAGTAACTTTTTTCCCATTGTTACTCATGACATAAACTCACCTGAGTTTAAAAAACGCAATATAAAAGAGTGACGAATAGAAGTTCACAAACTGGAAAAGGTACATCTTAAATGAAAAGATGTCTTCAAGCTCCGTCTGGGTGCGAGGCATCTCTGAAATAAAATCAGATGATGAATTTAACCCTATCCTCATTGCCTCCTACTTTGTTAGCTTTCGACGCCGCATGCCAATGCAGTTTAGAGGTACGGAAGGATTCGGCTACTAATTTTGAATTTAAAATTCCTATGTAATGTGTAATGACCACAATGTGCACGAGTACAGTAGTACGGTTAAGGTCAGTTGAAAGATCGGATGCATTGATGATTCAATATCAGTAAAGTGGTCAATAGCTTAAGTTCACTAACTTAATAGCTTAATTTCACTGAATTCATTTTCTACACACGTACCCCATCGTGTCAAAATCTCAGCAAGTTTTTCGTAAACCTGGAGATAAAATAACGTAATTAACAAAAAGAAGTCACCAGAGGATCACACTAAATGATCAGTTGTTACTCCAAGGTATAAAACCATCCGCTGAACTTCTACTGTTAACCCTCTAACTCCCAAGATCTGATTGAGAGGTTACATGTTCATCACTTCTGGGAGTTAAAGGGTTAACTAATATCTGCACATTCAAGTAGGAACCATTGCTGTGTAACAGTCGCAAACGAACATCTACATGAGAGGGCAGACAACAAAAATTTACCTCAAGATGTTTACTAGTTGTGTACCGTCTCCATAGAAAAAGATAAGTTTATGCGGGTACCTTGTTGAGGAGCATGATGGTAATGAGATTTAGGAGAGCTGCAGTGCCGGACATGGCCATGTTTACAGCTCCCATGTTGTAGTCGCTGCTTGCGGCTAACACCGCGTATACTGCAACACGGTATACTACAACAGCAAACACGGCGATGACGACAAGCGCCAGCTGCGATACAAAGACCATAATACTATAGATCAAAATTCAGAACTTCGCTGTTGCACCTCTTATCCTCTTTTAAAACACTACGAGCCATACCGGTGACCAAAAGTCAGTTTTTCTGTCGGTTATAACTAGCTTGCAAAAGACGCCGGGGCTACAGAATTCAGGTAAATCTAGATTTGAAAAGGTTTAATTGTTGCAGTAATATGAGCGTTTCGCCTCGTCCAAGTAGCAATGCCCAATAGTATCAAGGTGGTGGGTGGGTGGGTGGATGCGAACAGTTGACACCATAGGAAGGAAGCAATCTCCCAGCAATCAAGCCGCAGCCAACCTCCAGGCACCTGTCAACGCAACACCAACAAACCGGTGCGCGGAATGGACACTCACCCAAAAGAGGAAGGGGGCGAGGGAAGGAGGGAAGGAAGGAAGGAAGGAAACAAAGCAGTAAGGTAGTAATGCACATCAATGCCCTTGGGAGGCTCTGGTGAAACTGCTGTATTATCTCGTTTTAAACCTGGCCAAAATCACATTGAGCCTTATTAAACATTATCCAGTTCTTACCATGAAGATGATGAAACTGAAACTACAAATAAATCTGGGCACTTTCCTCCCAAGCGATATGAAAGGCTCTTCCACTTTCGTGATGGGGTTCAAACGGGTCTCCATCGCTACTGCCTCGTACTCGGGACGAGGTTGTTCCTAAAACAGAATAATGAATTGGAGCTTGTACATTTATGGAAAGATGGTCAAATGAAAAACACACTGAACAGGACTGACGGTCAAGTTTTTGCGAGTCTTTTTAAGTAATAAACTGTATCTTGAGTTCAAACGAACACATTTCAGAGATTCGTGAGATTAATATTAATTGCTTATAACATGCAACAAGATCAACAAAAACGTTTACATTTAAAGCACCGTTCACAAAACAAAAGAAAAATCGACACGGAGAAGTAAGTAGTGTGGTTTTTTGTTCCTGGATAAATCCTAAACGGCATAAGCTTACCTTGCCAAGACTAATCTTTGCCTTCTTACAAATAATAAACAAAAGTCATAAATAAATATATTGATTGATTAATTAATATCGTACCTCTTCGTCCTCATATCCCAATAGATCCCATTCGTAAGCAATCTCTGCCTGCTGCCTCTTCCAAAACTCAAGAAACATGGTGGCTGTGTAACAAATACACACATGATCATCTGCAAAGTATTTAATTAACATTACGACCCTGAAAGAAAATCAAAGTTTCCTTTCTGTGAAAGTCACAGACAAAATGATCCTAACCATGAAATGTTCGGTAATCAATCCATTAGCTATTTTTTCAACTCTTGAACGGGATGGTTCAGTACAAGTTGCCCAAACATTCTGTTAAGTTTCTTTGACTATTCAGCGTTGCCAATATGTATATACCCCCGGATGGAGAGAGGCATTCTCAGAGTGAATCATTTTGCCCAACAACTCAATACAATGACCACACCAGGGCTGAAACATTTAGACTTAAGGTTCCACATGCTAGCCATTTATGATTTGTACAGCTGTCAACAATAGAGCCTCGGGGTCTGACACAGTTTACTACAAAAGCAATTATTCTTAAAAATAAAAAAGGATCTCACCCCAAATCGACATAAAAATGGCAAAAACCACAGTAAACTCATTGTCAAAAACGTAAGCCACCTGAAGAGAATCAAAGAGGGCATTAGTACATGTAGACGATAAAACTGGATAGATAACTTCTGAAAAACGAACTACAAAGATGAATATTTCCCAGCAAAATAATGTGTTAATCATTATGAATTGTCTCCAAATTCATGGTTTATGCTACGTGTAGCCCCTTTAACAAGGGGCTACATCAATTATTATTGCGACACAGGGCCCCACACTGCGGTCATTTGGTCATCATGGTCAGCAGGAAGAAACTGTGGTGCTTAAATTCAATGTTGCACAAAATTTCTTTCTCTGCTTTCTTCCTTTCTTTCTCCATTTCTGGCAAATATTTCGTGATTTTAACCCTTTAACTCCCATGAGTGACCAAGACAGAATTTTTCCTTACAATATCAATATAATATCAACCAGATAAGTGATAATAATAAAAAAAATATCAATTTGGGGATAACTAGTTGTTCCAATACTAAATTCTCTGAACAAACAATATAAAAATTGTATGGTTGACTGCGAAGAGAATGACAAATTTGGTTAAGTCGCCAAATGGCAACCTTTAAAGAAGTTTAGCAAAGAAGTCGAGGAAGAAGAAAAGAAGGAACTTGAAGTAAGAGGTGAAAATGTTCTTTAAGTCAACTTTTGAATAGATGCATGTGTCAGATAAAGACCAGTAGGGACAGCGTTTGTCACAGCGAGGGCACATGGGAAAGTTCTTAGACGTATCACAGATGTCTTTCCTAAAGCAAAAGATACATACATACAGTTGGTTTTACGTGTCTGAAAGCCACGTTTACACAAAGTAAACACTGGATGCACATTATAGTGAAAGTTATGTAAAATAGCACATGTGAATGTATCACCAAGTATATTTTTCTTTTGTTCCATTTCACGACAACTTTATATAGTACTTTAAGATTCCCAGTCCTCAATGAGCCCATTTCACGGATGATATCAATATAAGGCCTTTGCATATGATAGAATGCACATATAGGCCTTGCCAAACTCATCACTTACACAGGAATATAAGACTCCAGTCTGACAAGTCCATAAATCACACAAACAAGGCCCATGATGGCTGCTGGGAGCAACATCCATGTGTAGAAACCTGTCAAACAGTCAAGAGAGTAACATTTGTTTGATGACACTGTTTTCCTCACTGACATCCAAACTTCATACATTGTGCAATGTCCTTGAGTCTCACTGGCTGGCTAGAATACAGTCATAGCCTTTAATATGTGTTCTTCCAAAAATAAAAATTATATGCAGCCATGATTAAACAGCTGAAACAATAACTTACTTCAATCAGAGTGCACATGAAATTTGAAGTCATTAATTATATTTACCTAACCAAGCAAAGTAGATTCCAATTTTCTCTCCAAAGTAATCTCTGCAACAAAATTAATGAATAATCAACCAAAACAATTATTAACAACAAAAAATGACACACACACCTTGAGTTAAACAGTCTTGTGTAAGTGATTTTACCTGATATGATCCAATGGTTGCATTTTGTACCAGCGATGTGCTTTAACCCAAGTGTCAAACAACAACTGAAATAGCAACAACCCACAAATAAAACTATCATTGATTACCAACTGAAAAACTGGAAAAAACAATGGAATAGAAAAATTTATAACTGCACTTAAAAGAAAATATTGAGAAAAGCTATCAAAAGTTTCAAGTCTGATATATCTGAACACAAGCTTGAGAAGAATATCAAGAGTAGGGGTAGAAGTAAAAATATTTGGGAAGGAGAAAATTCAAAGAAAAAACAAACAAACAAAGTTTTCTTTGGTGATTTGACTTGTTCGACTCTAATTTTCCTCTTACAAGTTCCTACAAAATAGGAATTTACCTTAACACATCTAAAAGCAGGAATGTGATAAGAAGAAAGAAAAAACTTCAGGGGACAAAGTATTGTTTGATTATATAAACTGTAAAAGCTGTATGGTAGACTGGATGGAGAATTTATGTTTACATCTTTGAAAAAAAAGGTTACATGTACTGTAGCTTGAATGACAAATCAGCTTTGAAAGAAGTTTACAAAACTGATGAAATGTAAGTTGAAGAGATGGTAATAGGATGGCATAGATTGGGTTACCAATCGTTTCACACCCACAGTCATGTCATACCCAGTTAGTTGAGTCATTTTGTACCCAGCTTGAGTATAAAATGATTGAGTACAAAACGACCATGGGTATGAAATGACTGCATACCATAGATTTGTTTAGGAGTTTATTAGGTCCAAGTTGTACATACACAATGTACACTGTAAACTTAACAGGAAACAACATACACAAAACTAATTAACTTCGTGAGGTCTATTAATTTAAAAAAAATTATAAAAAAATTACCTGTCTGGCATTTTCAGGTCTTGGAGGATCATTGGATTGATCTATTTCATAAGTGCCCTACATTAACCATTGTAAAATACAAAAATGATGGTACTGTATCAAATTTTTCCATGTATTATTGTGGTAATTTTTGCAATGAATAGATCTCTAAATGTCAAATTCCCTGATAAAGTAATTATAAATTACAGTGTGCTCATCATATGCCAAATCCATCTCTTTTACCTCTCTCCAGTAAAAAAAAAAAAAATCAAATGTAACTCTTTAATTTGAAACATCAACACTTGAAGGTAAAAAAACATGTTTCAAAACGCTAAAAAATTACTTTTTGTGTGTGTTATGAGCAACTGACAATCACACAGTTGTCCTAGATATGATTAAGACAACATGATTTGTGTACATGTAGTGTGCGTTCAAGTCTGATTGAATTATTTTGATGGTCATGAGCAAAAAGTGTACCCTGAAAATTGGCCTGAAGTACAATTATGCTTTGTTGCCATTAAAAATCCCTGGTTCTATTGATCAAAACTATAAAAAAATTCTTGAATTCTCCAGCTCAGTTTGAGCACTAATAAGACAGTGTAATAGGGCAGTTAACACACCATGCCTGTGTAAGTGCACAGAAGGTGTCACATGTGCATGCTGTTGTCTCACATTTTGCCCATTTAACTGTTGTTTTTTTTTAATGAAAAGGTACAATGGATGCCTTCACAGTGCAATCATCCAATTTTGTTTATCACTTGAATAATTACAGCCTGAATTTTGTTTATCACTTGAATAATTACAGCCTGAATTTTGTTTATCACTTGAATAATTACAGCCTGAATTGGACTCCTCTTAGTCCTATTACTATTATATACATGTACAATGTACATGTATCAGTCCAAATAGCTCCCCATGTCCAACAAGCTTAATGTTCCCTGGATCAAGACATCCATTGTCCAACTCTCATTTGACTAAACATATGGACATGTAGTTGTTTGATGTTATTCCTTTTTTTGTATTAAATTTTTACTCCAAAATTTTTTAAATAAATGACAAGAAAACACATGGCTAACTTTGCCAACATTTGGCTAAATCCTGTTCAAGCAACCTGACATAATTGTTGATTCAAGGAAAATATCATTATTAGACTCCAAATCACTCTGAGAAAACTGATGCAGTATGTTGCCTTTTCATCTGGCCAGTCCCTTGCATGGGATCATTCAACCAGATGGAGTGCACTTACAAAAAATGAACCATGACCTATATAACTTTGTTTGGCTTTTTCATGTCCCTTTAATTCCTGACAGGAGACAAGGTTTTTAATTTTAAGTTTTGTATGATATAACGGTATGTCAGCCTTCTTGGGCCTTCAGCTTAATAATCATGTGCAAATATGAGGGCCCTTAAATTTGTTCACCACTGCCCTTCAAGTCTCTGTTTTCAGTCACTCTAAATTCTGAGAAGTTTTAAAGCCTATGATATTCTCTTCTAAAGGACTATCATTCAGGAACTGCTCATTTTTTAAACCTAGAGAAATCATTGTAAATTGCAGTGATCCATCAAATTATACCATAGTAAATTTCTTGGACACTTTTTAAGTTTCACAGTAAGGAGTTGTTATACTGAAGACAAAAAAACAAAACAAAACAAAACTTGCAATTAACTTTTTACCTCGTGTAAGAGATAAGCTGCAGCTTAAGATCCATTGCCAATTAAGCATCCAATGCCTAATATCATATTACAAAGATGCATAAATGACAAGGATATGCACCTACATTATGTTAGGTATAAGTTTCTGATCACACCATACACAATGTGATACATGATATACTGCAAAATCAGTTTAATAAGCTGACATCAATAATTAAAAGTAATATACAAAAGAGAACACTTCAAAGAGTCTTGCTGTTATCAGAGAAAACTGACATGTACCTTTAAATTCCCTGTAGGTGGCAATATTCTTATTGTTCAATGACTGACAAAAATATATTTCTCTTCCTAATGTAAAGGGCCCCAAATTTTTAATGCTAGTCATTAACATAAAGTATAGTTTTGATTAAGATTGCTTCATTTTTACCAATCTGATTCCTCTTCTCACCATACTGTGTTCTTGTCAAAATTCTGTGAACGTGCTTGCAATTGAACATCAATATTTACTGTACTTCTATTTGTTTTGCCATCTCTGTCTGAGATGTGTTACCTGAGTATACTATTTTATAAATCAAATTATAACATTTGGTCATTGTTCAGTGAGTAGAAGACCTACCGCAGCAGGTTCTACAAGACATACATGACTGTAAAACTATCAGACTTGTAGTGTTGTAATGATAAAGTTGAGTTCAAAGTAAACATCCTGTGTTACAGGAATCACTTACAATTCTGCTTCGCTGAGCACTTTTGAAGAAATCATCACGGTTAACCATAACCATTTGTTAACCATAATCCTGATGGTTAACAAAGAAAACGTACTTGTCAAGTTTGTCGTTTCTGAAGGCACAAGTGAAGTAGTTTGGCTGCTCTGGGAGATCTTCAGCTCTGAGTTCAAATGGATTACGCATTCCGATGGTATCAAAACATCTTGCAGTCCAATCTCTTGTGTCAAAGTCATTCTCCTGTCAACAGAAAAGATTGTGTTAATTTCAAGCACTTATCAGGCACTTGTCAAATACAGTGTAATTTATGAAGATTGCGTGACGAAACAAGTTACGCTGTCATGTCTATCATGTGGAACGGTTCTTGGGAGATCGTGGGCGACTCTTCTTAAGAGGCATAGCGAGTACAAAGGACACGTACGGTCCCCGTACCCAGCAATCGGAGAAAATGCTTATGGAAGATGAGCATCATTGGCTGTGACTGTCTGCATCAACATCACACTGATCGATACAGTACTGAAAATAACATTGAAATGAAATGCTTATTGATTAACTAGAGATTTTTAAATTTAGAAATTGAACACGGAAGCGGGTGCCAGGAAACTTTAAGGGAGCAACAGGAGACGCTTCCAAGGGACTGAACACATGCATCATCCTTCGCTGCAGGGTTATCAATCAATAATTGCTTTGTTATAATACATACATGCGAGGCAGTGAGTTTTATAAAGTGTTTCCTCCACATAGGCCTTGAGTATTTACTCTATTTTACATGATGTGATTCACGAAGATGACGTCTGCTTGCTCGATTATTTTTGAGTCTAATGCCCCAAGTGAATTTCCTAAAAATTGCTTTTGGGTTCCCACTTCTAAATATGTTACTTACTTAAAGAGTCGTGTGAGACAGTTCATATCAGGTTTAGCAATCAAATAGCCATTTTGAACTCCGCTTTGCTTCGTTCCCAGGACCTCTCGTCCCTGAGAAACAGGACCGAGGTTGTGACTTGATTTGCATAAGCATCCCACGCGAAAGAGAAATCACCGACGTTTTTGTGCTCATCATCCCTACAGGACAACTTATAAGCAGGTTGATAATCTCTAGAGAATCCAGTGTCATTTACTAAAATGCAGCTGACTGCTACGAAAGATCGTTCTGATGTGCCTTCACGGCGTCACAATCAGGCCGAGGAAATTTTCAGGTGACTCCTTACAATTTTAAGGTATACCACTGTCTTGTGGAGCAAATGTTAGGTATATCATCGCGGTCAATATCCCTTTACTTCCCCACCCCCTAACCCTATATGGTGAGGTTCATTCTGCACTACAAGTCTCAAAGGAAAGAAATAACAGTTGTACTTTCAATTGTATTAAGTCTATAGCTAATATTTCGCCCCATCCTTTCCTTCATCATTATTCTCGCCGTGCCTGAAATCTTCCACACTTACTCAAAACAGTTCCCTCTGACTTTAAGGAGTGTTTTCTTGACATGAAAAATCTCCTTGAAACATAGGAGTATTTTCGCTGATTGGTTAGAGAATATGATCGAAAAACTAAATCCTCTTAACTAATTTTATGCATAGAAATGTGTGACAGCTGAGAAAGAAAATTGCCTGTCACATCTTTAGATTTAAGGGGTTCAAACGGAGGTGGTGCTGCCTTATGGCACTTATCTTACGTTCTCCTGAGAGCAAAAATGCTGGGTTCCATCACTTTTGTAAAGGGTAGTAAATCAAAAGGTAAATATGAGTTAAATCCTCTTTTTCAACTCTCGTGCGGCAAAACATAGCTTCGCATCAATACCATGAGAAACATTGGTCAACCTCGATGTCTTTGATAAGGCTCCGAAACTAATATTTTTACATCTGGAACAAACATCCACGCTTGGACAATGAGATGTTTAGGTTTTATCTGACGTTACTGTTTTGATATTATGATTAGGTGTGTGTGTAGTGTTTTTGATCCTGGCGGCGGCGGGAAACCTGCACGTGGCTGATGTTGGGAAAACCAGCGAATTGCGTATTTGGCTCGTGATTTGTTTTGCTGTTCTGCTGCCATACTCGTGGCTGGGAACGCCCAAGCACTTCTGAGGGATCGCTGTCAGTGCTAGTGTAGCAACAGCTATGGCTTGTTTGATGATCTGCGTCTGCATCGCATTGGATATGCCGTCTGATTTGAATACTGTTGAACAACCTAGTGTAAGCTTCGAGAATTTCTTTTCAGGTGTGTTTTCCTAAGTGGACTTATTATCATATATAATTATATATGCTACTCATATAAAATTATACGATAAGCTGAATTATACAAGCATTTTATTGGTAGTACTTATGTTCTGTTGGAAGACAAACGCATAGATGACGTCATTATTAACAACATTTTGTCATCTCTACAATTAGAAAATCGATTCTACGTTGCTGTGGGTCTGTACACATCAAATCACAGAAGACATCAAAATGTGGTAAAAACATCAGTGACACAACCGGCTGCGCTTCATGTGCTCTTTTGTTTTTTCTTATCACGTTTTGACTGCATCTGTGATCCATTTCTGAACAGAGGCTGCCAATGGTCTCGGTGTGGCCAAGTCGACTTACAAGATTATCCAGTGTAATAAAAAAATGACACGACTTTTTTACTGGAATGTGCCGCGAAATGTTAACATTTTAATCGTCAGTAAGAGCTATCCACTGCGTGGCTAAAATTTCGCAGGAAAAATGAGGATGGTAGGTTTTATCTAAAGTGAACCTTATATTCATTCCTCAATGCTGCTGAGTTCTTTTAATTTCTCCTTTTCTTTTAGCTTTCGGAACCATATTATTTTCATTTGGTGGCGCTTCAACCTTTCCAACGATTCAGACAGACATGAAAAAATGCTCCAAGTTTCCAATTTCTGTGTTCTGGGCGTAGGTTGGTGTCGTAAGCATGTATCTGCCTCGGTTTGTGGCTTACGGCAAGAACATCACATCGAACATTCTCGAGAGCGTGAAATACGAAGGACATGACGCGGATGCTGTTATGTTAGACATAGTGCTTGTACTGATCACACTTCACCTGCTGTTAAGCTTTGTTATTGTGATAAACCCAGTATCGCAGTCTTTTGAGGAGTTTTTGAGCATACCTCAAGGTTGGTTTAAATACACCCAGGGTTAATCTCATTAATTCAGCGGGAAGCAAGGGTTGCGATGGACGTCTACCTATTCCGTAAAAAAACGTAGAATCTAATATTTTACTGGGAATGTGACATCAAGATAGCTCTAGGGTCCACAGCTACGCTTATATATCTAGGGGCAAAATACGAGCGCTTTTTTTTTCTTGCTTCTTTCGTGTAAAACTGTTTTCCTTATCGGCGTCTTGCTTTCATAAAAACCCCCATCCACACAGCGTTATAATGTTAGACACTTACGCTACCTTAAGTCATTTTTCGGTCTTCTTTTCCAACAGGATTTGGTGTCAAACGGTGCCTCCTTTGCACCGCCATCATGTGTTTTAGTCTTGGCATTGGCGAACTCATCCCAAAGTTTGGTCCCATTCTGTCTCTTATTGGAGGATCCACAATAACTGCATTGACCTTTGTATTTCCCTGTTTGTTTTATTTGAGAATTGAACGTAATATTCCTCTTCATATCAAGGTTTTCTTGCATGAACTCATAGCTGTTGGAATTATTGGTGGCGTGGCGTCCACCTACTCCGCAATAAATGACATTCGAAAAGTATTCAGTTAAATCTTCAGAATAATAAAAATATCGGACTTCTTCAATGGCTAAGGTGGGGGAGGGGGTGAAGGCGAGGGCAGAATTAGTCTCGTACACAGACCTTCCACGGCCAAGCGACAGAAATCGATCCTTCATTTTGATCAAACTAGTAGAATCAGGGTACGAATTGTTTGATCCAGTGATAGTTCGTATTATTACTTAATGCATGAAATATGTTTGTGCTATTTTATTATAAAGAGTTGTAATCTGGCCCTCGTGTATGATTCACCCGAGTGCCTAAGGAAAACGGTTATAAACAGCTCCCCGTCCATGAATAAAAGTACATGAATCGTAACATGCAGGGCTGATGGTTGTCTTATTCTTCTAAAAAGATCTGAACATGTTGATGTATTTGGTAAGTTTGACACCACAGGCAGCCCAGGCTCAATCTGAGAAGTTTGAAAAATTTAGATATTACATGATATGACCAAACTGTTACACGAAACATGAACTGTATGTGAAATTCACCTTTTAGCCTAAATAATTTAAAAAGAGCTAGATTTGCAATGGAAAGTTCACCTACGGCAAAGCATCAGGTCATAAATATGTATTAAAAAAAAAAAACTCCCCACATTAGTTTTGGGCGGTCTGTGAGATCTGGTTTGTTAAATGCGGCAACATAGAAAAATCTGTGTTGGTGAGAAATTTATGTATTGAAACGCAACGTACCAAGCTTTAGCTTCTTGTGGGCATGCGCATTCTTTTCACTTCCTCGGAAATACACCTTTTACTAATATCTATTTCTGAATGAATGGTATTCCTCAGCTTCAGTCGTATTACCATTCACAATTTCTTTGTGAATTAAAATTACTTCATCCTACGTGTTTCATTTGAATTTTCATGATAAAGATCGCTAGTTTTCAAATAACAACAATGCCAATAACGTCATTTTAGACAGGCATTGAACATATTGTATGAAAAAGAGATGAAAAAGCACAAATATTTGCTATAAGTAGAGACAAGAAGTCGAGTGAACAGTTCAGTTTTTTAAAGAAAGATGAATTCCTGAAAAGTTTGGAAGTTTCAAAACAATTTCAGTTCCCCGGGATATTAATTATGTATCGTCCACCACATAATTATCGGTAATTATGCATGCAAATCCACGTTTTCATGCAGTTTATTGCAAACGTATTCAGATAACGTTATTTTAGCAATTCTGTCTTTAACGGTGCAATATTGTGGCTTACAAGAAACCAGAGACTCCTCGATGGGGTAGTTCAGGTAAATAATTGAATCCATCCATTTGTGTACTACAAGTAGTACATTTAATAGTTCAGAACAATTGGTAAAAAATATATAGTTACAGCCAGTTATAGTTTTTTCAGTGATCAAGTCATATTAACTGTGACCGCACCATATGCTTTTGACTTTATGTTGTTGTTAGGCTGAAAAAATCAATATGCTCCGTAATTCTTACTTTTTTTTTTTGTTTTGAAAATTACACATAAATAACGATTTTTAACAGAAATTGAAGAAGCAATGGCTGTTTGTACGATTAGCTTTTAACATGTCCAACAGAAACTAATGTAATCATTATGGCATCGTGCTACAGTTTACTTCATCCTTTAACATTCGGCCGGTTGTCAAAAGACGGATGTTTAGCAACCTCTTTCTCTTGGTAAAATAATTCACCGTAAATGTTATGACAAAACGACAATTAATTTGAGATTGCAATAAGAAAGTTATTTTCGTTATCTCTGTGACTAAAGGAATAATCACTGAAATTGTTTGTGAGGCTTTTTAAAACTGAGCAGCAATTTTTCTCGTTTTGTGAGCGGGTAATTGTTTTTCACCATCTGTTTAAAACTTTAAATTAATGACAAAAACGACAATTATCTGACGGTTTTTTGTTGTTCACAAATACTTTTATAGTGCGTTTGAATCGCAGGTCTTAGTGTAACGTCAACACAGACTGCTTCAAAAGGCTTCAAATGCTTTTCTTTGAGCTTGTTTCAGACCAGGCACGACTGATGACGGACTTCAGCAATAAAGCTCATTGTCATTGTCATATTCTTATGATCCCCATTCATTCGCACTTAATCGGCTGTCAATTTTCTTCAGTTCTATCTTTATACTCTGTTGGCGATACTTACCCCCCCCCTCCGCTTCTGCTGAACACCACGTGATTTCCTCAGATAATCGCCCCCCCCCTGCCCCCCCACCCTCTCGATGATAAGTAGACATTTTCATATTTGCATGAGTGCCCCTCATTAAAAATTAATCGTCTGTCAATTTTCTACAGTTCTATTTTTAAACTCTGTTAGCGACGACTGATCCCCCTCCGTTTCTGTTGACCCCTACGTGGTCCACCAAATCCTCTGCCTCCCCCCTCCCCCGGCTCCCCTCGGCGATAAATAGTCATTTTCATATTTGCATGAGTCCCCCTCATTAAAAGTCAATCGGCTGTCAATTTTCTACAGTTCTATTTTTATACTCTGTTGGCTACGACTGATTCCCTCTTCATCTCCCCTACCGTTGATAAATAAATACTGGTCCCTTAGTGTACGCCTATAGTTGCTTTTTCAAGATTTCGTTATATTCAGCTCTTCAAATTTTTCCAAGCTCGCCTTAGTTTATTTCCCCTTTGACCACAAGACTGAAAATGCGTTCCACATAGATTTCTTTGCCATGCCTCCTTGCCTCGATCTTAAACGCTGATCTTGTCTATTGTGCTTTCAGGTGATTCTCGCGTCATGTCTGTCACAAAGAAAACCATGTTCGTGTTTATTTTTTTATTGGGTAAGCGATGACATTTCACTTCTCGTAAATACTATTGCCGAATAATTTAGCCCTCTCTACCAAATATATTTAGTAATCATCAGTAATCAGCACGTAGTTTTGTTTCTTATTTTGGAAATACTTATCACTTATGTAAATTTAACTGAACAGCTGTTGAAACCGTAAGAAGCAATTATTTGGCATCAAATACTACAATTGATTGTCCAGAACCCTGTGAATGCAAGTCAGTGGTAGTTAACTGCAGTGGAAAACAACTTAAATCATTTCCATGGAAACTGCCAGCTACAACGACAATCTTGTGCGTATATTACATGTAATCATTCAAGTCAAATAAATTCAAATAATAGACAAAAAAAAAAACAAACAAACCAACACGAGAGGACACTATATACAATTTTTCAAGAAAAAATAAAAGCATTAAATAGCTAATCAACCAGCTGCCAAATATACCAAGAAGCAAAGATGAATGGATAATTCAATTGCTTCTTTAAGAGAAAATCGTCCATCATCCTTATAGAAGAAATTCTCCTCTTTATCCATTCTTGTAACTATGTAATGAGTTTTTCAGTCTTCTTGTAAACGCTAATCACCTGAGAATAATAAAGTCAGAGTTGATCACGGATATTTCCCCTTGTACACGTTATTTGTAAATGCCATTGCATTTTACAGAAACCTGAGTGATAACCATTTGGAGGAGCTGCCATCTGACTTGCTTGCCAGCCTCAGCAATCTTCAAGAATTGTACGTTGAATTACGTTTGCCAACTTCATTACAGTTGTGATTTAAACAAAAATGTTGTCTAACAGTACTAACGTTTCGTCTTCCATGTGTTTCTACCTGAGTCAAAGCAAGCAATTAAATGCCACAGCACAGTCCTCACTATGCACTAGTCACTGAGACGACCGAGAGTGTAGAAAAAAAAAAAGAAACAAAAACAAAACTTTTTTCATTCCAACGCTGGGTCGACCTGAGGGCCAGTTTGACGGATAAACGATATTGCAGCAAACCCTTAGCGTTACAGGAGTATTCTTTTTTGAGTTCCGAATGTGCTGCCAATAAGCTGCATTTGGAATGCTACTCAGTCGTTTAGTATGCAAACTCTGATTACGATGGATACATATGACTGTTAGTTTTGAAACGCTGTTTGTTTTTACTAATTTCCTACAAACTTCCTTTTGATTTATATTCAATTATTGTGTAGTCCATTACGTTATCTAAAATGAAGGCGTCGGTAGAAATGGAGATTTCCTAGTATTGTATCACAACTTTGGAGTCTTTGCTGCCCAGGAAGTAGTTCTTATTGAGGGCGCTACTTTTTGCGACGCCATAGCTTTCTTCACGTATCATAACCTATAAGTTGGTTGAAGCCACACCGTTACCTTTGTTACGATCAGTAGGATCCAAGCTACCGCTATATCAATTGTCTTTGCTTTTTTTTCGGTCGAGTCGTCAACAAAAGTGCGTCAGTATTTTCTTTGTTTTAATTAAGTCATAGAATCATCAGCCTTTTTTTTCGGTCATAGAACGTCTCGTTTAGTCAACTAAGTGTCATTATTACAGTATTATAGCAAAACGATCTTATTTACAAATTGTTTTGGTTTCTTTTTAAATCGTTACTCTTTTATTCTCATTTAGTTATTTTTGTTTATAGTAATATACTGTTGTTTGTACCTTCGTTTGATTATAATTTATATGACACGAGAATTATCACGTCTATTCATTTCTACAACTTAATCTGCACCTACAGATACTACTGTTTTTTCTACTGCTGCTGCTTCCAAGGTCAACTACCTTCGATCTTCGCTATCTTCATGACCCTTCTGTCAAACGCAACCGATTGATCTAAACCTTTGAACTTTTTGTGACGAAATACTGTGAAGCGGCGATCATAGGTACTAGCAGTTGAACTTATCACTATGAGCGCGCCACTCATGATTATATAACGATATGCGCATTCGGAATGTAGTCAGTTATTTCTTCGGTCTTTTGAACATGTAACAGCTCGGTTTATGTTGAAGTAATAAATAGGCTTTTTAAACCAAACTTATCGCTACACTTTTGATCTGTCATTAAATCAGTTTAAATCTACCAAGTGGAGTTTGAATTATTGTCACTTCGCACCGCGCCACCCCTGTAGTTGTTAAGGGTTTGAGTGAGCCGCAACCTCTAGAATCTTCACAACTACAAAGACCACGTAAAGAAAGTAAGGTTTTGTATACGATACGGCAACTAAACGATATTGCAACAGACCCTTGGCGTTATTTAATGATTCTTTTCTTAGTTCTGAATGAGCAGCTCATATAAAGCTGCATCTCTAGTGCTACTTTGTAATTGTGAAAAGCTGTCAACTTGATCCTATGCCGACCAATTTAGTAGTCGGCATGTCCGATATGCTTCTCCCCATCATCACTAATGTCGTGAATTCTTCACTTTCCTTGGGACACTTTCCATCTGATTGGAAAACGGCCCTTGTGGATCCAAGACTGAAGAAGACCAAGCAAGGGACTTCCTTATCCAATTTAAGACCTGTGAGTAATCTGCAATACCTCTCTAAATTGCTTGAAAGTGCAGTTTATAATCAGACAACCGATCACGTTACTCAGTCGGGTTTGTATCCCATCCTCCAGTCAGCCTATCGACTTGGTCATAGCACAGAGACTGACCTATTGAAGATACAGAATGACGTACTAGCTGCAATGGACAATCAACGAGTTACTCTTTTGGTATTGCTAGACCTGAGTGCAGCATTTGACACGATTGACCACCGAGTGCTGTTGAATCGCCTGTGCGTGACGTATGGAATTACAGGCACCGCTCTTAAATGGTTTCACTCGTATTTATCAAACAGGAAACAGCGAATCCTGATTAACGGGAGCTATTCGAGTGACTTTGATCTGCCTCAAGGGGTACCTCAAGGATCATGTCTTGGTCCCTTGCTCTTCACGTTGTACGCAAGTAAGCTCTTCGATGTTGTTGAATCCCATCTCCCTAACGTTCACGCATACGCTGATGATACGCAGCTCTATATCTCATTTAAGCCGGATGGTTCTGCTACTGAGACGGATGCTGTTGACGCTCTACAAGCTTGCATCAGGGACATAAGAACCTGGATGGTCCAAGACAAACTTCGGCTGAACGATGCTAAGACCGAGTTTCTTATTATAGGTACACGCGCACAGCTAAATAAGGTTATGATGAGTGACTTGCAAGTAGGTAAGATAAAGGTTTCTGCGGTTTACTCTGTTGGAAACCTGGGTGCTTGGTTTGATGCAAACATGAATATGAAAAATCGCTTTCTTTGGTTTTTTGTCCATAAATAGCTTTTGGGTAGATAAGATACCTGATGTAAATTGTTCCCGCCAAAAGCTTTTTATTTTTTAGAAAAATTAGAATATCGGTTTTTGTGGTCGGAGTCACAAAATTGGCTAATCATTTACGTGAAATTTGCATACATCAACTTGCCTCTCGTTCGCAAACAAAGTCGCACGGAGAAATTTGGAGACTTTATTTCAACAGAATCACTGTTCTTCTTTTACTAGAAGATTCCTTTAGAGCAAAAGCGACCTGAACCAACTGGAATAAAAATTCCCAGTTTCTTCCATATCAAATAACAAGCACTTTTGCCAAGTCCTCTTTCTGCCTTTACGTTTTTTGGGGCTTGTCCGCCGTGCTTCGAGATTGGTGGAGGAACTCGGCACAGATTCGATCCTCGACGCCACCCAATACCAAGGGATGAGCGGTGCCGGGGACAAATCGTTAATTCCGAAAGGTCTAACTCCGAAGAAAAGGATGTAGATACTCTTCCCAAAATAAGTTCGATTTCGGTTTCTACGTCAGTTATTGACAAGGAAGACTTATGACCCGCGATGTCTCTTTTGCAGTTCAGAAATGGAATAACCTCAGTTGATCTGCTCCTTTCTCTGGGGTCATAAAAGCAAGAACCGCCGACTAAGGAGCTAAAAGAGCACTTAACGTCCATGATGACACAAAACTGGCAAAACAAATTCACTCCAACTTCGCTAATTAAATTTTCCCTCTTTGCATTTAATTGACTAATTCAATTTACTACGGCTAGTAAACTGCTTCGAGCTTTAGCCAACTCTGTCATTTCTTCAACAAATAATGAAAATGAATCCTCACAATTAAAGAAAATATCAATTTAAAAAGTATCTATGATTTTTGTCTTTCTGTTCCGATTCTTCTGAAACCAAAGGAAGCGAAAAAAACAAGTATAAAAGTTAAACAGGTTAGCCGAGAGCTAATCAAATTACATCCTGATATTTATCAGGGAAACATCTTACACTGAAAAGGAAAACTTCCACCTTAACAATGAGAAAAAATAACCTCTCTTTGGCCGATTACCTTTTTTTCAATAAAAAAGGACCAAAAGCTCACACCAGAATCGTTTTCAGTACGCTTTCGCTGTGTAAAAACTCCGCTTGACGTTACGGTCACGCAACAAGAATTGTTTACTCAGTCGTTGTAAAAAATTTGAATGACTTGCTGTCATTTCAAAACCTTCGCGTGAAGCGCTGTAAAGAAAACCCGTGCTGATTCTAACATATTATCAAGGACAACCTTAAATCCCTCTAATGACATAGTTAAAAGGAAAATCTGAAATATACCACATAGTGAAAAAAACATTTGAATTAAGGAGGTATTTGCGAGATTTTTCACGTTTGAAAACACAGCACTTTCCTGCGCGTTGTTTGCTATTTATGAACAACAATAAAGATAAGTCACATAGTTTCTGGGAAAGTACGGCATTCACTCTATCAAAATTCGGCATCATGATCCTTTGAATCGTTTTTCCTTGAAGACCAAAAGTCAGTTTAAAATATCAATTTCACACTTGCTTGCGGGACCTTTCGGGATCGTCGCGGGTCAAATTCGTTTTTCTCAGTTTTCTCAGAATTAAAGCGCTCCGGAAGAAAAAGAAATACATTAAATTTCTTCTATTCTTAGTAGCTTTTTTTGGTCAGAAAATAAGCGAATTTCATTTTTCAACTCTTGCCACTCAATGGTCGATATTTCCTGACCGTCGCTCTTAAGTATTTACAGAAATCATGAACGCAAATGTCTATTTTAACTTAAAAATCGTGATCGTGATAGCAGTATGATGCTATATTAACCATGATCCAGCTTTGCAGATTATGTTATGATGTGGTTACATTACGGGCTCTTTGTGATATAAAAGAAGTTTTGCCCAAATATAGTTGCGACGTAAGAGAATACAAACAGGCGGAATGTATGGAAAACCTTACATAATATTTATAGTCCCCAAGTATCATGTCATTACAATCACACTAAGTTAACTAAAGCGACGTGTACTTTCCTATCAGGTGATACCTCATTTTCTCCAATTTGAACAATAAATTTTAATATATGAAACATGAAATTTGATTAAGAGATCCTTACCGATGTGATTAAAAATGCAGGAAAAGAAATCGATAGCACCCAGCGATCGGACAACTTAGTCGTATAAAAAAATGAGTTTCAAAGTAAGAAAATATTCGAGGAAAATTGAATTAAAATCACTGAAAGTCAAAAATATCTGCGGAGAGTTCTTAGCGTCACCTGGGGATTCTTTCCTCGTTTCTAAATGTTGGCTGATAATGTCCTTGGCTGAGAGATTGTCCTCAAAATCTTAAGTTTTCCCTGGAAGCTTCGCTTCTCGGCCGGATATTCATTTTTCGGTCAATATCTCAGCCGTAGACTTAATTAGCCGCCTGAAGGGGTTTATTTACAAAATAATTTAGAAAATAAATTGTGGAGTTACGAGACCCGAGGTCACTGGTTTTGATTATGGCAAGTCGTGTTTTATCGATGCGTTGTACTTCCACAAAGCTTATCCATTATTAACATCGAGTAAGTGGAATTAACAAAGTTGACGTGGAGAGGAGACTCTCCTCGGCCGAGGTTTTCTCAAAAGAAAGATGCAAAGTTATTACATCATTTCTCAGTATTAAAGTGACTATGCTGATCAGTCTAAGTGTTGGGAGCGAGGCAACTTTTAGTGGGCTCTTCACTCTCGTAAATGAATGTGATCACAACTTATTGAAATAAATAGTACTTTTTTATAGTTATTCTTCCAACGTCATCCTGTGCAACCCCGTGGGCAATGGATTGCTATTTATTACTTTGAAGGGATAGTTTACGAGATCAATCACAAAGGGTGGCAATTTTTTTTCAACTATGTCTTCAAAACCATGTTTCTTGTTCACTCCACTTGGAACGCTACCACTTAAAGCATAGTAATCAGCATCTAAGAAACCAATTACCGAAGCAAAGCGCTCGTCTTTTCTTCTCTTGTCTCTAAAAATTAGGTGAAGGGTAAGGTTCAACGTTTTCAATTTTTTCGGCGGTTGAAAACTCAATTTAGCAGTAGACTGTTTGTTCAATCAGTTTACTGGCTTAATAACCTACGCAGGATATTGTGAAAACAAGTATTTCTCATTTTTGTTTTGTTTTATTTATTTTCTTCGGTTTTGTTATCACGAGCCAAATAAGGTTGATCCACATAATTATCGAGTTAGCAGATCAGAGTTCGCGTAATATCATAATTATTTTCTTAGCAGTGTAATATGGACAGTGCAATGAAATAAATTAAGTATATAATTAATTCAAAAATGTATTTCCCTTTATTCATTGTAATCGTCATAAATGCTCTTACGTCTACATTGAATTAACTTGTATGAGCTGTGCATAAGTGAGGTAGAAACACAACTGTGAGATCGGTGCTATGCGGAAAGAAAGTACAGTACCATTAGAAGATCATGGGGAAGGATAAAACATGTAAAGTGCTTGCCAATAGAAGGAAACGTTGTCCTGTTACAGCAAAATATGCTTCGTGCAAATCAGCAAGGAAAAAAGGATGATACTAAGAGAAAATGTAAATATGGCAGATTTCACGAGTTTCAATAATTTATGTCATTGTTATTAATAACCTGCCATCGACATCCTTTATCAAATGTGGTTAAAGGGCAATCAGTTAAAAGAACTACCACCAAACATTTTTGAAAAACTGACTCGGCTGCAGAAATTGTGAGTAGCACTCTTTGGCTCTATGAATAATGCGGTTATTCACAAGGCTGGATAAAATCAGAAACAGGGGCAATTCTAAATCTTTCCTTGAGGAAGACTCGTATATCTTTATGTACAGTTACATTAATATATCTGTCTGTCTAAAAGAAAAATTATGCTGAATATAGAACAGGGTGCATTGCTAAACGATTA
Source organism: Pocillopora damicornis (assembly GCF_964200805.1). Classification (NCBI taxonomy): domain Eukaryota; kingdom Metazoa; phylum Cnidaria; class Anthozoa; order Scleractinia; family Pocilloporidae; genus Pocillopora; species Pocillopora damicornis. Next base: position 9,447,328 of record NC_142671.1, read on the forward strand.
ATTAAATACAATTAGCGAATGATCAACTGGCAACCAACCGAGAAGACGGCGAGTAACAAAAAAATTACCATCTCTCCTATTCTTTGAATAGGAAATATAAAATTATGCATTATATGGTAAAAGACTTTATCATTTTTGCGTCTTCGTGCTTAATGTTTTGGCTTCGTAAACATTAATAACTTCAGAAATGTAAAATATCTTATATGAGATGGTTATGTAGATACGAATCTCGTACCATCGGAACGCAAAGAAGAACAACAGCTATAGATAATCTTTTGTTTTTCTATCCTTACAAGCAAATAGGTTACAATTTCACTGCACATTCCTCTGTATAGATATTATACTTAATCCTGTGTATCGAAAGACCCATTGACAGCTGAACAGGACAAGACACCATGTTCGGAATTGACTAGCCGTACTTACTTACTCATACTGAACTGAACATTAAAAATGTTTCTAATGAATTAAAACCATTTAGTCAGATTATTCAATCATCCATCATGCTGATGGAGGTATGTTAAGAAAAAACAACAACAACATGCTATGACTAGCAGGTTCGGACTCACGAAGGGTTTCTTACTTATTTAGAAGCTACTATAGGTTACTGAAAAGACTCACTTAAAGAATATATGCATTTAAGTTTATTTAATTCCCGTGGTTATTTTTCTGTATTTTACAGACAATTGATCAACAATAGTCTGGGTAACCGGCCGCCTAACCTGTTTTCTAATCTCGGAAATCTCACAGAACTGTACGTAGAGATATATATGTATCGTAGTCTCTATTGTTTCCCTAACTCAATACTGATATCTGTTCCGTCATCTGAGCAAAGAGAAAAGGATTAGATAACAGTTTGGTTGGGGGCGGTACTCAAGACAGAGTTCGAGTTTTGCCTTATGATTTTACAGTGACGAGGGCTTGCAATAGTCGCAACCCAGAGCAGGGAAAGATGAGAAAGGGTTCTGGGAGGGACCTTAGGCATGTAATGATTGAAATGGTTTTAACAATGCTGCACTATTCTATTGCATTAGAAGTTGTGTTTAATGAGAATGGTAGATATGATTGAGATGATAGGGTAAGTCTGGAAAAAAGGCTGGAAAGAAAATGATTTTTCTCTTCCCTACGCTTAATTTAATCGTCTTGGTGATCTCAGCCCACCACACGAAAGCAGTAAAATATATGCACTCAGTTTTAATATGAAGCTATTTTCTGTTCTCTTAAATGAAAGTAATGTTCGTGGAAACAAGCTAGTGGAGTTATCATTGGGGATTTTTGATGCTCTCACCGAGTTAAAGAAGTTGTAAGTTAATTAACAATAAATCAGCGTTATCTAAATTCTGAAATGTGTGTGAAAGCTCAAGATCCTCGACGAACTAAACTAACAATGAACTGGAAACGGAAAACGGAAAACTAGGGAAGGGGAACGAAGAACGGAAAACGTAGAGCGGGGAAAGGGGAAGAAAAGTATAGAACAGGGAAAGGGGAACTGAGAACGGAGTACGTTAGTGAGGAATTTAATATCCAACCATACCTTTGGAATAGTAGCACTCGGAGTCGTGGATAAATCGCGTTATACGGCAACTAATTTTGAATTAGTTGGCAGATTGAATTTCTCTTTCAAGTTTGCCAAAAGTTTTTTACTTCAAAGACAGCGTCAAACTTTATGTCGCTTAACTAATAGAAACCAAATTATGTTCACAGAGTGTTGTGGGACAACACAATCAAGTCTTTGCCGCAAAAGATATTTCATCATCTAACAGGATTAGAAGAACTGTAAGCGACGTTTAAATCACAAGCATATATCTTAGACTACTGGCTTCTTTGCTTCTGGACTAATTTATAGTAAACGCTGATAGATGGCGAAATATGCCATCCATAATAATATTCATAAATTGTTTTCGACGCTCTTGGATATGGACCGTGCACCCTCAGAAGGATCAGGATATATTTTCATAATCGGTTCTATATTCAGTGCACCACCTTCGTAATAAGAAATTCGGCATTAATAAGAAACAAAAAGTTTACTTAATGTTTAAAGGGAAACTTTTGTTCCGAGTTCCGTTTAGCAAGTGAACACGTTGGTCCCAGATGAGTAATTTAGGAACAAGTGTTCCTTTGCCCTGATTTTGGAACATTTGTTATTGAGAACGCGTTCCCTTGTATCTATAAGAGTTCCTTTTACGTATTCGAGGGACAGTGATTCGTTGTCTTTGTTCCGAATTGGGTTTAGTGGAACACTTGATTCCTTTCTGAGTATACAAGGAAAAAGTCTTCCTTATATACTCAAACTACACGAGCAGGGTCAAAGAGGCAATTCATATAAGACTTCACCCCAACAACATCAACAGGGATAGTAGAATAGAAATTCCAGAAGCGTGGATGCCCACGATCAAAAAACACAACAACAGGAGAGCCGTGCGACAGCAACGGTCGAAATGCACCAATCAGAGCTGTTAAATAACAACTAATCACAGCAGAGCATCCTGCTTTATAAGATCACGCATGACCAGTCGACCTCATCGCCTGAAGAAGACTAGCAGTATGCAATCGAAACGTCGCGATCTACATTACGTGTGACTATATCGTGAGACAAACGAAAAACGTAGCTTTTATTGTTTTTTAAGTGTTTATATAGGTCCAGGCCATAGTCAGTTTAGTGTATACAGGTTTCCTGGGATTTGACCAATGAAATAAAATCTCTACTTCGATCTCATCTGAAATTTCCACATGAATGTCGCGTATTAGAAGTGGCTCTGCATGAATTTCAGGCAACACACTTTAACCAGCTTTTGCCGCCAACTGTTTTATTGCTTGATTTGAAGGGCGCCCTCTGGGTTTTTTCACACAAGGCCAGTTTTGCTCACGATGAGATGTCCACAAAAAAGATCGTTGAGGTCGAAATATCGTTTGCTGATCTGAGTTTTTCCAGACTCGATAAAGTATTCGTTTGCATGCCAAGCAGACCCATTTGGGATGAATTTCCTCAGAGTCCTGGTCGATACTATTTTGAATTAAACCGAAAGCTCATTTTCGCTTAGGTTTTTGTCAGACCATCTTAGTCTACAGTCCTTTATCATAGAGTCGATAGACTTTTCTCGAGAAGGAGATATGATCATCCATGAACTAAAACGAAAACAAAAAGGAACCTTTAGGAATAATGAGAAAATCGACAGGTGGCAGAAGCCATAACACCATGACGGCTCAGGACAACAAGTCACGACAACAACGGCCGTGCACTTGAACTAAACCAACGTGCACTCGCCTTATGTTTTAAAGATGAGAAGTACATAAATCGAGATTTATCGTAATATGTTTCTTTTTTTTTCCAAAAACAAATCGTACGTACCTTAAATTTACATGATAGTGATAGCAACCTTCCCAAATAAGTCATCGTAACTCGAATTTAAATTTTGATTCCTCCCACACATTTCACCGACGCCATTCAAACTGCCATTGAGGCAAAGCTCTTTCTGTGCTAAATCAAATGAACTGGGTCCTAAAGGCCATAAACATATCAGAGACAAAAATGCAGGATTAAAATAAGGGGCTGGCTAGCCAAGGTTTTGAAAAATTGGACCGTGCCGCCATGTTACATTATGTCATGGTAAAAACAAAACTGTTTATGACCCGGACTGTCTATTGTTCTGCTTTCTACTTATCAATTGGCCCCCTTTAAAAGATCAGAAAAGTTCTGGAAAGAAGGAGAGAGAAACGTGTGCTTGGCAAATCAGATCGAGTGGTCTAACATTGATGGCGCATTACTCCAAACAAAAAGTCTTCACTTGGAAACTCAAAACAAGGCACCAAATTGATGTCTTCGATGGATCGCATCCACTAATGTCTCATTAACGGAGAATACGATGAAGACACCGAAGGACAAGGGGGTTTCATCGATCAGAAATTTTCAAGACCACCAGCAAGTATGTATTCGACTCGCTTGTCCTTACAGATATAAACACGCATTTTCCTGATTCACTACCTAAACTTTGTGAGACCCTTGTTAACATCCCAGTGCAACTTCGTTCTGGTCACTAAGAATGGAGGTCATCACAGCAAACTGGGTGACGTCATGAGCAAATTAGTTTTCGACGCGTTCAGATAATACGTTAACTCGAATCGCTACCGAATCGAAACGAAAATTTGCCCACAAGCTGAGAGCAAGGAATTTCGTCGAATGAGCCAAAACACAGTTCCACCGTCGTCAAAGTTCACTTTGAAAAGTAAAGATAGCGCGAAGTTGCCGGGAGGGGTCACAATTGTCTACAGAAGCTTCAAGGAGCCAAAGGTTCGGAGCTGGATAAAGAGTAGAACTCGAGGTTCAGCGGCTCATCCTTGGGGCCGACATTGCTACCTGAAGCTACAGATTCAAATGGCCCGTCTCCCGAAGTAATTGGCCCACAATAGTTGCCAAAAGGCACCCAATCTTGAAATTAACGGGAAACGAGGACGATTTCTTAAAGCAAGGTAGAGAGATATTCGGATTTGTTCAGTGGACGGCAATCCTGGGAGAGCTAAATTAAAAATTCCGGGAAGGCAGCACAGTAGACTCTCTTAAGAAAAGGGCCGAACTCAAAATGCTTAGGGCTCATCAAAGCAACTCAGAGTGTAATCAAAAGGGGTCTTTATTTTCTAAATACTTTAGGAGACTCCCATTTAACGTTTCGAGAGAGGTAAAAAGTTTTCTCCCAGAAAATGAAAGAATAACATGTTTCAAACAGCGGAGAAAATTTAATGAAAGAGATTACAGTTTTACAGAAATTATTTCCTTAATCCTACTCCTTAAAGAAGGCTTCCACTCTATTTAATGCAAATACTAATTGCGACTGAAAAAAGTCTGTAAAGGTATTTTGCTCCTTAAGAATTGCTTGATTCTGAACACGGCTCCTCTTTAATGGAATGCATGAAACTAGTGGAGATGGTGGACAGAGAGGTTCCCAGTCGCTACTCGGGACTTATGTCGGCGTCTTGGGAGTCAGAAACATGACTCATTCCTCTTCGTCTGTGCTTTGACTGCTTCTTGGCAGAGTGACGGAATATTGGCTCGTCGGCCGCCGCATGAATGGCATCGGAGAAAACGGATAAAGTTCGAGCTTCTTGTGCTCCTTCACAGCACCTGGCAGGTTGAGCGTTCCTTGTTGCTTGAGGAAACTGCGTAACTCTTGGCAGTTTATCTCCAGTAGACTTGTCAGCACCTGCCGCTCGTTCTCGTTTATTCATTGCTCCATTCGTTTGTTCTGATCGGCTTTATCATTCTCCATGTTAGTCTAACACGGATTTCAAAAGGCTCTAACACATTATAATAATTGTTATAATTATTGTTCTAGATTTTTTATATACTACTAGTAGTATAGTGGTAGTAGTGGTAGTTGTGGTAGATACGGACGTTAAAACCCGGTAAACATATTGATACCTGAGGCAATTTCAGTCACTTGGCGGAGAATTCTTGGTTACCAGTATTAGAAAATAAATTTACTCATTTATGCATGCTATATAATTTAAGTCTGGTGGAAACGCTCAGAGGCAGATGAACTTAGTTGTAATGATGGCAAAAAAGGTTGACGCGATTCACTGGATTATATACGAAGAAATCGTCCCCTCTTTACCAAAGAAATAGGAGGAACCGGTAATTGAGGGAAACGATCATATCTATCAAATAGTTCATCTATCTATCTATCTATCTATCTATCTATCTATCTATCTATCTTTCAATCCATCCAATTCTAAAATCTGCTTTAATGGATAAATCTTTGTTAGTTGGATAGTGCACTACGTTTTTTCATCACTTATTCACTCGATAACGATTCATCCGTTGGATAGCGTTATCCGCCCTTTGAATAAGTGGGGAGGACGATATCTGATTTTGATTTTTGAGATCCGCGCTAACTCAGCTGTTCGAAGCAACGCAATTTTCTCGTCCCATTGCCTTATTTGTGAGAAACAGCGTTGTAGTTTTCAAAACAAAATATGACACAAGTTCTTAATAGGGCAATAGGCCGTCGGTAAATACGATTTTTAAGTCGCCAAAAAAAAGAGCTGTGAATTAGCCTTAACATTACAAAGTTAAGTAAAATTTACCTCAGGAAGATTTTTCTTGTTAAATAGTGATCCAAAGGAAATGGTGAGTGAATGATTAGAAAAAGCACATGGTTGCTGTAGACGGGCTTGGGGAGCTTTCTTGCGCTCTTTTATTTTTAATTTTACCTATAGACGATAACAGGAGACGATAAACTCTTTGCTTATCCAGTACACATAAAGCGGAGCTCTATAGGATTTTGATATACCTCTAAAAAGGCATGTCATACTGAATGCGACTTTGATAATTTGATTTATTCAATTCCCTTCCTGTTTCAGTGACTTGGATGGCAATAGACTGGTTACATTGCAACCAAGAATATTTGACACCCTTGCCAATCTAGAACGGCTGTAAGTAATTCTGCTTTTGAAAGGGTTCAGGTAATTTTTCACACTTAAATCCAAGTTCTTTTGCTGTTTGGAGTAATTCGCCGAGTTATGGGGGCGTAAAATATGGGAGAGAAGTACGAAATAGCTACGATTTGCTTGAAGTAACAGGTTATTCATTAATTTGCATACCTTATCATTTAATAGCAACAGAGCAAACTTTGTCGTAAACATTGCCTCATTTAGTGAGCAAACTTTATCCTAGGAATTGTTACAACTTAAAGTAGAGGGCATTAGTTAGCATTAGTTTTAAACAGCTTCTTAGACCTTAGTGAGTTAGCTTGCCGATTGTCCTGTTGATAATGTGCCATAAAAGTTACACTACTTAACTTACGTTGTACGTGCAATTGTCAATAAAGATGTAATCTTCACAAATAATCCGTTCGTACACAAAATCAGACACTGATATCGTTTATGATTACACATTGACTCACTTTGAAAACTCTGATTGGTCGAGTGCTTACAGTCAACATTTATTGTAATACAATTCGGATGTAAAATGGGCTGTCATCGGTTGAAAGAGCGTGCTCTATCAGAGTACAAAACATGGAGCTGAGCCAAAGCTGTCACATCATCTGCCAATTTGTACTTTGTTCGACAATTTCCCGGACTTCTCTTTAGATTTTTAACTTTAATTGAAAGTGAAAGTTCGGAAAAAGTGAGCCGGAAGACAGAAGCAGATGAACCAAACAAAGGTTTGCAGACATGCTTAGCGCTGTAACTGACTTTACTATAACGTGAGCAGAGAAGAAAATCCTTAAAGAGAAAACGAAATGGACAGTCTGAGTTTTGATGGTTTTCACGCTCAGTTAGATTGTAAGTTTACGTACGGTAATAAAAATCAAACACAACTGACACTCGTATAGTATATATAGTTTCGTGTACAGGAAAAAAAATACAGAAAGAAACAGTAAAAAACAGTAATGATGAAAAATATAACCAGACTTGTGTCAGTAAAGGTAATAGCATGACATGTAATGGTATTTGGTAATAATACTACAAGTAATATTTAAAAATTTTCCAGATTCCATCTCTGCTGATAACAACTTCTCTCCTTTAAGGAGGTATATTTTCAGGCGTTCTAGTTTGTTGTATTTAACTCGTTAACAAGTATGAACGCACGCTGTACGTAAATATCAGTCATATGGGTTCTTTCCGAGCGATTTATGGCTGATTTTGTAACATTTGGAGACCGCCAAGCGATGACGATTTCATTATAGACCTTACGCAGGGAGAGAAGTTTAATTTCTCGGTATATCTTACAACATATTTTGTGGTAATTCTATCAAAAACTTACACTTCCCTCGTATCGACATCATCTTTATCGATTTATAATAGAACTGTGATGAAAAAGCATTGATCTCTCTCCAAAATCGTTCTCCGCCATATATTTTCTTCTAGCAACTTGCAATGTTCGCTCCGTGGTGATCCCAGAAATCTTTGCGAAAACGCAAGGTTCCGATTACTGACAACTCATCCAATAACTTGTATTAGCGTTGCAAAAAATTGTTTGCGCAATGCTTCACTGTAAGATAGTAGCCATTTTTAAATACTGGATGACTAGATCAACGGAACGGATATAACAAATGGAAGGGTTTTAATTGAGTGAAACGTTCCCCTGATAGCAAATGTACGTTATGTAACTCAGCAAGGAAAGAAAATAAACAAACAGGAAGTTGAAATATTGTTGATTTCATAAATTTCAATACTCTTATGTCATTGTTATAACTAACTTACAATTGACATCTTTTATCACAGGCGGTTAAATGGCAATCAGTTAAAAGAACTACCACCAAAGATTTTTGATAAACTGACTCGGCTGTACGCACTGTGAGTAGCACTCTCTGGATTCCTAATGATATAGATATTAAGACTGGGTAAAATCCGGACATGGCCAATCCTATTTTTTTTTTCATTAAATTGCGATATTTGTTCAATTCTATCAGACACATTCATATAAAACTATTCCTCCGTTCCATCATTCGCCTCTTTAACTTCGGATCTTGCTCGCTTCGCAAGTTTAGCGGCCCTTTGGAACATGGGTCGCTGATTTAAACGGTAAAATGCTCTCTCTTCCAAAAAAAAGAATGCCTCAAAGTCTACGCGATGTGCAGATCGTCTCCATTTAGATATTTCTGCATGAAAAAGTCTGGTTTTTAATCATGAGCCATCCTAAAATTATTGTGAGATGTTTCTCGTCTTCTGTCACAGCAAGAATTCAGAAGTGATATGTTGGGTTTCTTTAGGCACAAAATAATTTGCTTCAAAAGCTTTCTTCTCTACTCAAAATAAGCTGGACCCAATATCTATAGTGCGAATGTCGATCTACGAAGATACTCAATAAGTGATATCGGGTCAAAATCGGGTGAAGATCGGCATTTTTTATTACTTACGATCAGTCACTCACTCACTTACTAACTCACTTAGATAAAATATCTGGATTCGCCTCCTGTGGGGGAATCTCCATGGGCTTATGAATTTTACACGCATCCGTTTCCATCTCAATTATTTTACACGGAAGAAAAACCGTCGTTTGAGTTCAGTGATAATTAATATTAAAATAAGTATCTGCAATCAGATAAACACGGGCTCTTTTACGAGTGGCTTCCGCCTGAGATGAAAATTAATGGGAGGTTAGAGAATGAATAACCTCTTTCTGGTTTTGTGGTATATGTTGGCTGGAAATGTCCTTGGCTGAGAGATTGTCCTCAAAATTTTTAAGTTTTTCCTCGAAACTTCGCTTCTCGGCCGAATATTCAGTTTTCGGTCAATTTCTCAGCAGTGGACTTTATCAGCCGACATACCAGCCGCCTGAAGGGGTTTATTTACAAACTGATGTAAAAAGTAAATTGTGGAGGTATGAGACTCGAGGCCACTGGTTTTGGTTATGGCAAGTCGTGTTTTATCACTGCGTTGTACTCCCACAAAGCCCATCCATTGTTCTTTATTAACATCGAGTGGGTGGAATGAACAAAGTTGATGCGGTGGGGAGACTCTTCTCGGCCGAGGCTTTCTCAAAAGAAAGATACAAAGTTAGTACCAGGGTCACTATGCTGATCAGTCTAAATGAGCGACGAAGACGGTTGGGAGCGAGGCAACTTCTAGTAGGCTCTTAATTCTCGTAAATGAATCTGACCACAACTTATTGAAATAGATCATACTTGTTTATAGTTACTCATTCTTCGATGGTTTTTATGCTGTACAACCCGTGGGCATGGATTGCTATTTATTACTCTGAAGGAATAGTTTACGAGATCGATCACAGAGGGGGGCAATTTTTTTTTCAACTGGCTTCAAAAGCATGTTTCTTGTTCACTTCACTTTGAACGCAATCATTTAAAGCATGGTAATCAGCATTTAAGAAACCAATTACCGAAGCAAAGCGTTCGTCTTTTCTTCTCTTGTCTCTAAAAAAATTAGGTGTAGGGTAAAGTTCAACGTTTTTAATTTTTTCGGCGGTTGAAAACTCAATTTAGTAGTAGACTGTTTGTTCAATCAGTTTACTGGCTGAATAACCTACACAGGATGTTGCGAGAACAAGTATTTTGCATTTTTTTCGTTTTGTTTATTTTCTTCGGTTTTGTTATCGGGAGCCAAAGACGGTTGACCCGCATAATTATCGAGTTGTTGGCAGATCAGAGTTCACGTAATACCTTAGTTATTTTCTCACCAGCTATATATAACATGGACAGTGCAATGAAATAAATTAAGTATATGGTTAATATAAAAAATGTATTTCCCGTTTATTCCCTTTAAGAAAATAATCACCATGAATGTTCTTACGTCTACATTGAATTACCTTGTATGAGCTGTGTATAAATCAGGTAGAAACACGATCGTGAGATCGAAAAAACCAACGTGCTATACGGAAAGAAAGTATTGTACCATTAGAAAACAGTGGGTGAGCAGATCATAGGGAAGGATAAAACATGTAAAGTGCTTTCCAATGGAAGGAAACATTGTCCTGTTATAGCAAAATATGCTTCGTGCAAATTTGCAAGGCAAAATGATGATACTGAGAGAAAATGTAAATATGGTAGATTTCATGAGTTTCAATACTTTATGTCATTGTTATTACTAACCTGGCATCGACATCCTTTATCACATGTGGTTAAATGGCAATCAGTTAAAAGAACTACCACCAAACATTTTTGATAAACTGACTTGGCTGCAGAAATCGTGAGTAGCACTCTTTGGCTCTATGAATAATGCGGTTATTAACAAGGCTGGATAAAATCAGAAAGAGGGGCAATTCTAAACCTTTCCTTGATTGCAAAAGAAACATTTTCTCAAGTTCGTATCAGATATAATTAATATATAACAATTTTCGATAATGATTTTGTTTGGTATTCGCTGACCTTGCATTGTTTCCAAGCTAAACTACTGGATTATTTTTTGCGCAGCAATAAAGAAAAAATTTAAAGTGGCTATGAGCCACTAACCTCAGAAAATGAATCGTGGAGAGATGAGACATCGATAATAAATGTTTGGTTTTGGCAACTGCGGTTTAAGAAATGAAATTGAAAGCCTTATGCATGACCTCTGCGATACCGGGCAGTGCTCAACCAACTGAACTAACAAGCCAACTGGGAGTTGGTCATTCTGAATTCGGTCAATTTTTTTAGGCCTTATTTTCACTACTACTTGAGTGGTTTTCGTTGCTGCAAAGATCGCCTTCAATTTCAGCTCTTAAGCCGCAGTTTACATATATGATTTTCATATATTCACAACCATCGATTCATCACTTATCGGGATTATTACGAACCAACATGATGACCAGCTTGCAGTTAGCTTTTTTATGGCTAATGTTTGGCGCGTTGAACCTGAGATGGAAAGGTGCGGGTTTGAGTTCTGGCAGAGACTCTCTTTTCTATTCTGCCTGGGAGCTGGGTGTAAATTTCTTTATTTTAAAAATCACTGACATGATCGGATGGAAATTGAAGAATCTAAGGTGAACGCTGAGCTCAGCCAAGTAAGGGATATTTACGTCTGAGTCACAACTGTATACTTTGGTCCTAATCAAACATGTTTTGTCCAACATTATGTTGGTGGAGCATGTACAACCACATACACTTGAAATGCCTCCCTCAACATTGTGTTTGTGTCTAAATCAAACATATTTATTTAACATTCTCCTTCTTCACGGGCAAACGTTTTGATAGCAATTGTGCATATATCGAAGTATCAATACACGCAGAAGGAGAGCACGATAGAAGCGTTTTCGAGGAGTAAAGGTCTTCCCTTGGGCGGCTACAACACTGGTATTTTGATGGACAGTAATACCAATTTGGAAGACCCGGATGAGCTGGTTTTTTTTTCTAACTCAAATGACGAACTGTTTGTAGTATTTTGTTAGAAGGAATGGTAGCTAAACTAACGGTAAAGATACAGTTTGTTACAACTGTGCGTATAGTTCACAGCTAGTCCACGATCGTGCGTTAGATATAAGGATGGTAAAAACAAAGAAGGGCGTAGCGCCGAGCTAACTGTGACCGATCACGTATCCAACCAAAACAAATGGAATTTTAGCTTCGCTCAAATTAGACACTTATAAATTTTGCTGTGGTCGCACACTTAATTTTTTTTCACTCTAAATATTTTTTTGAAATTAAAAGCAAACTGAAGTCACTGCTTCTTTTCTTTGTCAAAACTGGAAAAAAATCACAAAACAGAAGTGTTGCTATGCGACCGGAACTGAATCAAAATCCAATGCTAATCAATTTACACAGCTTTTTCTGAATATTTTTAAATGAATTCAGCAATTTAAAATCCAAGAAGTTTTCAAGAATACGAGAGGAGGTTGAATACTTCTTAGACAAGCATTCAATTACGTTGGAGTTTTAGCTCATCGACAACTGAAGCAATGAAGTTGTGCACAGGCTTTTGAATAAGTTTTTTTGTTTCGTGGAAACGAGCGGAGGAAGTGATCGACAAAAATAATTCAGCGAGCGACACTTCAGTAAATTGAGTGATCTAATCTAAACACTGGAAGTGCAATAACCGATGCCAAGAAACGATAGAGCGATCAAAATCATCATGGCTTCAAAGGAATTAGATACGACAAGTACATGCTACGTTGTTTGGGAAAATAGCCGCCATTTAATTCGAAAAAGTGGTCGTATCCTTTCTATCGACAAGTGAACACATCTTATAAGAGTGAAATTTAAAGAAAACTCTCACCGACCTGGAAGCCATTCTGAGTAAAGGACGCTCAGTACTCGGCCAGGTATTCATATATAACCGAACGGTTTATCAAAATAGACTAGTGAGTCATCGGAATAATACAGAACAATAAGAAAAAGTAAGAGTGCCGCATACCATTATAGTAGGTCCTTCTTTTAAAGTCCCTTAACTTAGACCACATTAGGTTCGCATAGATGGTCGTCTATTATCGTCTTTCGATAACTCAAACCTGTGACGGAAATTTAAAAAGAGCTTGAAATATCGATATATATTTCAAAGTTTTGAAAACAAAAGACCAGAACTGAGGAAAATAGGCTTTTTATGGATTTTTGTTCGTAGAGTGTCAAGATATTTTTCTTCACCTTGAACATTTTGATCAAATTTGATGACAGCATAGTGAACAGTCGCTACTCATAAGCTGCGTTTATAATGCTACTCAACTGTAATGCTACTCAGTCGTCGAGTTTTCAAACTCTGATTGCGCTGAATGTAATAATGAAAAGCCAGGTTTTTTGACATTGCTTCATAACAGATACCAAAGATGGCTGTATGCGTTTTTGAAAAGAAGTCTGACAACTTTTCAAATATCAGGTCTCTTTATAACAACAAACTAAGCAGCCTTCATCCGGGAATATTTTTTTCCTATTTTTTGTAAATTATAGAAATCGATCGTTAAAATTTTAGTCACAGCGACTTTTATTCAAAAATAGAGTGACCAAATCTGTGAAAGCACAATATCAAAGGGCTTTCTCTGTAGTTATTAACAGATTTTATTAGTTTATTATTTAGTTCATGAGAAAATACTGGGAAAATACTTGTCATAGTTGTTGCTAACCTACCATCCACATCCTTTTTTATAGGAGGTTAGGTGATAATCAGCTAAAAGAACTACCACCTAAAGTTTTTGATGAGTTGACTCAGCTGCAGATCTTGTGAGTAGTATATTGAGTACTTTTAAATTATGTGAAATGTTTCCCTGTTAGCAAATATGCTCAAAGGAAAACAGTAAGGAAAACAGAATAAACAAATAAATTGCCATAATGATTGTCATGGTTATTGTCATAGTTGTTGCTAACCTACCATCCACATCCTTTTTTACAGGTGGTTAGGTGGTAATCAACTAAAAGAACTACCACCAAAAGTTTTTGATGAGTTGACTCAGCTGCAGATCTTGTGAGTAGCATATTGAGTACTTTTAAATTATGTGAAACGTTTCCCTGTTAGCAAATATGCTCAACGGAAAGCAGTAAGGAAAACAAAATAAACAAATAAATTGCCATAATTATTGTCATGGTTATTGTCATAGTTGTTGCTAACCTACCATCCACATCCTTTTTTACAGGTTTTTAGGTGATAATCAGCTAAAAGAACTACCACCAAAAGTTTTTGATGAATTGACTCAGCTGCAGAACTTGTGAGTAGTATATTGAGTACTTTTAAATTATGTGAAACGTTTCCCTGATAGCAAATATGCTCAATGGAAAGCAGTAAGGAAAACAAAATAAACAAATAAATTGCCATAATTATTGTCATGGTTATTGTCATAGTTGTTGCTAACCTACCATCCACATCCTTTTTTACAGGTGGTTAGGTGGTAATCAACTAAAAGAACTACCACCAAAAGTTTTTGATGAGTTGACTCAGCTGCAGATCTTGTGAGTAGCATATTGAGTACTTTTAAATTATGTGAAACGTTTCCCTGTTAGCAAATATGCTCAATGGAAAGCAGTAAGGAAAACAAAATAAACAAATAAATTGCCATAATTATTGTCATGGTTATTGTCATAGTTGTTGCTAACCTACCATCCACATCCTTTTTTACAGGTGGTTAGGTGGTAATCAACTAAAAGAACTACCACCAAAAGTTTTTGATGAGTTGACTCAGCTGCAGATCTTGTGAGTAGCATATTGAGTACTTTTAAATTATGTGAAACGTTTCCCTGTTAGCAAATATGCTCAATGGAGAGCAGTAAGGAAAACAAAATAAACAAATAAATTGCCATAATTATTGTCATGGTTATTGTCATTGTTGTCGCTAACCTACCATCCACATCCTTTTTTACAGGTGGTTAGGTGGTAATCAACTAAAAGAACTACCACCAAAAGTTTTTGATGAGTTGACTCAGCTGCAGATCTTGTGAGTAGCATATTGAGTACTTTTAAATTATGTGAAACGTTTCCCTGTTAGCAAATATGCTCAACGGAAAGCAGTAAGGAAAACAAAATAAACAAATAAATTGCCATAATTATTGTCATGGTTATTGTCATAGTTGTTGCTAACCTACCATCCACATCCTTTTTTACAAGTTTTTAGGTGATAATCAGCTAAAAGAACTACCACCAAAAGTTTTTGATGAATTGACTCAACTGCAGAACTTGTGAGTAGTATATTGAGTACTTTTAAATTATGTGAAACGTTTCCCTGTTAGCAAATATGCTCAATGGAAAGCAGTAAGGAAAACAAAATAAACAAATAAATTGCCATAATTATTGTCATGGTTATTGTCATAGTTGTTGCTAACCTACCATCCACATTCTTTATTACAGGGGGTTAGTTAGTAATCAACTAAAAGAACTACCACCAAAAGTTTTTGATGAATTGACTCAGCTGCAGATCTTGTGAGTAGTAAATTGAGTACTTTTAAATTATGTGAAACGTTTCCCTGTTAGCAAATATGCTCAAAGGAAAGCAGTAAGGAAAACAAAATAGAATAAGAATAATCTGAATAATAAGCTGGTCTACCTATTGTTGAAGAGAGTATAGATTGCTTTAATCTGGACTTCTGATGTGTTTTTTTTTAACCCAACTATAGGGGTGTAAACGACAACGAGCTCCATACGTTGCAGGAGGGAATATTCGACAACCTGACCAACTTAACTGGATTGTAAGTGTATACCAACTGATTAATTGATTAATGAACGAGAGTAAGCGTCTTTTACCTGTTACATGCGTGTTCACTAGTATTAAAAGATTAAGAGTGATTGTCAGTAAAAATCAAAGAAATCGTGGCCACGGTCAAAAAATCGATTTCGCTCATACTTTGTCAGTTTGAAGGCCTAGGTAAGTAACTGAAGGATATGAGGTTAGTTTTTTGAAATATTCCATATAACGGCAGAAAACCACGAAAAACGGTCACCCTACCGGAAGCTCGGATTTCACCTAACGGAAACTCGAAATTTTACACTTTTCAGCTTCTCGCTACACAGACGTTTACATAGCTGTGAATCTTTCTTAAGTATAATTGAATTCATTGATTCTTCCTTAGTCAAACCATGGGAATTATTTTTATCTCTGCTTATTTGTGAGCGAACTGAGACCCGATTAAGAAGACACACTTTTCTCATTTACGCGAAGGTGTAAAATAATCCAAACTCAGCGACGAAAAAAGCTGACCGGTAGTTCTTCAAATCCTCTGATATTATAACCAAAGACAGTTCAGTCATTGATTTTTAGGTCTATGGTTTTAAATCTTTAGGATCTAGTAGCACTTTTGCATGAACGCCGATCAAAATTCGATAAAATTCCAATTGAGCGCCTTTGAAATCTACAACTCTACATAACAATGCACTATTGAATCAATTAACTCCTCGGCCAAAGTTTGTACATAATGAGGGTTTTACTTTCTTAGCGGTTTGAACCTTTTAAAAATATATATTGATGTTAAATATTGTCTACACAGGTAAAACAAACTATGAAACACCAAAATTACCACGAGCTGAAATTAAATCTCACAGGCTCGCTCCCTAATCTGTGTCACGCACGAGCGACTTCGCTACAATTAGTACAGTAACAAACAGATAGTTACATCTGTTAATTTACAATAAGTCTTATTTTAAAATATGTTACTCAACGATGTGCCAGGTTCCCCAGTTAACTTGCTGAAGTAAAAATAAAAGAAAATATCATAATAGCAATTCAAACTGAAACGATAAGAATTGATTTTATTAAGAATGAGAAGCTTTATACCGTCGATAGCCAATCAGAAGTACCTGTTCTCACGAAAATTGCATCGTTCTTTAAATAAATAAATCCAATTATCTTTATCTGTGAAACATTGCATCTAAAACCAGAGTTTACTGTCGGGGAACTTCATAGAACAGCGATGTCTTGCTCGTTCTTGAATATTGTTGGTGGGATTTGCGGCGCAGACGAACGCACAAGTTCTTCAACTTCCGCCACGCCTCTCACGCGGTGTAACAGGGATATCAAAATTCACAAAAAGTCGTTGAAATTTTCCGGAATTGAAATGGAGGTAGAATTAATTTTGGCGAGATGTGGATGTTTTCAAAAGCCGGCGAATTTATCGGATATGACTATCTGTCCGGTTCATCGTGCCAAGTTAGGTTTAGGTTGGCGAAGGACGGGTAATCTTTGCACCATCCCGGAAGTTGTTTCTGGTCACTGCAAGGAGCTGAGGAAGGCACCCGCACTGGAAAAAGGAATAAATTTATTCCAATCCATGAAGATATTTGAGCTTTCAAAACAGCTCGTCCCTGTGGGCTCAGGTAAGCAACCAACTACTTGATGTTCTACCAAACAGAAACTGTCTCCAATGAATTATTTATTATGGCCATATTGGAGTGATGCAACGACCGTAATTGTGCTATTAAACGTAAACATATAAATGTTGATGTGACGTTTCCACTAGTATACTGTGCAAACTGTGCACTTTGTGGGTGGTTGGGGAGAGAGAGTAGTATGGTTGTTAAATCCTTTCCCCCACCCCCTTCCCTCCTTTTTAAATGTCGTAAAAATGACAGTGCACATTATTTATTCTTCGGTGCCCTCTTTGGAAAATTCTTAGTATTTTTCATCGAATATTGCCAAAATTAAACTTTATTTTCTCTATCAATGACAGACTGTAGTGTTGTTTGACAAGCTCAATCAATAAAACATGCAAGTCGTAAAACTCATAGTGTTTTTAATAGTCGCATTGGACAACAGAATGAAGAGGATACAAAAATCATTGGAGACAGTTCCTGCTTGGTAGTACATTTTTTAGTTGTTATTTACCTGAGCCCATAGGGACGAGCTATTTTGAAAGGTCAAATATCTTCATGGATTGGAAAAAATATATTCCTATTCCAGTGCGGCTACTTTTCACAGCTCTTGCTGAGTGACCCGAAACAACACTGCGTGAAATAATCCGAATACGGTCCCTTATGTAGGTCTTATACAGTCAGTACACAAAGTCGTGTACGGGATCTATAAGGAGGTGTCATGATGTATAAGGTACTGTTTAAGGATCAGTATACGTCAGGCTATGCCAAGAAAATAGCAGGATCTTATACACTTGTAGCAGGATTTCTTATACGCCAGTACTCGTTTCAGTATACATGTTGTATACGGAAGGAATTATGAGGTATACTGATTTTGTGTGGAAGGCACGTATGCAGTCGTTGCAGGATTTCTTATTCATTATTACACAAGTCCGTATATATGATGTATACTGCATGAAGCAGGAAAGGTACTGATAGTAGAAGGTGCGTATTGTGGGGCTTTAACGAGCCTTTTTTGAGCAATCTTAATGGGAAAATTCACCATTCTCGAGTATTCTTACGGGGTACGTTCAGCGTTAAAGATTTTTGCATTGCTTAGGTGTGATCTAGGTGGAATCATAAAATCGTGAATCATCTCATGCTTCAATTACAAATAGCTGTTAATTTATTTCAGTATTCCTCAGTCACGTGTTATTTTTTTCGTAGTACATATACATTAAAAAAAAAACTAAAAAACCTAACATTTGTGTTTCTCAAAAATAGTATTGTTAATAATAATGAGAAGAATGAAAGTTGAAAATCTAATTTACGAAAAGGTATAATCCAATGATTAAAAGTTGTGATTTATGTACAATCACACTATTCCTTTAACACACAGAAAAACAAACTAGTCGTTCTCAAAATCACAATCGCTTCCTGAGGAGCTGTCATTATCACTTTCTTCTCCTTCTCTTTCTTCCGCTCTGCTTTCGTCAGTGGTCTCTTCATCCTCAAGTTCTCTGTTGAACCAAAAAAATGTTAGTTAAACAATGTAACAACCTTGTATAAAGGAAACAAGCATATTACGAAATTTTTCATAGCATGCAATATATAGAGACAGAGAATTTTACATCGGTTTACATAGTTTATACATTCTTATGTGCTTCACTTCCATAGTTGGTAAACTAAAAGTAAAAGCGACAACATCCAATAAGGAGTGTAAAGGCTAAGCAGTATATTCTTACATTTCCGTTTGTTCCTGCTCTCTCCTTTGCATGATTTCCCTCCATTCATCGGACAGCGCCCATTTAGGAGAACCTGTGGGTGGCTCTCTTTCTACAGGCTCCCCTTTACGAGCCTTTGTTCGTTTCCACCTTTTGTTTGTTGTGTTTTCTGTCTTTTCGCTGCGCTTGTCAAGCCTAAGACAATAACAATATTATAATTAGAAAATACCGTTGACTTGACTGAAACCGTGACGTAAATCCAACCCTTAAAAAAAACCGGGCAAAAAAGCGCTAATAGGTGACTAACAAATAAACTGACTTTAAAGCCTATCATTGTCAATAACAAGGAACAGTCTGGCAATACTGGACAATTTTTAAGGATAGAAACATTTCCATCTTTCTTGCTATTAGAAATATCAGTAAAGGACTAAACCTTTAGCATGCTTCTTACTTGTTTAGGAAAGCTTCAAGAGTTTTGCTCCTGTATTTTGGGGGCCTAGACACCCATCCTCCTTCGCCTTCATCAGTATCTGTGTCATCATCGTCACTAGACATGTGCTCTTTACTTAACTTTGCGAAGGCACGGGACTCAGTCTCATCCTTGACATGAGCTTTTCTTCTCTCATATTTCTATGAGATAAAGAAAAATTTGCTTTTTAGTACTTTTCAACTGACTTTCATTGCATCATTCAAAATGTATCATTTAAGTTATTTTAATGCATATTAACTATATACTTACTCGTTCTTTTCGAAGATTTTTCTTATTTTTCAATTTTATTTCATCCGTTATTTTTCCAAGGGCAGTCCTCCGTAAGTGCTCATGATACTTTTTGGCAGTTCCTGAACAAAACAAAAAAGGCTTTAATTTCAAAATTGCGTGATTGGGGCCTGATTATCTGTTATGGACAATAAATCTTGGTTGCAGTGGTGTCCTCTAGTTTTAAATTGCTTATATAGTAAACTTACGTTGTACAGCAGCTTTACCAAATCCACCTCGGTGGCCTCGGCGGCAAAGTTCATCAACAATCAGCTGAGTTACCTTTGTGTTGTGAGGGCTGGTGACCCTGACAGGGAGAAAATATACAAAATATTTAGGCCTCTGTATCTCGGTGAAAAAATTTCTTAGTGCCTTTACTTATTCACTCTTAAACTTGGGTTAAATGTATGGGTCCAAGTCTGCATATGAGAAAAAGTGCTCATGGGTCTTCAAGCCTGCCTTAGGCCCCGTCCACACTGCGTCGGAGAAATTTGAAAACGCAGCTTCATTCCACGGTTAAGCCTACCGTCCACACTAATCCGGAGACGAAGACAGAGCTTTCCGAAAACGCTCTTCAAACTGAAGGAATTTGGCCTTGCGTTTTAGTGTGGACAGAGAACATTTTAAAAGCGGAGCTTTTCGAAAACAATGACTTCACGATAATCTTGTGATTAATCCTAACCCTCAAGGATGCACTCAAGAGTTTTTGTCGCCGTTGATTGTTGCGTTTTCAAATTTCTCCGGCGGAATGTGAACGGTGAACATTTGATGCGCTTTCAGAGTAAAAAGTCCGTTTTCAAATTTCTCCGGTGTAGTGTGGACGGGGTCTTAATTAGATTATATCAGTCCCACAAAAAATAATTACCCTGAAACCTACATGATAAATTTTAATTACCAGTTGATTTCCGTTGCACAATTTTGATTTGACTTCTTTCCTTATTTCGGGTTTTCTAGCCCTTAAATTTCTTTCGAACATTGCCGATCGACTTGGAATACTTTCAAAATCCCCAAAAATCTGATGTTCAATTTGTAAAATCCCCGCCAGTTGTAGCAAAGTTGGCAGCGCGCGAAAACCAGGAAAATTGGTGAACATGGCCTTTGGTCAACAGCTTCCTTCCTATGAACGCGCGGGGAAATGGCGCAGAGGTAAAGCAGTTACAGTGTTCGTCTTAGTATTATACGATCTGAACGCTAGGCAAATAACAGGAACCTACATGTATGGTACTTTTGAGCTTTCCGTCAACTACATGCTGAAAGTGTCTCGAACTAGTTCAGCTTGCCAGATCTAATTGCACGTCATGAGAACGCGACCTAGTTTTACTTGTTTAGAGTCGTTTCTCCCTACCATTAACCTAAAACTCTCTTCATAATTCTTCCTCAGTGATAAGAGAGAAATCAGATGTCTCGATGCGCAAATGATTATTTAGCGGGAATAACTCTCACCCAAGAAAGCTTGCCATTATTTTCAAGCACTTTTACCAAAAATTCTTCTTTTTAAGGGCTTTTCAAGCGCCCTTGAAATCTAAAATTTAATTCCAGGGCTTTTCAAGGACTTCAAGGAGTAGCACGAACCATGTGCCATGAGTGATTCTTCTGCCGGGACTTAGAAAAGTCCCGAGAACTCACCGGGTCCAAATATTTTCGCGCGCACAAGTTAATTGAAACTTTCGGAAACGGGCCCCTACTATTGTTATACAAAATACTTAGGCGGCAAGCTCAAAGTCCTTCCTCAAATAGGAAAGATGGCGGCAAAACGTTGCCAACAAAATCACAGAGTTCCGCGTGTAGCTTTGTCTTCGCGCTGACATTACGTGAATCATATACAATTTCATGCGAGTTGGAAATAGATATACATGCACTAGGTCGTTATCAGAATTTAAATTCTAAACAAGTGCACAGTTTAATTTTTACTTACGATTCCCTTCCTCTGTATTGCCTTGCGGGGTCTCTACTATTGTGGAGCTTGTGAACCTCTTCCTATTACACAAATTTGAATACTGCCGCAATCAGTGCAACATTATAAACTTCCATTTTCACGGTAAAGCAAGTAACTCACGTCACAAACAGGTTGTGTTCAGCCTCTCATGAAAACTCCAAAAACTAAATGAAATCTAAGTGACCTAAATTGAGCGGTACCAAGACAAAAGCTTGTAAGCTTTAATCACACGTACATGAAAATTTCTCACCTCGATCAACAGAACGACTGAAAAGCCAGAGCAAGCAGCTTCCCTTAAGCTTTTAAAATTAAAAAGTTAACCAGCGACTGACATGTATTCATTTAGCTTAACTGAGATTTTGAACGATATCATGTAACTGATGTAAATGAGAAAATTACCATCAGGGTGTAGTCTTCAATGAGAGAAATATACATCGTTGTTCGATCGTTTCAAAATGACGCCAACTTAGCAGAGGGAATCAGGTACCACAACAGCAATCCAAGGTTTTTCAGTCAAAATTTTCAAACTCACCTGAACATGAAGAGACGATTTTGTTCTCTTTCTCTTTTTCCCTCGTCCATCAGAATCACTCTCGGTTCCATCTACGGGCTGGGAAGAAAGCTTTTCTACCTTGCCGTCTAGGATTTTTACTTTTTCGGCCAGTTCTTCAACACGCTCGTTTGAGCTTCGCACGGTCTGAAGTAGTTCCTCAATCGAACTCTGGCAGGCAGCAAGGCCAGTGATCAACTGCTGCGCTGTTTCTCGTGAGGATAGGGGCGTAGATCCGCTGGATCGGACAGAAGATGACGACCGACCAACTGAACTTACTCGCGAACTCGAACCGCTAGAAGGGGATGGAGTCCGTGATATTGAATAAAAATTGCTTGGTGCACTACCGCGACTTTGTGCGCTGGAATTCCGATCCATGTTTTTGAAATCAGATGAATAACACTATTTGAACCGCGGAAGAATTTGCATAAGTCGAGAAACAGTCTGAATCAGCGAACCTCGTGAACTGAAAATTCCCGCCACAAAGAACCAACAAATAACCACGAAGCGGCTGCGTGAGCTTCGCAACCAAGCCTTTTTTCAACGAGTTAGCATAGTTTTCCAGTCACGTTGGTGGAGGAGATGAATTCTGTTTTACCTGCAAATGAGAAAATTGTGTATTGTTCGAAGAGGAAGAAGAAAAGATTTTGTGATCACTGCGATCGTCTGGTCTCGATCAGGACGTTTAATGCCCACAAGCGAAGGAAGACCGTCGATAATGCAAAAATTGGTAAGTCAGTGTGACTTTGAATGGTTGTTGTTTGCTTTTGTTTGGTCGGCTTTTCAAACTGCCTGTCGATGTTTTAGTACTTTCATATTGAGGAACAACATCTTAATCTGTAACTGTGTCTAATTTTATTTTTGATCTTAGATTACACAGATGAATTGCTTAGCCAAGATCTTCGAATTCACTCAGATTCAAGCGACCTGGATCTTGACTTTGATTTATCAAGCGATGAATGTTCTGAAGTTGCAAAATTTACCGCTGAAAGTCCGGAACTTCAAGGTATATATTCATATATCTATTTACACCAAACTTTAATGTTATTCACCTTCAGAATAAACCTTCTTTGAAAGCAAAGTTTGGGTGAGATTGAAGTTTTGAGGGCTTGAAGTTAATTGGCTTATAAAGTACAGTTTTGTATTGCAGATGTTAGCCCGCTCCAGGATGGGGCTAAATTTAATTGCAAAACACCACTTTTTACATATCACAATTCAGCTATGCAGCTAGACCTAGGGGACACAAAAATGCAGTTGGTTGTGCATGTTTATTCATTGTTTGTGACCTATAGGCCTCACTTTTAAGCTGAAATATAAGATGCTGTTTTACAAATCATTGTAATTCCTCCAAGACAAAATTTTCCTTGGACTTGTTACGATTTTGTGTTCACGAGTTAACTTTTTGGCATTGACATGTAAGGTAACAGATATATGAATAGTTGGGATTGTAATGCATATGGTGTTGCAAGTGTCACAATAGAGAATCATGCAACTTCTTTTTTGAGTGAAAAAGAAGTTAGTTATTTTTATGAGCAAAAATGCACTTGTTTTTTTTTTTTTTTTGCTGGTGACTAAACCTGTGCTCTCACTCTCTTTTGAAGTGACCTATATTTCTCTTTAACCAACAGATACACATATTTCTGGAAGTGACGACAGTAATGGGTTGTCAAGTGCTGAGTCATCTGACAGTTTACATGTAAGCCAGATGTTTTAATTGTCTGACTAATACATCAGTAAATATCATCTAGCCTGTTATAAGCCTGTGCTGCTCAGTGGGTGGAGCATGTACAAAATAAAGAGCTGCACTGAAATTAATTTTTAGCTTAATTCTATTTTAAAGGAATTTGAACTGTATTTGTAATTAAATATTTGTATTGTATTTGTATTTGTAATTTTTTTTTCTCCACTTGACAACATGAAGACAATATTTTTAACAAATTGGTATTGTCTTTGAAAAGCCTCTTTGGGGAAAGTCAATAATGGATGTTTGTATGTATTTTCCCTCATTCCATGTTTATTACTATAATCCTTAAATGAGGGAAAATGCAAATCATACTACATGTAGTGAAAATCAGTTTGACCTGAAATTCATTGCAATACTCAACCTTCCCATTATGCATAGGTCACATTGATAGTGTTGGCCACTGTACATGTATTTTCAATGGCATAGTATAAAATAGTTATGCAACGCTTTCTTGAAGTAATATTACCATGGAATATTCCACTTGTAACTTGTATACTTCTCTAAAGCATTGCATGACTAGAATATATTTTGAGCTTTTCCTCTGATGAAGAAGGGGTATTTAATGGCATTATGTAAATTTCACGGTAAAAGAAACAGAATGCTGTTGAGTGGGTATTTTTTCTTTTAATATTGGTTGAAAGTTACACATTTACCCTTTTTTCTTTTTAGGGAGAGACTGATGATGAGGCTGAATTGCAGTTTAAAAACCTACTGTCATCATCCGAGGATGATGATGTTACCACTGATAAGAGCAACACTACGCAGAGTAATAATTTATCAGTATTGAGCAACACATCTATCAGTCTCATAATTATTTTTGTCGTGACATGGAAAGTAATGCACAACTTGTCAGATGCTGCAGTGAATGTTCTGTTCTGTTTTCTGAAAAGACTACTGGATCTAATGGCTAGAATAATTCATTGCAAGGCTCTAAAAGTGCCTTCCAGTATCGGGCGAATTCCATCGAAGATTGCGTCAGGCTTTAAAGGTTTTACTGCTGATCAATTTAAGAACTGGGCAGTGGTTTTTTCATCCTTTGCTTTAAAGGACATACTACCAGACAGACATTTACAATGCTGGAAATTATTTGTTAAAGCATGCTGTATACTGTGTTCAACAGTTATATCCACTTCGCAAGTGAAAATTACTGATGACCTTCTTCTTGAGTTTTGCAGAAGTGTTGAAGATTTGTATGGTTCTTCTAAAGTCACACCCAACATGCATCTTCATTGCCATTTATGTGAATGTATCCTTGATTTTGGTCCTGTTTATGGATTCTGGTGCTTCTCATTTGAGCGCTTCAATGGTATTTTGGGTGCTTTACATGTAAACAACCATCAGATTGAGGTACAATTGATGAGGAAATTTATTGAGCGGCAACAAGTGAGGGGCATGTCATGGCCAAGAGAATTTGATGGATTTAACGACATGTTAGCATCTGCAGATAAAGGCTCATTGGCACAGACAAAGAAGAATCCTTTGACTCCAACTGAATATAGAGAAAGTATGAAACTCAAAGCTGACACTGGAACTGACCTGTTCCATTTGTCATTTGTTGACAAATGCTCCATTCAAGTGTTATCTCCTATCAAGGAAGTTTACATGAGTGATGACGAAGTTGAAGCCTTGACAACAATGTACACTTTCCTACACAAGGAAGATACTATTGTTTATGTTCCCAAATTGTCATGTCAATTTTCACAGTTACTACTTTATGACCAGAAACTTGACTCCTGGTATTCAAGAAGTGAACGGTCAGCCTGTATACTTGCGCGATGGTATGGTGCAAATGGTTTGGACACAGCTTCAGTGGATCTGCGGCCAGGTGAGTTTGTACATGTGGTTCAAATGTAGTTATGATTTTAAATTTTTCAAACTAGTTTGATTTGTTTATTCTTTTGTTCCAAATTTTTGGCCATGACTTAAAGACCTGTAGAAAAATACTGCCAAACCAGTTTGAAATCATTTTGGCCTGAACTTGATTTGTGAGAACAGTGAGGTGCGATAAGGGGTCATACTTTACCCTATTTTCTAAATTAAATGCTAGGCTCCAGATAAATGCTGGTTTTAGTTGAGAAAATACAGTGTATTTATTCCTGTGGACTTAAAAAAATGCAGAATGTACATGTCCTTGTCAGAAATATTTTGGCTCTCCAAAGAATTATTAATGGAGACAACAGTGATATAATGTAGAGGAATACTTTTTCTTTTCCCCTTGAATCTGTCTTGTGGCAATTTTTTTACTTCCCTTTTATAGTTGCTGCAATAAATATTAAGTTTGCCCTTCAGTGTCGTAAGATTTTCAATCAAAGCAGACTTGTTTATCTCCTTTTATGGGCTTCTGTGTTTGAATCTGTATAGTAAATACTTTATTGACAAACAAGCTAAAGGAGAACCAAACCCAACAAACATCTGCTTAAAAAATGATTGAGCATACCCTTTGCTGTTATTATCTTGGTATATTTAGATGCAGAGGACAATAATAGTAAATACTTTCAGTGTTTGCAACTTAACAGTCTTGCTATTTATTACATTACAAAGCAATACTCTACATGTATATAAGAAGTAAGATTCACTAGATCTTAGTGAATCTAAGTTCTTAAGCTTTTTGTTCAGAACATAGAAGATTACTACATGTATGTTTATAGCACTCATCCTCTCTACTATTTCCTCTTTCTCTTACAGGGATTGTCCAATACTTCTTCAAGCACTCTATAACTATCCGTTCCCCAACTAGTGAAAATGTGAACCTACCTTACACACTGGCTTGTGTTCATTGGTACAAAGTTCACCCTCATGCAAGGTTTTACTTTGGTTTACCAATTCAAGCATGCCTGCCATCATTTGAAGTTGAGTCAGTGGCAGCTTTTATTCCAGTAATGAGGATTGATAGTATATGTGGTGTAGCTGAGTTGAGCTACAACTTAGGCACTGCTAATGGTAAAGAGAAAATTGTTGTGGCTGTCCCTCTTGACCTTAAGTTACATGTATGAATATTAAAGGCAATTAGAACTTTTAAAACTAATTTAAAGCAATTAGAACAATTGAAACTGAACTTATATTGTTTGGGCAGTGTAATGCTCTGCAAAGGGTGATCAGAAATATGTAAGATGCTCTGAAAGACTTGTGAGGTTAAGTAATGTTACTTAACCAGACAGTAAACAAGACTGTTTTGTCTCTAACCTTAATATCCAAATATGCTTATTTTCTGAAAGCTGATGATGTTGCCATTTGGCTTTGGCATTCTCTTTTGTCTGGCTATAATTGAAGAAACCATGCTTTCATTTGTAAATATATAGTTTTTTTCCCTACACATACATGGTCAGTGAAAATTGGTTTTCAGTCAGTAGAAATTCTTGGATTTTTTTTTTTAGTCCAGTGGGTGGCAGCAGGTGTCTGCTTTAGATATTGTAAAAAGAAGTTTGAAACACCCGGTTTTCACCCAACTAGGAGTCTACTGTAATTGTTGGAGTCATTGTTTTTTTCTGTTAGTTAAACTGTTCAACACAAGTGTATATAAGTTAGCTTACCCCCTGAGGTCAAGTGAGTGGCCCTATATATTTTCATCAGTGGTGGTTTGCACTGTAATTCTTAGCAATACAGTTAGCAAATAAATGAAATTTTACTTTAGTAAACAACTGTATGGTGATGGTAGTGACCTCTAGCAGGATAGTGCAACTTTTTGCCTTTATTCTTGTGTGGGTTTTTTTGGCAAGATTCTTAGCTTTGGACTATAGATTATTTTCACCAAACTTAAATCATAGATTGTATCAACTGATTGGACTGTGTCAAATGACCAGACTGACTACAGTCATTACTCAACTTCCTCAAACAATCACAATGTCTCAAATGATCAAAGAGGTTCACTGATACTGACTCTCTAAAATGACCAAAGTGCTTCCAATGATCCAAATGGGTAAGATGAGCTGACTGGCTAAAATTACTAAAATGACCAAACTGGTTAAAATTACCCAACTGCCTCAATTGTCCAAACCTGTTCAATTGACCCAATTGCCTCAAATGACCAAACTGGTTCAAATAACACAACTACTGCAAATGACCAAACCAGCTCTGTTGACCCAATTGCCTCAAATTCCCAAACCAGTTGAAATGACCCAAAAAACCTCAAATGACCAACCATTTCAATTGGTAAACCCTTTTGCCTCAAATGACCAATCCAGTTCAATTGGTCAACCAAATTTCTTTGAATGACCAAGCCAGTTCAAATGACTCAACTGGCTGAATGACCAAACCAGTTCAAATGATGCAACTGTCTCAATTGGCCAAACCGGCTCAAATGACCCAACTTGCTGAAATGACCCAACTTGCTGAAATGACCCAACTGGCTGAAAAGACCAACAGCCTCAAATGGCACAGCTGCCTCAAATGACACAGCTGCCTCAAATGGCACAGCTACCTTAAATGGCACAGCTGCCTCAAATGGCATAGCTGCCTCAAATGACCCAACTCACTGAAATGACCAAGCTCATTTAGATGACAAAATTGGTTCAAATGACCTAACTGCCTCAAATGGCCCAATTCTATAAATGACTAAACCAGTTCAAATGATGCAATTTTCTCCGATGACTAGTCAGGCCCAAATGAGTAAACTGGTTACAATGATCCAATTGTTTCAAATGACCCAACTTGCTGAAATGGCACAGCTGCCTCAAATGACCCAACTGGCTGAAATGACCAAACTCACTTAAATGCAAAAATTGGTTCAAATGACCAAACTGCCTTAAATGACCCAATTGGATCAAATGACCAAACCCTAAAATGATGCAACTGTCTCAAATGGTCAAACATGCTCAAATGACTCAACTGGCTGAAATGACAAAATTGGTTCAAATGACCCAACTGCCTCAAATGGCCCAATTGGATGAAATGACTAAACCGGTTCAAATGATGCAACTGTCTCAAATGGCCCAACTGGCTTAAATGAGTAAACCGGTTCAAATGATGCAATTGTTTGAAATTACCCAACTACCTCAAATGACACCAGCTGGCTGAAATGACCAACTGCCTCAAGAGGCACAGCTGCCTCAAATGGCTCAGCTGCCTCAAATATAATGAACCAACAGGCTCAAATGAGTAACCAGTTTAAATGATCCAATTGTTTCAAATGACTCGACCACCTAAAATGACCCAACTTGCTAAAATGACACAAGTGGTCGAAATGACTAGCTGCCTTAAATGGCACAGCTGCCTCAAATGACCCAACTGGCTAAAATAATCAAACTCACTCAAATGACAAAATTGGTTCAAATGACCCAACTGCCTCAAATGACCCAATTGGATCAAACAACTCAATCAGTTCAAATGATGCAACTCTCTAATATTGCCAACCAGCTCAAGTGAGAAAATCAGTTCAAATGATCCAATTGTTTCAACTAACTAGCAACTAGCTGAAATGACCCAACTGGCTGAAATTACCAACTGCTTCAAATGGCACAGCTACCTCAAATGACCCAACTGACTGAAATGACAAAACTCACTCAAATAACAAAAATTGTTTCAAATGACCCAACTAACTCAAATGGCCAAACAGGCTGAAATAACCCAACTGGTGAAAACGGCACAGTGTTGTCTAAAACTGCCAAACTAGCCCAACTGACCAAACCCATTCAAATTAAATGATGCAACTTCGTCGAATGATGCAACTAAGTCAAATGGCCCAACTGCTTCAAATAACCCAGCTGCCTCAAATGGCCAAACTACCACAGGTGACTAAACCGGTTTATCTGGCTCAAATCACGCAACTGCCTCAAATGACCCAACCGGCTGAAATGATCAAACGGACTCAGGTGACCCAGCTGCCCTTAAAGGCCCAAGTGCCTCAAATGAACAAACTGGATTAAGTGATCGGACTGGTTCAAATGATCAAACTGGCTTAGGTGACCAGCTGATACAAATAACCTAACTATCTCAGATGGCAAAACTGGCTGAAACGACCCAACTGAAATGCTCAGCAAGATACTCAGATTGCACTACCAGCTCAAATGACACAAGTCCTTCACATCACTTTCTCAAAAGTGCTCAACTCGGTAAATAATGAATGTACAATAACATGCCCTAACACTTAGTATTAAGTCATAAGTATATTTAACAGTATACAAAACAGTGAACACTTGCATCCTGAAAAAATATTTTTGAAAAGTGGAAAAGTGAAAAACGTCTTACAGCTTTAGGACAAGAGTGTCTTCAGCAGCTATGGGTAAGCAAATTAAAAGCTTTGGAATAACTGGTAAAATGACGGATATACGATGTCCTTACACTTGGTACACAGTTATGTGTAATTAACAGTATCCAAAACAGTATGCACTTGTGTCCTGACAAAGTTGCTGAAGAGTGGTAAAGTGAAAAATCTCTAACAGCTTCAGGGTAAGAATTTCCGCAGTAGTTATAGATGAGCAAATTAAGAGCTTTGGTATAATTAGTAAAAATAGTGGTTATACAATATCCTTACACTTAGTATACGTCTATGCGTAATGATCAGTATACAAAACAGTATACACTTGTGTCCTGACAAAATTGTCGGAAAGGGTGCAGAAAAATTGCTTTTCAGTAAATTTTTAGTGCAATATATATGCAGTACCTGTATGCAAGTAAATTTAAAGCATTATAATGCTTGGTGAAAAACTGGATATAGGGTGTCCTAATACTTAGTATACGGTTATGTGTAATAATCAGTACACAAAACAGTATACACTTATGTCCAGACAAAATTGTCGGGAAAGGGTACAGAAAAAACTGCCTCTCAGTAAATATTCAGTATAGAAATATCTTCAGTAGTTGTATATAAGTAAATAACGTAAATTTGTAGCTTCATAACAATTGGTGAAATACTGGCTATACGATGTCCTAACACTTAGTATACGGTCATGTGCAACATCTAGTATACATAGGAATAAGGAATCAAACATAAACTGATCATTACTCAGTCCTTATACATCGATGTCCTTATATGTCAGTATATCTCTCCGTGTACGTCATGTATACGGGCTCATTACACCCCCTGATATTTGTTAATTCACGCTCCTGTATGGTGCAAAAATTAATACTTTTGAACATGATGTATTACTCAGTAAGTGACACAGGCATAATCGGAAAAAAAATCCGAGTGCTTCATGGGACAAACATCCTGCATACTGCTAGGATTGGAATGTCATGTGTGGCATACGCGCAATGGAATAAATGTGATATTTTTAAGCCTGGTGAATAAATGAGAATGATGTATTATTCAGTAAGTGACACAGGCGTACTCGGAAAAAAAGAAATCCGAGTGCTTGAAGATTTTAGATATATGAAAATTCACATATTTGCACTGCGGTGGAAAGATGAAATTAGAAGATCCTCGCAGCTAAGAACACTACTGAAACTAGTAGTTGTAAGTAGGACCTGAAAAAAAAAAAAAAATTTCAGGCCCGTACGGGATTTGAACCCATGACCTCTGCGATACCGGTGCAGCGCTCTACCAATTGGGTACAAATCCGAGTGCTCTCGGCCATCAGGAGTCGAAACTATCGACATC
The DNA here is from genome assembly GCF_964200805.1 of Pocillopora damicornis. Taxonomy (NCBI): domain Eukaryota; kingdom Metazoa; phylum Cnidaria; class Anthozoa; order Scleractinia; family Pocilloporidae; genus Pocillopora; species Pocillopora damicornis. The sequence goes on from NC_142671.1 coordinate 9,478,694, forward strand.
GTGTCAGGTTATGCCTAAGTGACACGATGAGACGGTACGGGTAGTCATCTCCAATAAACTCGTTGGCTTTTAAAAACACGCAATCTTGCTAAAATCAATTCTGGTTCAAGTCCGGAGAGTTTTTTAGGACTTCGTGCGATGTTTTATATCCTTGTTACACAGCGTGAGCAGTGTGACGAAAGCTGAGTAAGGGTAGAAATTAGCCATTGGAAGTTACTTAGCAAGTGCGTTCGTCTGCGCCGCAAATCCCACCGACAATATTCAAGAACGAGCAAGACGTCGTTGTTATGTATGTCTATTAACTTCGCCAACAACATACTCTGGTTATATGGTTAAGTAGATTTGTTTATTTAGAGAACGATGCAATATTTGCTTTTCGTGGAAACAGTTACTTCCGATTGGTTTTCGACGGCACAAAACTTCTCATACTAAATAAAATCAATTATTATTGAGCTAGAATTACTATTAAGGTTTTCTTTTTTTTTCAGCAAGTTAACTGGAAAACCTGGCACATCTTTGAGTAAGATATTTTAAAAATACGACTTATTAAAAATCAACGGATGTACATATCTGTTTGTTACTGTACTAATTGTAGCTAAGTCGCTCTTGCGTGACACAGATTAGGGAGCGAGCCTGTGAGATTTAATTTCAGCTCGTGGTAATTTTGGTGTTTCATAGTTTGTTTTACCTGTGTAGACAATATTTAACATTAATATATATTTTTAAAACGCTTCAAACCGCTAAAAAAGCAAAACCCTTATGTTTTATGTACAAACTTTGGCCGAGGAGTTAATTTATTTAATAGTGCTTTGTTATGTAGAGTTGTAGATTTCAAAGGCGCTCAATTGGAATTTTATCGAATTTTGATCGGCGTTCATGCAAAAGTGCTACTAGATCCTAAAGATTTAAAACCATAGACCTAAAAATCAATGACTGAACTGTCTTTGGTTATAATATCAGAGGATTTGAAGAACTACCGGTCAGCTTTTTTCGTCGCTGAGTTTGGATTATTTTACACCTTCGCGTAAATGAGAAAAGTGTGTCTTCTTAATCGGGTCTCAGTTCGCTCACAAATAAGCAGAGATAAAAATAATTCCCATGGTTTGACTAAGGAAGAATCAATGAATTCAATTATACTTAAGAAAGATTTACAGCTATGTAAACATCTGTGTAGCGAGAAGCTGAAAAGTGTAAAATTTCGAGTTTCCGCTAGGTGAAATCCGAGCTTCCGGTAGGGTGACCGTTTTTCGTGGTTTTCTGCCGTTATATGGAATATTTCAAAAAACTAACCTCATATCCTTCAGTTACTTACCTAGGCCTTCAAACTGACAAAGTATGAGCGCAATTGATTTTTTGACCGTGGCCACGTTTTCTGAATTTTCCTTGATTTTTACTGACATTTACTCTTAAGTATTTACAGGAATCATGAACGCAGATTTCTACTTTGACTTAAAAATCGTGATCGTGATAGCAGTACGATGCTATATGAACCATGATCCAGCTTTGCAGATCAAAAGTTATGATCAGGGTATATTGTGAGCTCCTGTAAAATAAAAGAAATAAACTTTGAGTAACCGAAAACTTTCCATAACTACGGCGATCATTTTTTTTGTTTCAATTGGCAGACGTACTGCCTAGATACATTTGCGAAGTCGGAGAATACAAACAGGCGAGATGTATGAAAAACCTTACATAATATGCGTAGTCCACAGGTATCATGTAATTACAATTACACTAACTTAACTGAGCCGATGTACTTTTTCCTATTGGGTGATAACTCATCCTCTCCAATTTTTTTATATCTCCAATAAGTTTTTACATCTGAGGCCGGAAATCTGACTAAGAGATCGTTAACTATGTGATCAAAACTGCAGAACAGAAATTGATAGCGCCCAATAATCGGACAACTTAGTCTCGTAAAAAATGATTTTCAAAGGAGGTAAATAAATAACCAATACTCTATCGCAGAAGGATTCCTAACCTTATTTTCACGAGTTGCAATTTTTATACAAGGAAAAACTGTCGAATATCTGTGAAAAAATACTTCCTGGCTGGTCGTCTCGGCCAAGCTTAGGCCAATCAGAGTCCCGTTAACGAATTGAAGGTTGTTTGATTTGTTGGACTGATGGAGTTAATTAGCTTAAGAAACTCGTGCAAACGGAGGCACCGGGAGTTTGATCAAGAACTTTCATTCCCTCTCTGCTCAATGACTCTAAATGGCTCTTCATCTGAATGACTGAGTCTTTTTGTCAAATTTAGCCCTCAGTACACGCTCTTAAATATCCTATCAGTATAGGCATGTTTGGGCTTACGCGACAACTGACCTTGGCAGAGTGAACATATTTTTAGAACGCTAACCCAAATAATTTCACTAGACATTCGAAATGAACAACAAAGTACTTCAAAAACGACTAAAATTCGAGAACTGAAACCCTAAAGAAAACTTTCCGATGGGGACCCTAAGCAAGGTCAAGGACTAACCCAAACTTGACCAGCAATGACGATTATTGTACGAGAATTAAACTCTATTTCAACTGTCAAAGACACATCACTCAAAAGGTAAAAATGAATGTGTGGTCTTGCGGCACAGAAAAAACCAAAGCTCATGGGACTCGTACAAGGATTTAAAGATCATCTAACAGGCCTAAACAATTCCCTAATACTTAGTGGGAACATTCCCGATTTTAGTAGTTTCCAAAGACTTCTAATTTTAGTAGCTCATAGCAAGTTCATTAGAAGATACTGGCTGAGCAGATGTAATATAACTTTTAGAGTGCTTTAAAATGGGTGAACGCTGCCCTGTTAGCAAATATACTCAATAGAAAGCAGCGGGGAAAAATAATAAACAAATAGGAAATAAATGTAACTACGGTCAATTTTGAAAAATCTCAATGTTATAATATCATTGTTAGTACTAAACTGCCATCGCCATTATTTATCACAGGCGGTTAGATTTCAAACAGTTCAAAGAACTATCACCAAACGTTTTGGTTAAATTGACTCATAGTAGTTCACTCTGTATTCCTAACAATGCAGACATTTAAGATTGAATTGACCTGCAAACGTTCTCTCAATTATCTATCAGAGGTAGTTGATATATAATTATCTTTTATAATGACTTGGCTGGGTATCACCAAAGCTTACGTCGCTCTAGTGCTGAATTGCTTTGCAATGAAGTAATAAAATGAAGGTGGCTGTTATTTATGGAGGGATGAAAAGTCGAGGCCACTGAACTGGTTTGGTTGAATGAACTTAACTTAATGAACTTTTGGTTATGACAAGTCTTTTTTTTTTCTACGTGGTCTACTCGTGGAAATCCGTCCAGGGTCCTCTTTTAACATTTACCGAAATGCAATGAACGAAGTTGAGTGTCTCGACCGAGACAAAAGAGAGATGTAAACTTATTACATCATTCCGAAAGCTGTGTGATCGCAATAGCTGTACGCTGCCAAATAATCCAACATACAGCTCAGATCAGATTGTGAAAGAGGGTGGAGTGCAGCCTCGTGTGGCGTAAATATTTGAAATAGTAACTTACCAAAAACTCTCCATAATTGCAGTGATCAAGTTTTTGTTTCGATTCGCAGACGTGCAGCTAAAATTCATTTGTTATGTTGGCGTAGTGTGTTAAACTAAAAATTTACCTTGCATAATATTTATAGTCCCACTCTGTAAAGGTAATTGCATAGGGCCGAACAAAATGCAAGATTAATATTACGGTGGTTTTGAAAAGGTGCAGAAATTTCCTGAGCCTTTCAGCGACTTCGTCAACTTCTGAAAACATTAGTTACATTGATCCTAATATTTGAACGACGAAACATACGATAACTCGTTTATAATATAAAGGGCAAAGTTTCATTTCAGTAAGGTCAAAATGGACACTGTTGCGAAATTACATAGGAAGTCAGTTCAGTGTTCAGTTAGCGGCAATGAACTGTAAGACTCACGAATCGGCTGAATAAAATTTTGTTTTACACTGCCAAAGCAATGACGCCAGCCTTGTTAAAAAAAACATTCGTAGATTCTGACATTCATAACTATTCTACAAGGCAGAACAAGGCAGAACAGTAGATCAAAGGTTGGAACAGTGGATTGAAGGTTGATCGGAAAAAAAAGTTCATCAGAAAAAGATTCATAAAAAGGGTCCTCTAGAAAAAAATAAACTGAATTACGAATTTTTCAGTTGTCGGCGGATTCTCGGTATTTACGGTCAATAGCTCTCAACATAATTTAAGTTTTCATATATTGTAATCATAATTGTTCTTCGATACATGGCCCCTATGGATATCAGCTTTCCAGCTGAAAGGGCTATCCTGTCTAAATTAAGTTTTACTTTACCTACTTCTAAGCTCCAAATGTGCTGCAATTGATGATGCTACCAAAGCGTTGGGGTTTTAGACTATGATTGGATTGCGTGCTTGAGACCACACAAAGAAAGTCGGGTTTCTTTTTAAGATTGCTTCATAACAGAAAACAAAGAGCGCTATTTGCGTTTTTGACAATCGTTCCAATCAAATCACAGGTATATCTACAACAACAAACTAAGCAGTCTTCATCCAGGAATATTCAGGACCTTAAAGTCTTTGGAAATTTTTGTTCTCTCTCTGGGAACAATTATTTTGAAGAGGCCTGGAAACAATCTAAATAAGAGAATTTTTAGTTTACCATGCTGCCACAATGATCGGCAGATACTTCTAGTATGGCGTTTACATTGTTTCTTTTCCCCAAAGTTATCATAAACATTTCAAATTTTAATGGATAACCTAATGAGCAATTTACAAATAACTACGTCTTCGTCCCTGCCGTCGTCGTTTAGAGCCAGCGGTAAACAACAACCAGCGACATTATGATACTTTAGGCAGTGTAACAAGTACTTTACTGAATGCAGCAAAAAACAAAAGAGGCCAGAAAAAACCAGAAAGGTCAAGGATGGCAAAGATTAACACAGGTCACGTGACGAGTTGGAAAAATTAAGACTACGGTTTTTTTTTTGGTTTCACAAACCAGGACAAAGCTCTGTAATTAACACAACAGTGAAAAACACGAACAATACTAAGTTTAATAGTGTATTTTGATCGTCCGGGTGAGTGTGGTCCTGAGAAGGACTGTTGTCGTCAGAAGTGACTGACCCGGTTTCATCGACATGAGCGGAAGTCTTCATCCGAGTCAAGTGAATAGTTCTTGTCAGTCGAATGTTCTAAGTCCCCCTCGTATAAACTGATTGGTCAGTTTTGCCGTGATGTTATTGGCTGTAAGACTCAAGTGGCGTAGGTCGGTCGTGATTGGTCGGTCTGGATCCGTCGGTAAAGTTAGGTCATTAAGTTATGTCGCACTGTTCGTCTGTAATGTTAATATCGTGAATGAGTCGTGTGTATGGTACCGGTGGTGGTTAACACCTGTTGAGGGGAGTCCGTTCTAATTTAGTAAACCAGCTTTTCAAAATCATTCGTTGAAAGCAGTTGGCGCTCTAGGTTAAGCATTGCGCAGAGTCGCAGTCAATATTGTGGTTGTAAGTCAATGATGTTCAGAAATATGTTTGCTGATATCTCAAGTTTCCTCGTCGCTTGTAAATTTCAATCACTCATTAAGTTTGTCGAGAACAGCAACATGTAAAATGGCACGCTTTTGAGTAAACTAGCACACGACTCAAATGAGAAAAAGGGCGCGCCAGCCATTAAAATGACACTCGGTTCAAGTGCGCAATATGACACGTAAAACCTTGTCAAATGACACATCGGCTGAATCCAAGTATTAATATGGTAAAAGGCCTTCGAAGGTGAAAAAAAAATCGATCGCAATTCCGAATTGAGTATGAGATCAAGAGTATGCCTAACGAGGGCTAATACACATTTAACATGCCTTTTATGACCATTTTGTCTCTGCTACTCTACAGTCACACACAGTAATGATATCCTAGTGCGTTGTCCAGCCAAGCCACCTTGCTATATATATCCGGGCGTTAAATCGAATCATTACGGTAGCTTCCATATTCTCAAAATGTATGTTGAGATTGGGGAAGGCTAAATGCATCAAAGCCGGACACGAAATCCCCAAAAGCTGGAAGTTGTGAAAAAGGAGAACGGGTGACTTCGACCAAGGTAGTAGTACCATCGTCGGGACTTCGGGCGTCCTATGTAAAACATGGTGTGCACATGATAAAAAGTAATTTTATAACGGAAGGATATTGAGTACACATTAAAATGGAACCAAGTGCCAACATGATAACACATAAAAGAAATAATGAATTAAGAGAAAACGAAAGCTAACAGTTTTACTTGGCGAAGGCTGAACCTAGAATGCCTAACCCTATAAGCGACTGAAGGATACAAATTACGATCCCATTCCCGCGTCTTGCAACTATCTCCGGCCCCCTGATGAGTACCGAAAACTAATGATTTAATAATAATTAGTATTAGTATATACCACACAATAGAATAGTGCTTTTCGCGGGCGTTGATTGGCCACTTCGGAGTTGAATAGCAAGTGTTATTTATCTTCGAGCAGCAAATGAGAAAAACTCGTGCGTCAAGAGTTTAATTCCGACCATATTTCAGTATATTGAAAGAGATAAACTAGATTTTTCAAAAGCAGTTTTGCTCAAAAAGTATTCCTGATCAAAAGATTCACAAGAGTGTTTGTCCGTTGTGCATTCAAAAATCAACACCAAGGATTTCTGGCTCATAACTATCACAATAACCCACATTCTTAAGACTGTTTGGAAGTGTATTTGCTTACGGATATCAAATGAGACGTAGCACTTTCAAGTGCTTTTCCACACAACAGAGCAGAGACGAGGCTTCTCTTTTTATGCGTATTAAGGTTGATCAACTATTGCATTAAAACAGTTAATGGATTCTGCTTGTTATAACGTGAATATTACACTATACAGTTCGTTACATGGTGTCAGGCCACCGAACCTGCGTAAACTATTTTTGCTGAAATGGCGGGAGGCGGAGAAGCTGAGCAGTCCTAAAGTTCGTCTTCGGATATTTCGAGCGCGAGAAGTAGAGCCTTGTTTGCTTTATCACCACCAGCACCGCTTGATATCCATCATTCAAACGCGGCAGAAAATTGGAATGAATTTGAGCAAGCATGGAAAACTTGTTCGGTAGCTATGAAATTGCATCAGGAACCCGAGATCGCATAAATTGCGACGTCGCTTCCGGTTATCGGAGCCGAGGCTAAAACAGTTTTTTTTTGACAGAATGAGCCGCTGTTAGAGAGTTTTGCTGCTTATTACCAGCCGCTCAAGAATGTTTCTTTTGAAAGATAAAAGTTTTATTCGAGAATGCAAGAAGTGGGAGCATCGTATAACCATTATCGGAGAACCCTACGACAATTAGCCGATCGATGCGAACTTGAAACTATTACGGCAGATCAAATTTTACGGGACAAGATTGTTTTCGGAATTCAGGATTCAAAGGTATGAGAGAGACTGCTTCGCAAAAGAATTTGTCACTGCAGAAAACTGATGAAATTTTCCGGCGCACGAGATAATGATTCAACATATGAAAGTTGTTGGAGGTGCCAGTATTAGGGATACAGATCCGAGCGATGTAAATGCCTTTTCTAAAAAGCCTAAATCAGGGAAAAGAGGCGTGGTCGATTCACAAGAGGTGCTGACTCCCGAGTGAAAACGTGGGATTTTTGTGGGTGTATGCATGATGTGACAAAGCGTGAAAACTGTCCAGCATTCGGAAAAAAAGTGTCAAAAGTGTAACAAGAAAAGCAATTTCGCGAACGTGTGTTTTTGGATCAGCGCCTAAACCGTCGCAGCGAGGCAGTCGTGTTCATTTATCGGGGGATGAATTATCAGACGACGCTTTTGGCGTGGAGAGACTCTGGATGATTCGCAGCTTGTAACATTAAAATTGGAGTCAGGAAATTTTCTTTGTTTTCAGCCGGACACTGGAGCGCAATGTAACGTGGTCCCTTTGCATCTGTATAAGAAAGCGACAAGAGACTTAAACTTATTTAATGTGGCCCCAGTAAGCACGGCAATTATTTCGTATGGTGAGACTTCGATTCCTTTTCTTGGTAAAGTTCGTCTTAGAGTTTGGCGTGGAGATTTCACATGTCTTCTTGATTGCAATCTGGTGGACAGCTAAAGATTCAGACCTATACTTGACAGGAAGGCTCTTCTTGGAATGAAAATCATCAAGTACTTGGACAATGACTGGTTGAAGCATCCCCAGACCTCTGATGGTGACGTGTATACGCATGATGCACTAACCGAGCCTTTTCTGTCCGTTGCCGAGCCTGATTTGTCCGCAGACCAGTTGGTTAAGAAATTCCCTCATGTGGGTTCTGGCACGTTGTTCTTGAAGAGCAGGCATCGTTCTTAACCACATTTAACACACCGTTTGGTCGTTATCGCTGGACAAGGATGCCCTTTGGAATGCGCCTGAAATTTTTCAAGGTGGGCAGCCATTGGCGTATGCTTCACGAGCCTTAACCCATACGGAAGAAAACTATGCACAGATTGAGAAGGAAGTTTCGGCGATAGTCTTTACCTGTGAGAAATTTGACGCCTACATTTATGGCCGTGATTCTGTTCGTATACAAACAGAACACAAGCCCCTCGAGTTTATCTTCGGGTAAGAACTGTGTGTAGCACCAAAGCGTCTCCAGCGAATGCTATCTCTGGAGTATTTTGCCAATCTAGAATTGCCAGTAAGAGATCTTTCTCGTCCTCCTTTGCTTTCCTGAACAGTTCTTTACATGTTTTGACAGCATTTTCCGCTTTCCTATTTGACTGTGGGTATCGCGGGCTCGACGTGCTCGAACTTCCATTCAGTGGCGAACTTCGCAAATGCTTCGTTGGCAAATGCTGAGCCATTGTCAGTGATAACTACCTTGGAGATCCCGTGACGGACAAAATGCACCTTGAATTGCTTAATCACAGCCAGTGCTTTCCTCGTGTGAATCTCCGCGACTTCAAAGTAGTTGAGAGGGCAAGTCATGGGTGTTCAGCTCTTCCCGAGCCTTTTATTCCAATATTTGCAGACGATGTAATTGCAGTCACACTAATTTAGTTGATGGGATGTGCAATTTAGAATTGGTTGATGACTCATTCTCTCTGAAGACGTGCATACGAATGCATGGTGGCGAAACGTCGAACGAGCTTGAATTTCTTTCACTGAAAATGTAAGTCCTGTTGTGCTGGGAAAAATTTTCCTTGTTTGGACAAAAATTGCTAGCTCATTTCCACAATTAGGGAAGTCCATTTTGGTATTAACATTTTGTAATTCATTTTGAAAGAGGTTAAACTTAGATTGATTGGGCTAAGTGTTTGTCGAAGATATTTTTAGTTCTCTTCTGAATTTTATCTTTTTTTATCTCTTTTTCTAACTACAATCGCGCGAAACATGATTAGGTTGGAAAATCGTCTAAGGAGGTTATGTATTTAAGCCTCATAGCTTTATTTCTTTGTATCGAAACACTTGGTCCACTCATCTGGTACAGAGGTTGGCGGAGACAACTTAGAGACTTGTTGTGGATTGTACTATGGGAAATTTGGACGAGCCAGTCCTCAAAATTTAAGATTCCCGGGGGGTTGCCCTACTAAGGGATGTCGTGGGATGATCGACGCATAACCTTACATGCAAGTGAGAACAGATGGCGCTGCGACATCCATGGAAAATGGAGTTTGCACGAGCTGAGTTATTGACTTAATATGTGTCAATTCATTATGAAAAACTGCAAACCGGTTGATAAACATTTTATCATTAAGCAACGTATGGTAACGTATCCAATCAGCGCAAATGGAATTATCGCTTTAGCCAAATTAACCACTTTTAAATATTATTTTTCAAATTGAAACCAACCGAAAAATAAGACAGAGGCATTGTTATATGATTCAAAAGTAAGTATAAAAGTAAGTTAGACAGCCGGTTCTGAATATTCAAGCGAAATGCAATAATTTCAAATTTAAGAAATTTCCAATACGAGACGAGTTAAAATACTCCCGAGACGAGCATCCAATTGCGTCTAAGTGTTAGCTCATCGACAGCGGAAGCAATGAAATTGAACACAGTATTTTGTACTAAATCTCTGTTTTGTGGAACCGAGCGGAGGAGGTGATCGAGAAAAGAAATTAAGCGAGCAGCACCTCAGTGAATTGAGTGAACCAATCTGAACTCTAAAAGTGCAATATTCCAAGCTCAGAATCTGATGAAGCGATCAAGATCATCGCGGCTTCAAAGGAATAAGATGGGACAAGCGCATGCTGTGTTATTGATATATCGATACATACTTTGACACTGTGAAGACAAAAGACCAGAACTAAGGAAAATACGCTTTTTTATGGAGTTTTGTTTATACTGTGTCAAGATATTTCTCGTGACCCTGTACATTTTGATCAAGTTTGTTGACAGCATAGTGAACAGTCGAGTGAAAATTAAACATAGTGATCAAGGATTTACGAAGAGGTTCTTCGATGAGAAAAAATACAACGTAATTAATGAAAACAGTGTAGGCGAAACCTGCACAGGACTGGTGCATTTTATGTAGTGCCAGGAGACACATGTCGGAAAAAAAAATGACTGTTTCAATTATTTGTATTGGACTTTAGTGCGGTTTCTGTATTTTTAACTCGTTTCACATTTAATTATACGGCTTGTGTTACAGACCAGCCGCTTGTTTTGACTAATTTCCTACAAACTTTCTTTTGATTTGTGTTTTGTTGTTATGTAGTTAATTAGTGATCTGAAATGAAGGTGTCGGTAGAAATCGAGATTTCCTGGAATTGTATCACAACTTTGGAATCTTTGCTGCCCAGGAAATAGTTCTTATATATTGTAGGAGCTACTTTTTGCAACGCCTTAGCTTTCTTCACGTATCATAAAAATGCGGCGTGTACCGTTTAAAAAAAAGAAGTTGGTTGAAGCCACACCGCTACCTTTGCTACGATCAGTAGGATCCAAGCTACCGCTATCTCAAGTGTATCTGCTATTTTTTCGATGCGAGTCGTCAACTAAAGTACGTAAGTCTTTTCATTGTTTTAATTAAGTCACAGAAACATCAGCCTCTTCTCGGTCATAGAACGTCTCGTTTAGTTAACTAAGTGTTATTATTACGGCACTATAGCGAAACGATCTTATTCACAAATTGTCTTGGTTTCCTTTTAAATCGTTACCCTTTTATTTTCATTTAGTTACTTTTCTTTAGTACTATACTGTTGTTTGTACCATCGTTTGATTGTAATTTATTTGACACGAGAATTATCACGTCTATTCATTTCACTCTATGAGTTTGCTATTTTACTGCTGTTATATGTCTCTTGAGAGTCTACCGTTTCTCTTTAGCCTTATCTAATTATAAGTTAGACTTTATGTTAATTATCGTGCTACAGTTCAAACCTACAACTTAATCTGCGCCTACAGCTACTACTATTTTTTTCTACTGCCACGGCTACTAAGGTCAACGATCTTCGATCTTCGCCATCTCCATGACCCCTCATGTTAAACGCAACTGATTGATCTAGACCTTTGAACTTTTGATCTCTTATAAAATCAGTTTAAATCTACCAAGTGGAGTTTGAATTATTGTCACCCCACACCGCGCTGTTGTTGAGGATTTGAGTAGGCCGCAACCTCCAGAGTTTTCACAATTACAAAGACAACGTGAAGAAAGCAAAGTTTCGTAGACGATATCAAAACTGAACGATATTGCAACAAACCCTTAGTGTCACTTAGTGATTCTTTTCTGAGTTCTGAATGAGCAGCCAATAAACTGCATCTCTAACGCTATTCAGTCGTTGAGTTTTTAAACTCTGATTGCGCCGAGGACATAAAGAAATTTAGGTTGTTTGACACTGCTTCCTAACAGATAACAAAGGTGGCTGTTTGCGTTTTTGAAAAGAAGTCTGACCATTTTTCAAATCAAATCACAGGTATCTTTACAAAAACAAACTAAGCAGCCTTCACCCGGGAATACTCAGCACCTTAAAGTCCTTGGAACTTTTGTGTGTGGCTGTGTGGAAAGCAGAACGGAAAATTAAAATGAGCAAATAGGAAGTAAACGTTAATATGATCGATTTAGTAAATTGCACTAATTATTGTCATTGTTATTACTAACCTTCCATCGATATCCTTTATTACAGGAGGTTAGATGGTAATCAGTTAAAACAACTACCACTAAAAGTTTTTGATGAATTGACTCGGCTGAAAAACTTGTGAGTAATACTCTCTAGCTGCTTAAAATCTGGAACAGGGCCAATCCTAAAGTGTCCTTGATTGCAATATTAAATTTATGTGAAAGATTCTCTCAAGATTTTGTCAGAGGTTGTTGATATGTAATTTTATTTGATGATGATTTGGCTTGAAATTCTCTTAACTTACCTTATCGTTTTGGCGGGTCTTAATTTTCGCGATTGACAATGTCATCCACCAGTTCCTTGACCAAGTTAATAAACACCATCCATCAATCAAAACGGCTGAAACATCGAAGCTATTTTCTCAGACACAACTATCTTTAGGGTTGAAAGATTGAATAAGGAGTCAGTTCTCGATTTAAGAAACTGCTTCAGACCAACAGAGACATTCCAGTTCACTTTCTACACAACGTGTCACCCAGCAAGAGAGATCGTTACCTATGTTATTAAAACTGCACAACAGAAATCAGTAGCGCCCAGTGATCGGACAACTTAGTCGCATAAAAGAAAAAGAGTTTCAAAAGAGGTAAATATTCGAGAAAAATTGAAAATCACTGAAAAGTAAAAAATATCTGCGAAAAGTTTTTAAGCGTTACCTGTAAATTCTTTACTCATTTTTAAATGCGCTGCTTATGAGCTGCATTTGTCATGCTGCTACGTTGAGTATTCTCTTTTGGCAAGATACAGATCGTCATGTTTTGTTTCGAAAATTACAGTAGGCCCCTGCTACGCAAGAACCAGGAAGAAAAAAAAAAGCAACAATTAAATGATGACAAGAGAACACCTGAAGCAAGGCTGCATGCAGACGCTAGACAAGAACTTTGAAATGTTAAAGAAGGCGTGTGTCTTAGCATCCAACAACGTTTTTTTGGTCTTTTCCAGAGGCGGCTAGTTTTATTTGTTTCAGTGCTGCAATGCATAAATGGAACAGTTCTACCTTTTTTATTTCCTTTGCCTTTTTTTCTTTCCTTTGCCTTTTTTCTTTCCTTTGCCTTTTTTTCTTTCCTTTGCCTTTTTTCTTTCCTTTTTCTTTCTTTCCTCCAACTCCTATCCTCCTTACAAAGCGTTTTTGCTGTTTCTCTCTCATAGACTCAGTATAAGTATTTTAAATTTTAACCTTGTTAAAAATTATGAAGTATTTTATACTAGGCTTATTATTTGTACTATGAATGAGTCTGTGATCAGTGTCATGGAACGAAAGTAATATGTCGGTTGCTTTTTTAGCCTTATGTAGGACTGAGTTAACTGAGCGTTCTGTTTATTGCTTTCATTTAAATGAAATTAACTTAATTTTGTAAAAGTAAGTTTGTAAACAGGCTCATAGCGGGGTTATCACTTTGAAATACTAGCCCCGACACTTTTTATCCGCTTCGTTTTAACTACCTCCCGGCTTGTTTCCAAAGTTAGGAAGACTCTGGATCTTTACGTACAGTTATATTATCATATCTGTTTGTCTAAAAGCAAAGCTATGCCTGAATAAGGAACAAAATGAGATGGAAGAAGGCTCCTGGAGAGGCTTGAAATATCGAATAATTGAAGTTATGCTTTTACATTGCTGAACGATTAATTAAATACAATTAGTAAATGATCAACTGGCAAGCGATTGAAAAGACGGCGAGGGACAAAAACTTACCATCTCTCCTATTCTTTGAGAAGAAAGTGAAAAAATTGTGCGTTATATGGTACAAGACTTTATCATTTTTGGTCTGCGTGCTACATGTTTTGGCTTCGTAAAGGTTAATTACTTCGGAAATTAATCAGAGTTTTTTATAGGTTTTTCCCGCTGTTGTAAATGTATTCGTTTCTTTCAGAGACCTGAGTCGCAACCATTTGAAAGAGCTACCATCTGACTTGCTTGCCAACCTCAGCATTCTCCAAGAACTGTATGTGAAACTATAATTCTCACTAAACTTAATTACAGTTGTAGTTAATGTTTCGTTTGCTATACAGGGATCAGGAAAAATAGGATAGCTGGGAGAATTTGTGGCATTTATTGCCATATTTCAAGAATGACATGATATGAGGGCAGGTAAGGGTGGTCCTCTTAGTCCTAATGCTGGTTACTGACTTCGACACTTGACGCGGAATAAAGTTCGAAGATCGCTACCATAAAGAGTTATAACTGATGCTGAGACTGCTTTTCTGCGTCGTCGTCGTCTGCTATTTTGAATTTACATGCGGGTAACGACTCTACTTCGGTCCCAGATTACCATTCCTAGTTGCCCGTTCCCTGTTACTGACTTTAAAAGCACCTCTCTCCATCTCTATTATTTTACACGGAAGGAAAACAGAGTCGTTTGCGTCCAGTGATAATTAATATTAAAATACGCATCTGCAATCAGATAAACACTGGCTTTTTTTACGAGTGGCTTTCGCACGAGATGAAAATTAATGGGAGGGTTATAAAATGAAGAACTCCTCTCTGGTTTTATAGTATGTGTTGGCTGACATGGTCCTTTGCTGGGCATGAGATAGTGTCCTCAAAATTTCAAGGTATCCCTCGAAGCTTCGCTTCTCGGCCTAATATTGATTTCTCAGTCAATTTTCGAGCCGTGGACTTTCAAACTCATTAAGGAACTAAATTTTGGAGTAGTGAGACTCAAGGCCACTGGTTATGTTTATGACAAGTCGCGTTCTATCAATGCGTTATACTCCCACAAAGCCCATGAAGTATTCTCTATTAACATCGAGTGAGTGGAATGAACAAGGTTGACGTGGTGGGGAGACTCTGCTCGGCTGAGGGAAAGTAGGGCGTCACAAGTGACCCGCTACTTTCCTTCGTTGATAATGTTCAGCTTAAAATTAAGTGGTCGTTTGTTCGGTGGTTATTTTAACCTGATGTGGAAATATATGAACTTAATGGTCCCGTACTCACAATTCAGAAATAAAATCAGTGTTGACGGAGGTCAAGTTTACCGGTGCAGCTCTCTTCCAACTGAAGTAACAATCCAACTGCGAGCTGGTCATTCCGAATTTGTTCAATTCTGAATTTTTTTTCGAGCCTTATTTTCACCACCGAAAATAAGGCCCTGAAAAAAGATGTTGCTCCGACGATCGCTTTCAATGTTATTTCTTAAACAGCAGTTTACATAGATATAATTTGCATATACTCATAGTCATTGACTCATCACTACACGGTTTTATTACGAACCAACATGATGACCAGCTCCCACTTGGCTTGTTGACTCAGTTGGTAGAGTACTGCATTTCGAATTGATATGCAGATTACGATCGACTCTACTTCGGTCCTAGATTACCGTTTCTAATTGCCCATTCCCGGTTCCTGACTTTTAAAGCATCCGTTTCCATCTCTATTATTTTACACAGACGAAAAATAAAGTCCTTTGAGTCCAGCAATAATTAACATTACAAAACGTATCTGCAATAAGATAAACACTTGCCTTTTGACGAGTGGCTTTCGTGTGAGATGAAAGTTAATGGGAGGGCTATGAATAACCCCTTTCTGATTTTGTGGTATATGTCGGCTGAGAGATTGTCCTCAAAATTTCAAGTTTTCCTTCTGGCTTCACTCCTCGGCCGAATATTCATTTTTCGGTCAATATCTCAGCTGTGGACTTTACCGGCCGCTCGAAAGGGTTTATTTACAAAACTAGGTAGGTATGAGACTCGAGGCCACTGGTTTTGGTTATGGCAAGTCGTGCTTTATCAATGCGTTGTACTCCCACAAAGCCCATCCAGTATACTTTATTAACATCGAGTGAGTGGAATGAACAAAATTGACGTGGAGGGGAGACTCTGCCCGGCCGAGACTTTCTCAAAAAAAAGATGCAAAAGTTATGACATCATTTCTCAGTATTAAGGTGACTATGCTGATCAGTCTAATTGAGCGACGAAGCTAAGTGTTGGAAACGAGGCAACTTTTAGTGGGCTCTTCATTCTCGTAGGTGAATCTGATCGCAACTTATTGAAATAAATCGTACTTGTTTATAGTTACTCATTCTTCGATCGTTTTTATCCTGTGCAACTCGTGGGCAATAGATCGCTATTTATTACTTTGAAGGGATAGTTTACGAGATCAATCACAAAGGGTGGCAATTTCTTTTTCAACTGTGTCTTCAAAAGCATGTCTCTTGTTCAGTTCACTTTGAATGCAACCATTTAAAGCATGGTAATCAGCATTTAAGAGACCAATTGCTGAAGCAAAGCGTTCGTCTTTTCTTCTCTTGTCTCTAAAAAAATTAAGTGAAGGGTAAAGATTTACGTTTTTGTTTTTTCGGCGGTTGAAAGCTCAGTTTAGCAGTAGACTGTTTGTTCAACCAGTTTACTGGCATAATAACCTACACAAGATATTGCGAAAACAAGTATATTGCATTTTTGTTTTGTTTATTTTCTTCGGTTTTGTCGTCACGAGCCAAATAATGTTGATACACATAATTATCGAGTTTAGCAGATCAGAATTCGCGTAATACCATAGTTATTTTCTTAGCAGCTATATGTAATGGGGACAGTGCAATGAAATAAATTAAGTACATAATTAATTTTAAAATGTATTTCCCTTTATTCATTGTAATCGTCATAAATGCTCTTACGTCTACACTGAATTACCTTGTATGAGCTGTGCATAATCAGGTAGAAACACGACTGTGAGATCGACATCACCAACGTGCTATGCGGAGAGAAATTACAGTACCATTAGTAAAGAGTGGTTGAGCAGATCATGGGGAAGGATAAAACATGTAAAGTACTTGCCAATGGAAGGAAACGTTGTCCTGTTACAGCAAAATATGCTTCGTGCAAATCAGCAAGGAAAAAATGAGGATACTGAGAGAAAATGTAAATGTGGTAGATTTCACGAGTTTCAATAATTTATGTCATTGTTATTACTAACCTGCCATGGACATCCTTCATCACCACCAAACATTTTTGATAAACTGACCAGGCTGCAGAAATTGTGAGTAGCACTCTTTGGCTCTATGAATAATGCGGTTATTCACAAGGCTGAATAAAATCAGAAAAAGGGGCAATTCTAAATCTTTTCTAGATTGCAAACGAAACATTTTCTCAAGTTCGTATCAGATACAATTAATATATAACAATTTTCGATAATGATTTGGCTGGGTATTCGCTGACCTTGCATTGTTTCCGAGCTAAACTACTAGATTATTTTTTGCGCAGCAATAAAGAAAAAAGTTAAAGTTGCTATGAGCCAGTAACCTCAGAAAATAAATCGTGGAGGGATGAGACATCGATAATGAGTGTCTGGTTTTGGCAACTGCGGTTTAAGAAATGATCGCAATCATCGGTTCATCACTTATCGGGATTATTACGAACCGATATGATGACCAGCTTCCAGTTAGCTTATTTACCAAAAATTTTAAACCCGTTGATAAACATTTTATCATTATGCAACATAGGGACGGTAAAATCAACGAATATTTACGTGTTACCTTGTGGTCTTATCGTTATTATGGCTAATGTTTGGCACGTTGGACCTGGGATAGAAAGGTGCGGGTTTGAGTTCTGGCAGAGTCTCTCTTTTCTATTCTGTCTGGGAGCTTGATGTAAATTTCTTTACTTTAAAGATCATTGACATGATCGGATGGAAATGAAAGAATCTTAGGTGAACGCTGAGCTCAGCCAAGTAAGGGATAGATACGTCTGAGTCACAACTGTATATTCTAGACTTGATCAAACATGTTTTGCCCAACATCATGTTGGTGGAGTATGTACAACCACATATACTTGAAATGCCCCTCTCAACATTGTGTTTGATGGATTATTAGGTTTTTTCTAAATCAAATATATTTATTCAACATTCTCCTTCTTCACGGGAAAAGTTTTCGATGGCAATTGTGCATATATCGAAGTATAAATACACGCAGAAGAGCACGAGAGAAGCGTTACTCGAGGGGCAAAGGTCTTCTCTTGGGCGGCTACCACACTGGTATTTTGATGGACAGTAACACCAATTTGGAAGACCCGGATGAGCTAGTTTTTTTTTAACTCAAATGACCAAGTGTTTGTAGTATTTTGTTAGAAGGAACTGGCAGCTAAACTGAAGGTAAAGATGTAGTTTGTTACAACTCAAACGTCATGTTACTTACGTACAGTTATACGTATAGTTAATAGCTGGTCCACGATCGTGCGTTAAATATAAGGATGGTAACGCCGAGCTAACCAAAACAAATGGAATTATAACTACGGTCAAATAAAACATTTGGTATTCACTGACCTTGCATTGTTTCCGAGCTAAACTACTAGATTATTTTTTGAGCAGCAATAAAGAAAAAAGTTAAAGTTGCTATAAGTCACTAACCTCCCTCGGAAAATGAAGCGTGGAGGGATGAGACATCGGTCTTATCGTTATTATGGCTAATGGCTAATGTTTGGCGCGTTGGACCTGGCTGAGACTCTCTTTTCTATTCTGCATGGGAGCTGGGTGTAAATTTCTTTATTTTAAGGATCATTGACATGATCGGATGGAAATTGAAGAGTCTAGGGTGAAAGCTGAGCTCAGCCAAGTAAGGGATAGTTACGTCTGAGTCACAACTATATACTCTAGTCCTGATCAAACATGTTTTGTTCAACATCATGTTAGTTGAGCATGTACAACCACATATACTTGAAATGCCTCCCTCAACATTGTGTTTGATGGATTCCTAGGTTAGTTCTAAGTCAAAATTTATTCAACATTCTCCTTCTTCACGGGCAAAATTTTTGATGGTAATTGTGCATATATCGAAGTATGAATACACGCAGAAGGTTTGGAGAGCACGAGAGAAGCGTTACTCGAGGGGCAAAGGTCTTCTCTTGGGCGGCTACAACACTGGTATTTTGATGGACCCGAATGACCAAGTTTCTTTTTAATGAACTCGCATGACCAAGTGTTCGTAGTATTTTGTTAGTAGGAACTGGCAGCTAAACTGACGGCTAAGATGCAGTTTGTTACAACACACATTTCATGTTACTTACCTACAGTTGTACGTATAGTTAACGACCAGTCCACAATTGTGCGTTAGATATAAGGATGGTAAAAAGCAAAGAAAGGCGTAGCGCCAAGCTAACTGTGACCGGTCACGTATCCAACCAAAATAGATGGAATTATAGCTTCGGTCAAATAAAACGCTCATAAATTTTGCTGCGATCGCTTACTTAATTTGTTTTCACTCTAAATCTTTTTTTTGAAATTTAAAACAAACTGAAGTCACTGCTTCTTTCTATTGTCAAAGCGGAAAAAAAATCACAAACTATATAATAAGCTCAGTTATGCACGCACTCTGATTGGTTCTCACTTATGATCTATTGGAGGACAGACGTATAGATGACGTCATCATTAAAAAATTTTTTCAATTCTCTATGTGGTAAGAACATCGGTGACACACTCGGCTGCGCTTCGTGTGCCACTTTTTTGTTCATATCACATTTTGACGTCATCTGTGATCTATTACTGAACAGACGCACGGCAAATTGGAATCTATTTGTTAAACAGAGGTATTGCTATGCGACCGGAACTGAATCAATTTCCAGTGTCAATCAATTTACACAGTCTGTTCTGGATATTTTTAAATGAATTCAACAATTTAAAATCCAAGAAGTTTTCAAGAATACGAGAGGAGGAGGAATACTTCTTAGACAAGCATTCAATTACGTTGCAGTTTTAGCTCATTGACAACTAATGCAATGAAGTTGTGCACAGCCTTTTGAAAAAGTTTTTTGTTTCGTGGAACCGAGCGGAGGAAGTGATCGTGAAAAAGAATTCAGCGAGCAACACTTTAGTAAATTGAGTGACCCAATCTGAACACTGGAAGTGCAATAACCGATGCCATGAATCTGATAGAGCGATCAAAATCATTATGGCTTTAGAGCAATTAGATACGACAAGCACATGCTGTGTTGTATGAGAAAATAGCCTCCATTTAACTCGAAAAGTGGTCGTATCCTTTCTATGGAGAAGTGAACACATCTTATGAGAGTGAAATTTAAAGAAAAATCTGACCGACCTGGAAGCCATTCTGAATAAAGGACGCTCAGTACTCGGCCAGGTATTCGTATATAACCGAACGGTTTATCAAAATAGACTAGTAAGTCACCGAAATAATAAAGAACAATTAGAAAAAAGAAGAGTGCGCGCATACCATTAGAGTAGGTCCTTCTTTTAAAGTCCCTTAACTTCGACCACAGGTAGGTTCGCATAGATGGTATGAATGGTATAAAGATTGGCAGAAATGAGTTGGAGACTTGACGTTGTAAACAGGGCGCAAATACACGGAGTAGTCTCTGTGCAATGTATTCTGGTCGAATGTAGGGCAAAAAAGACGCTACTGTGACGGTGTGTTAGGACATTAAGTATACCAAAGGTTCCAAACCTCGATATTTTATTGCAATAAATATGGGTTACGGTACGATACGATACGGATCGAAGATTCGAAATCCATTGGTTCTAGGTGTCCATAACACTGTCTAGCGATAGAAAATCTTAACAATTATATCTGTTACGTCACAAATTATAATGCGCAAAGAAATTAGAATTTTGCGCAATACAGCTACTAGTGTCGTCTTTCGATAAATCAAGCCTGTGACGGAATTTAAAAAGAGCTTGAAATATCGATATATATATATATATATATATATATATATATATATATATAATTTTGTAAATTATAGAAATCGATCGTTAAAATTTTAGTCACAGTGACTTTTATTCAAAAATAGAGCGACCGAATGTATGTAAGCACAATATCAAAGTGCTTTCTCTGTAGTTATTTACTAATTTTATTATTTAGTTCATTAGAAAATACTGGCTGTGCAGAATAAAGTAAAGCAAAAAACATGTTGAGTGCCTTTCAATTATGTGAAACGTTTCCCTGTTAGTAAATGTGTTCAATGGAAAGCAGTAAGGAATACAAAATAAACCAATAAATTGCCATGATTATTGTCGTAGTTATTGTCATAGTTACTGCTAACCTACCATCGACATCCTTTATTACAGGTGGTTAAATGGTAATCAGTTAAAAGAACTACCACCAAAAGTTTTTGATGGATTGACTCTACTGCAGTTGTTGTGAGTAGCACTCTCTGGCTGCTTAAAATCAATCCTTGATTGCAGTATGAAGGTTATGTAAAAGATTCTCTTAAGATTTTGTCAGACATTGTTGATATGTAACTATATTTGATAATGATTTTAGCTGAAATTCGCTTAATTTACCTTACTATTTTGGCGGGTTTTAATTTTGGCGATTGACAATGTTCATGGACCAAGTTAATAAACACCACCCATCAATCAAAACGGCTGAATTTTCAGAAGCTACTTTCTACACAACGTGTCACCCAACGGGGGAAAAGAAAGGCTCCGCTAAAGGGAAAGAGTTACGAGTCCTCAGGATTAATTCTTCAAAACAAATATTTGTTCAGAGCAAAACTGGCGGAGAGACGCAACAAAAAACAACGTGATATTAAAAACATTCTCTCCGATGTTAAACTAGAAGGACGTAAACTATTTAGTTCAACAAGCTGCCACAATAATCGACAGTTACGTTTCCTATGGCGTTTTTGTTGTTTCTCTCTTATAGACTTGACTTAAGTATTTTAAATTGTAACCTTGGTAAAAATTGAGAAGTAATGTTAACTAAACTTATCATTTATCCTTTGAGTGAGTCTGCTGATCATTGTCAACAAACAAAAGTAAAATGTCGGTTGTTTTTCGTAGCCTTATACAGGACTGAATTAACTGAGCGGTCTATTAAATTGGTTACAATTAAATGAAATGAATTTGATTTTGATCGATGGATAAGAAATAGCTTACGATATGATCCTTGCAAGTTGACCGTATGCTAAAAGAAATTTCAAAAAAGAAGCTTTCTAAAATATTCGCGCTGCGACAGGAATCAAACTTGTGCTACCGGATAGTACTTGGTTGCTGCTACCAACTGAGAGACAAGGGTTAAGCGTCGAGAGCGCGGCAAATTTTAGTGGGCTCTTCATTATCGTAAAAGGAATCTTATGACAATTGATTCAAATAAATTGCACTTGTTCATACTTACCTGTTCCTCAATTTCTTTTTATCTGTGCAGCTATAGGGAAATGGATTGTTATGTATTCTCCATATTCTATATGGACATTGACCAAATATCATTCCATTCAAGCCTGACAATGAACAACTGAATAATTCTTGAAATAAGTATTGGAATAACGAGAAGAAGCAAGAACGTCAGTCATGCCCTTACAAGAGGGTAGTGAACGAATAGATGCAGTTTTTAGAGTCGATCTTAACTGAGAAAAAGCTGATCTGCCCATTGTAGAAGAGAGTATAGATTGCTTTAATCTGGACTTCTGATTTCTTTTTTCTTTTTTTGTAACCCAACTATAGAAGTGCCTCGGACAACGAGCTCCAGACGTTGCCAGAGGGAATATTTGACAACATGACCAGCTTAACTAAACTGTAAGTATTTATCAACTGATTAATTGATTGATGAACGAGAGTAAGCGTCTTTACTTGTTACATGCGTGTTCACTAGTATTAAAAGATTAAGTATTTACAGGAATCATGAACGCAGATTTCTACTTTGACTTAAAAATATTGATCGTGATAGCAGTACGACGCTATATAAACCATGATCCAGCTTTGCAGATCAAAAGTTATAATAAGGGTACATTGCGAGCTCCTGTGAATGAGAGCAATAAACTATGAGTTACCGAAAACTTTCCATATATAACTACAGCAATCAATTTTTTTGTTTCAATTGGGAGACGTTCTGCCTAAATACATTTGCAACGTCGGAGAATACAAACAGGTGAAATGTATAGAAAACCTCACATAATATTTATAGTCCCCAAGTATCTTGTAATTACAATTACACTTAACTGAAACGATGTGCACTTTCCCCTTGGGTGATAACTCATCTTCTCCAACTTCCTATATCTCCAATAAACTGTTATATCTGAGGCTGAAAATCTGACTAAGAGATCGTTACCTAAGTGATTAAATTAAAACTGCAGAATAGAAATTGATAGCGCCTAGTGATCGGACAACTTAGTCGCGTAAAAAAAAATGAATTTCAAAGGAGGTAAATATTTGAGAAAAATTGAATTAAAATCACTGAAAAGTCAGCAGTATCTGCGGAAAGTTTTTAAGTGTTACCTGGGAATTATTTTCTCATTTTTAAATGCGCTGCTTAGAAGCTGCATTTGTCATGCTGCTAGGCTGAGTATTCTCTGTTCGCAAATACAGATCTTCATTTCGAAAAAAACAAGATTTTTATTTTGCAAATTATAGATTTCCAATTCGTTTCGTCCTGTTTCGTTTCGAAAATTACAGTAGGCCCCCGCTTCGTAAGAATCAACAAGGAAAAAAAAGCAACATTCAAATGGTGAGATGAAAACAACTCAAGCAAGGCGTACGTCTAAGCATCCAACAACGTCTTGTGGTCGAGCATCGTGTTCAATCCAAGATGTTAGAGGACTGGCTCTCTATCGCAGAAGGATTCCCAACCTTATTTTCACGAGTAACAATTAACACAATGAAAAATTGTCGAATACCTGTGAAAAAATACTTCCTGGCTGGTCGTCTCGGCCAAGGTTAGGCTTATCAGAGTCTCGTTAATGAATTTAAGATTATTTAGTTTGTTGGACTGATGGAGTTAACTAGCTTAAGAAACTCGTGCAAAAGGATGGCGGGTTATCGATATATCGATACATACTTTGAGACTGTAAGGACAAAAGGCCAGAACTGAGGAAAATACGCTTTTTATGGAGTTTTGTTCATACCGTGTCAAGATATTTCTCTCGACCCTGTACATTTTGATCAAGCTTGATGCAGCATAGTGAACAGTCGAGTGAAAATGAAACATTCTGATCAAGGATTTAGAAAAAATACATCGTAGTTAATGAAACCAGTATAGGCGAAACCTGCACTGGACTGGTGCGTTTTATGCCAGGAGACACATGTCGGAAAAAAAATGACTGTTTCGAATCAATTATTTGCATTGGACTTTAGTGCGGTTTCTTTTTGACTCGTTTCATATTTTATTATAGGACTCGTGTCAGATCAGCTTGTCAATAACCAATCATGTTCGACAAAACTTTCAATGTTTTGATCTGAGCTCTAGTGGCTCATGCTGTATTTGGACACCTATAGTTTGATAAAAAACCTAACCCTGGGCTTAGTGACAACACATACTAAGAATCACACTCGTACATCGCAACTTAGTTCAGTTGATGCTTATTATTAAGAATTCAACGAGCAGTATGTTGCACACAACTGCTGTTATAAGAGAAACTAAGCATCCGTTTCGTACCTTTCGAGCACTGCCAACTACAACTGGTTTACCGGACTACTTCATTCACGGGCCTGAGAAACACAAACGGCTCCATAGGTTAGAGATGGTTGCAACTATGCAAAGGAAACTCGAACCTACATCTGGTCCTGCTGGGAAAAGTTATCGTCTCTCAATGAAAACAGCCTTAGACGAAGTTACGATGTAATCGAAAATGATGAAAGATATGGATAACGCCCTGAAACGGAACAATTTGGTTAGACAAAAATACATGTCTTTTAAAGAAAATAGATCTTTGAGAACCAGTTGATTAATATTTATATCGTTGACGGATAAACGATATTGCAGCAAACCCTTAGCGTTACTGGAGTATTCTTTTATGAGTTCCGAATGGACTTGGAATGAGCTGCATTTGGAATGCTTCTCAGTCGTTGAGTATGCAAACTCTGATTACGATGGGTATATAAGACTGTTAGTTTCGAAACGCCGTTTATTTCTACTAATTTCCTACAAACTTCCTTTTGATTTATATTAAGTTATTATGTAGTCAATTACGTGATCTACAATGAAGGCGTCGGTAGAAATCGAGCTTTCCTGGAATTGTATCACAACTTTGGAATCTTTGCTGCCTAGGAAATAGTTCTTATTGTGGGCGCTACTTTTTGCAACGCTTTTGCTTTCTTCACGCAGCATAAACTATAAAAGTGCGACGCGCACCGTTTAAAAAAAGAAGAAGTTGGTTGAGGCCACAGCGCTACCAGTGGGATCCAAGCTACCACTATCTCAAGTGTCTTTGCTATTTTTTTATTGCGATTCGTCAACCAAAGTACGTAGGTCTTTTCTTTGTTTTAATAAAGTCACAGAATCATAAGCCTTTTCAATAGTCTCGGTCATAGAACCTCTCGTGTTATTATTACAGTATTATAGCGAAACGATCTTATTTACAAATTGTCTTGATTTCTTTTTAAATCGTTACTCTTTTATTCTCATTTAGTTACTTTTGTTTAGTACTATCCTGTTGTTTGTACCTTAATTCGTTTGATTATAATAATATGATAAATAATGACATGAAAACAACTGAAGCAAGGCTGCATGCAGACGCTAAACAAGAAATTTGAAATGTCAAAGAAGGCGTACGTCTAAGCATCCAACAACGTTTAGCGGTCTTTTCCAGAGGCGGCTACTTTTATTTGCTTTATTGCTGCAATGCATAAATGGAACAGTTCTCCCTTTTTTCTTTCCTTTGCGACCATCACTCAACTGGTATCTTCCATCCCACAAGTTACTTTTCTTTTTTCCACATTGAATTTCTAAAAAGTTTCGCTCATTTTCACTCACACGGCACTTTATTCTTTTTACCGATGAGAGCGACTTCCTACTTAGCCTCGTTCTCGCGACGTAATTTTAGCACCAGATTTCTTTAATATCGTGAGAACACTGGGAATTGCGGAAATGGCCCATTTCAAGCAAATCCATTGAGCATCGCGTTCAGTTCAAGACGTTAGCGGACTGGCCCTCTATCGCAGAAGGTTCCCAACCTCATTGTCACGAGTGACAATTAACACAATGAAAAATTGTCGAATACCTGTGAAAAAATACTTCTTGGGATGTCGTCTCTGCCAAGGTTAGGCTAACCGTAGTCCCGTTAACAAATTTAAGATTATTTAGTTTGTGGACTGGTGGAGTTAACTAGCTTAAGAAACTCGTGCAAACGGAGGCACCCGGAAATGGGACACTTACAACTTTTTTTTTCTTTCTTTTGCCGCCATTACTTAGCTGATAGCCTCTCTCTCACTAATAATTACTCACTCCATCAAGTTAAATTTCGTGAAACAGTCGCTCATTTTCGCCAGCACAGCGCTTCATTTTTTCTAACTATGAGAGCGACTTCGCTCTTAGCCTCGTTCTTGAGACGTAATTTCGGCATCAGATCTTTAAACCGCGAGAACAGTTGGGACTGCGGAAATAGCATATTTCCAGAAAATTCGTTGAGCATCGCGTTCAATTCAGATGTTAGCGGACTGGCCCTCTATCGCAGAAGGATTCCTAACCTCATTTCACGAGTCACAATTTATACAATGAAAAATTGTGGAATACCTGTGAAAAAATACTTCCTGGCTGGTCGTCTCGGCCAAGCTTAGGCTTATCAGTGTCCCGTTAACGATTTAAAGGTTGTTTGGTTTGTTGGACTGATGGAGGTGAGTTAGCTTAAGAAACTCGTGCAAACAGAGGCACTGGGAGTTTGATCAAGAACTTTCATTCCCTCTCTGCTTAATGACTCTAAATGGCTCTTCATCTGAAAGACTGGGTCTTTGTGTCTAATTCAGCCCTCAGTACACGCTCTTAAATATCCTATTAGTATAGGTATGTTTAGAGTTATGCGACAAGTGACCTTGGCAGAGTGAACGCTAACCCAAGTAACTTTACTAGACATTCGAAATGAACAACAAAGTACTTGAAAAACGACTAAAATTCGAGAACTGAAACCCTAAAGAAAACTTCCCGATGGGAACCATAAACAAGATCAAGGACAAACCCAAACATGACCAGCGATGACAATTACTGTGCGAGAATTAAGCCCTATTTGAACTGTCAAAGACACATCACTCAAAATGTAAAAATAGATGCGTGGTCTTGCAGCACAGAACAAACCAAAGCTCATGGCTCTCGCACAAAGATTTCAAGGTCATATAGCAGGCCTAAACAATTCCCAAATACTTAGTGGGAACATTCCCGATTTTAGTAGTTCCCAAAGACTTCTAATTTTAGTAGCTAATAGCAATTTCATTAGAAGATACTGGCTGAGCAGATGTAGTATAACTTGTCGAGTGCTTTAAAATGGGTGAACGCTGCCCTGTTAGCAAATATACTCAATAGAGAGCAGCGGAGGAAAAATAATAAACAAATAGGAAGTAAATGTAACTACGGTCAATTTTCTAAAGTCTCAATATTATAATATCATTGTTAGTACTAACCTGCCATCGCCATTATTTATCACAGGCGGTTAGATTTCAAACAGTTAAAAGCACTATCACCAAACGTTTTTGATAAATTGACTCAGCCATAGTACTTGCGAGTAGTTCACTCTATATTCCTAACAATGCAGACATTTAAGATTGAATTGACCTGCAAACGTTCTCTCAATTATCTGTCAGAGGTAGTTGATATATAATTATCTTTTATAATGACTTGGCTGGGTATCACCTAAGCTTACGTCGCTCTAGTGCTGAATTGCTTTGCAATGAAGTAATAAAATGAAGGTGGCTGTCAGCCAAATACTCAGAAAATTATTTATGGAGGGATGAGAAGTCAAGGCCACTGAACTGGTTTGGTTGAATGAACTTAACTTATCAGGTCTCTTTACAACAACAAACTAAGCAACCTTCATCCGGGAATATTTTTTTTTTCCTTTTTTTTGTAAATTATAGAAATCGATCGTTAAAATTTTAGTCACAGCGACTTTTATTCAAAAATAGAGTGACCGAGTCTGTGTAAGCACAATATCAAAGGGCTTTCTCTGTAGTTATTTACTGATTTTATTAGTTTATTATTTAGTTCATGAGAAAATACTGGGTGAGTAGAATAAAGTAAAGCAAAAAACATGTTGAGTTCCTTTGAATTATGTGAAACGTTTCCCTGTTAGCAAATAAGCTCAATGGAAACCAGTAAGGAAAACAACATAAACAAATAAATTGCCATAATTATTATCATTGTTATTACTAACCCGCCACCGACATCCTTTATTACAGGCGGTTATATGGTAATCAGTTAAAAGAACCACCACCAAAAGTTTTTGATGAATTGACTCAGCTGCAGAGCTTGTTAGTAGCGTGTTGAGTGCCTTTCAATTATGTGAAACGTTTCCTTGTTAGCAAATATGCTCAATCGAAAGTAGTAGTAGAGGAAACAAAATAAACAAATAAATTGCCATAATTCTTGTCATGGTTATTGTCATAGTTGTTGCTAACCTACCATCCACATCCTTTATTACAGGGGGTTATATGGTAATCAGCTAAAAGAACTACCACCGAAAGTTTTTGATGAATTGACTCAGCTGCAGTACTTGTGAGTAGTATATTGAGTACTTTTAAATTATGTGAAACGTTTCCCTGTTAGCAAATATGCTCAATCGAAAGTAGTAGAGGAAACAAAATAAACAAATAAATTGCCATAATTCTTGTCATGGTTATTGTCATAGTTGTTGCTAACCTACCATCCACATCCTTTATTACAGGGGGTTATATGGTAATCAGCTAAAAGAACTACCACCAAAAGTTTTTGATGAATTGACTCAGCTACAGAACTTGTGAGTAGCATGTTGAGTGCCTTTCAATTATGTGAAACGTTTCCTTGTTAGCAAATATGCTCAATCGAAAGTAGTAGGGAAAACAAAATAAACAAATAAATTGCCATAATTATTGTCATGGTTATTGTCATAGTTGTTGCTAACCTACCATCCACATCCTTTATTACAGGTGGTTAGGTAGTAATCAGTTAAAAGAACTACCACCAAAAGTTTTTGATAAATTGACTCAGCTACAGAACTTGTGAGTAGCATGTTGAGTGCCTTTCAATTATGTCAAACGTTTCTCTGTTAACAAATATGCTCAATGGAAAGCAGTAAGGAAGACAAAATAAACAAATAGGAAGTAAACGTTGATATGCTCAATTACATAAAATTGCAATAATTATTGTCATGGTTATTACTAACCTGCCATCGAGATCCTTTATTACAGGCAGTTAAATGGTAATTTGTTAAAAGAACTACCACCAAAATTTTTGATGAATTGACTCAGCTGCATTACTTGTGAGTAGCACTCTCTAGCTGCTTCAAATCAGGAACAGGGCCAGTCCCAAATTATCCTTGATTGCAGTATTAAATATCTGTGAAAGATTTTCTTAAGATTTTGTCAGAAATTGTTGATATATAACTATATTTGATAATGATTTGGCTTGAATTTACCTAACTTACCTTACCATTTTGGCGGCTCTTAATTTTCGCGATTGACAATGTCGTCAACCAGTTTATTGATAAAGTTAATAAACACCATCCATTAATCAAAACGGCTGAAATATCAGTAGCTTCTTTCTCAGAAACAACTATATATAGCGGTGAAAGTTTGAACAGGGAGTTCTCGATTTAAGAAACCAACAGACATTCCACTCCATTCTAAACAACGTGTCACCCAGCGGGAGCAAAGAAAGGCTCCGCTAAAATGAAAGAGTCACGACTCCTCGGGATTAATTCTTCAAAACAAATATTTGTTCAGAACAAAACTGGCGGAGAGAGGCAAAGAGAGACAACGCGAAAACATTTTATTAACACACTCTCCAAGGTGAAATTTGAAGGACGTAAACTGTTCAGTTCAACAAGCAGCCGCAATGATTGACAGATTCGTTTCGTATGGCGTTTCTGTTGTTTCTCTCTCATAGACTTGACTTAAGTATTTTAAATTGTAACCTTGTTAAAAATTATTAAGTATTGTTTACCAAGGTAATCATTCATCCTTTGAGTGAGTCTGCTGATCATTGTCAACAAACAAAAGTGAAACGTCGGTTGTTTTTGTAGCCTTATGTAGGACTGAATTAACCGAGCGGTCTATTAAATTGATTACAATTGAATGAAATGAATTTGATTTGATCGATGGATAAGAATTAACTTACGATGTGATCCTTGCAAGTTGACCATTCGCTCAAAGAAATTTAAAAAAAGAAGCTTTCAAGGATATTCGTGTTGCGCCAGGAATCAAACTCGTGCTACCGGATAGTGCTTGGTTTCTGCTACCAACTGAGGGCCGGAGGGCTAAGTGTCGAGAGCGACGTAAATTTTAATGGACTCTTCAATATCGTAAAAGGATTCTGATGACAACTGATTCAAATAAATTGCACTCATTCATAATTACCAGTCCCTCGATTTTTTTTTTATCTGTGCAACTATGGGGAAATGGATTGCCATGTATTCTCTATATTCCATTTGGAAATTGACCAGGTATCATTTCCTTCAAGCCTGACAATGAACAACTGAATAATTCTTGAAATAAGTATTGGAGTAATGAGTAGAAGCAAGAAAGTCAGTCATACCCTCACAAGCGGGTAGTGAACGAATAGATGCAGCTTTTAGAGACGATCTTAACTGAGAGTAAGCTGGTCTACCTATTGTTGAAGAGAGTGTAGATTGCTTTAATCTGGACTTCTGATGTGTTTTTTTTTTTTAACCCAACTATAGGGGTGTAAGCGACAACGAGCTCCATACGTTGCAGGAGGGAATATTCGACAACCTGACCAACTTAAGTGGACTGTAAGTGTATACCAACTGATTAATTGATTAATGAACGAGAGTAAGCGTCTTTTACCTGTTACATGCGTGTTCACTAGTATTAAAAGATTAAGTATTTAGAGGAGTCATGAACGCAGATTTCTACTTTCACTTAAAAATCGTGATCGTGATAGAAGTACGATGCTATATGACCATGATCCAGCTTTGCAGATCAAAAGTTATGATCAGGGTCCATTGTGAGCTCCTGTGAAATAAAAGCAATAATCTTTGAGTAACCGAAAACTTTCCATAACTACGGCGATCAGTTTTTTTGTTTCAATTGGCAGACGTAATGCCTAGATACATTTGCGACTTCGGAGAATACAAACGGGCGAGATGTATGGAAAACCTTACATAATATTCGTAGTCCACAGGTGTCATGTAATTACACTAACTTAACTGAGCCGATGTACTTTTTCCTATTGGGTGATAACTCATCCTCTCCAATTTTTTATATCTCCAATAAATTTTTACATCTGAGGCCGGAAATCTGACTAAGAGATCGCTAACTATGTGATCAAAACTGCAGAACAAAAATTGATAGCGCCCAATGATCGGACAACTTAGTCGCGTAAAAAATGATTTTCAAAGGAGGTAAATATTCGAGAAAATTGAATTAAAATCACTGAAAAATCAAAAATATCTGCGGAAAGTTTTTAAGCGTTACCTAAGAATTCTTTTCTCATTTTTAAATGCGCTGCTTATGAGCTGTATTTGTCATGCTGCTACTCTGAGTATTCTCTTTTCGCAAAATACAGATCTTCATTTCGAAAAATAAAGCTTTTTATCTTGCAAATTTTAGATTTCCAATTCGTTTCGTCATGTTTCGTTTCGAAAATTACAGTAGGCCCCCGCTACGTAAGAATCAGGAAGAAAAAAAAAGCAACAATTAAGTGATAACATGAAAACAACTGAGGCAAGGCTGCATGCAGACGACGGACAAGAACTTTGAACTGTTAAAGAAGGCGTACGTCTAAGCATCTAACAACGTTTTGTGGTCTTTTCCAGAAGCGGCTTGTTTTATTTGCTTCATTGCTGTGGTGCATAAAAGGAACAGTTCTGCCTTTTTTCTTTCCTTTGCCACCATCATTTAACTGATATCCTCCATCCCACAAATTACTTTTCTCTCTTCCACACTGAATTTCCAGAAAGTTTCGCTTATTTTCACTAGCACGACACTTTATTTTCTTTACCGATGAGAGCAACTTCCCACTTAACCTCGTTCTCGCGACGTAATTTCGGCACCAGATTTTTTAAATATCGCGAGAACACTGGGAATTGCGGAAATGGTCCATTTCAAGCAAATTCGTTGAGCGTCACGTTCCATTCAAGATGTTAGCGGACTGGCCCTCTATCGCAGAAGGATTCCCAACCTTATTTTCACGAGTAACAATTAACACAATGACAAATTGTCGAATACCTGTGAAGAAATACTTCCTGACTGGTCGTCTCGACCAAGCTTAGGCTAATCAGAGACCTGTTGACGAATTTAAGATTATTTAGTTTGTTAGACTGATGGAGTTAACTAGCTTGAGAAACTCGTGCAAACGGAGGTACCGGGAGTTTGATAAAGAACTTTCATTCCCTCTCTGATTAATGACTCTAAATGGCTCTTCATCTGAAAGACTAAGTCTCTGTGTGTTATTCAGCCCCAAGTACACGCTCTTAAATATCCTAACGGTAGGGATGTTTGGGCTTACGCAACAACTGACCTAAGCAGAGTGAACATATTTTTATAACGCTAACCCAAACAATTTCACAAGACATTGGAAATGAACAACAAAGCACTTCAATCTCAACTAATCTCCGAGAACTGAAATCTAGAGAAAACTTATTTTTTCTTTCGCGAAACAATAAGCCATATCCTGTTTGAGTGTTGTTATTCAATGTTCTACAACTATATAATAATTTTAGGAAAAATCTGCCTTTGGACCCGTAAACAAAAAAATCATGAAGCCAAACCTAAGACACTTAAAAGTAATTCTTAAAAAAAACTTAGATAAAACTTCCCAATGAGGACCCTAATTCAGGTCAAGAACAAACCCAAACATGACCAGCGATGACGATTATCGCACGAGAATTAAACCATATTTCAACACTCAAAGACACATCACTAAAAGGTAAAAATAAATTTGTTGTCTCGCAGCACAGAACAAACCAAGGGCCATATGACTCGCACAAGGATTTCAAAATCATTTCACAGACGTAAACAATTCCCAAACAGACATAGTTTGAAGCTACACTGGTTTGCAGATTTAATGAATGTAACCGAAGAAGTTACAATTCATAGACCCAACGTTTCGACACTCCTGTCTAGTGCCTTCATCAGGGGTGATCTAAACGCTGCAACAAGAGGTCCTTTTATATGATCACTAATTAGCGGCCTTTTTTCTGACGAGGTGTAAATAGGCGTCAGGAAGCAGACCGCCATCGTCACGATTTAAAGGAGCGTGGGCGGAGTTAATGTGCCAAGCCTCCAAACAAAGGCGCTGGTGGTAACGCCGATTAGTAGTGATAATTTTAGAATTATCCCACCCAATTGTATGGTTGGTTAGGCAAGTATGCTCCGATAAAGCTGAATTTTCCTTTTTGCAAAGAAAAACCGCTTTTTGGTGCTCTTTTAACCGTGTACCAAACTGGCGTTTGGTCTGTCCGATGTATTCGTTATCACAGTCATTGCAAGGAATAGAATAAATGGCGTCGGTTCGTTGTTCTTTCGTGACATGATCCTTAGGTTTGGCGAAAATATGCCCCAAAGTCTGAAAAGGTTTTTGAGCAACTTTAACGTTGTGGCTATTCAAAATTCTCTTGATGGGTTCAGTAACACCCTGTATGTAAGGAATAACAGCAAAACCAGTCGCTGGTTCTCTTTCATCAAGAGCGTTACTATTTGTAACTGGTTTTTGGCAGTTACGGAGAAAAGTTTTTGTATAGCCATTTGCCTTTAGGACATTGGAAACATATTTCCTCTCCTCAGCCTTCGAATCGAGTGATGATGGTAGACAATCAGCCCTCCTAAGTAAAGTTTTGGCTACAGACTTTTTATGGCAAATAGGATGGTGAGAATCGAAAGCGAGGTATTTGTCGGTGTGGGTGGGTTTACGATAGACACTTGTCTCTAAATTACCCTTACGGCCAACAAACAGGGTTATCAAAAAAAAAGAAGACAAAATTACCGCAAAACATGTTTAGTTAGCTTTGCAGATTTGAGAGTATTCTCGCGTCACTATACATGCCTAATATTATTCATGCCAACTAATTGGCAATTCTTATCGAGGACTTTTTTCAATTCTTTTACGAATCTGCATTTGTCAAGTTTTATCGCATCCATCGCCAGGTGGTTGCGCGACAACAAACTGAAGAAGCTAACCCCAAAACTGTTCACAGATTTAATCAGTTTGAATGACCTGTGAGTGAATGCGTTGAAGATTAAATCTAAAAGCCCTTTGATCTTATATTTCTACCTCCTGAAAAGTCGTAATTTGGGGAAAGGGGAAATAAAATTGTTATTCCTAAATAGCACCATGAACAAATATGTACACTGCAAATATTGTGACATGCCATTCTGACTTAAGAAAAAGGCTTAGTTTTTCGGTTTTATTTCCTTAAAATTTGGAAAAAATCATGATGAAATACGCATTAAAGCAAATCAATCTACACTCAGATGTTAGGAAACTATCAATCTATTTAGTGCAGTGAAGGGGGGGGGGGGAGCGTGAGCCTCTGAAGCCCTCCCCCCTCTACCTATCCAAACCCTGTTGCAGATGCAAAAGAGCCCAGTGCCCAGTTTGAATATCATCAACAACGTATTTACTAACAGTAACTTTGGGGGCTGGCAGGTCAAGTTTCGTTACCTTCTTAGCCATAACGAGCATGGGTTTTCTTTTTGCCTCTTAACTTATCAATTCCTAAACGTATCCAGGTCAAAGCAATGACCAAAAGTAATTTAAACGTCTGCTTTCTAGCTTGGCCCCAAAAGTAATCAGTCTTACCCATTCGACAAAGAGCACTTGGTTTCACTATTTCCCAGGCTGAGCAGGATCTGTTTCTGTTGCGATTCATGAAATAAACGATTGCTTTCAGGGATCTGTCGAACAACGAAATTAAAAATCTACCCCAAGGACTTTTCCAAGGTTGAAAGAAGCTTAAAAAGCTGTAAGTGATGAGTTATATCTAAGAATTCCTTAGTTTTAGAGAATGATTTAAACATCCTTCCTTCAAATATAAAACTCAGAAGTGCTAAATCTTAATTAATAATGTTGATGTCACTCACCTTTCCAACCAACAATTTTCTAAATAAGCTACAAGGCAAGCGCTTTCATTAACAGGGGGACCAGGATTGGGAAAAAAAACAGATAATTAAAGCAAATGTTCAAAAATATAAATTTCAACAAAGAACATGCAAGAAGAATAAAGATTTGCTGGTGTTATTAGATAGTACCTAAGTTCTAATAAATGTTTATGAAACCTTAAGTTCGTCAAGACTTAAAATTTAAATATCAAGAGAAACAAATTGATGAAAACTGCTAAAAAAGAACAAATCAAATATAAAGTAGTTTCTAGTGCACAAAATTTTGAAACAAAAATTCTGAATTTACCATTTAGTTTAATTATTTCTTCGTTCATTCATTCATTTAGCTGTTGCATTCTATTCATATGCACAAAATTTTACATATTTTTTTTAAAGACATATTTAGTTAGCTTTGTAGATTTGAGAGTATTCTCACGCGCACTATACATGCCTAATATTATTCATGCCAACTGATTGGCAATTCTTATCGAGGACTTTTTTCAATTCTTTTACGAATCTGCATTTGTCAAGTTTTATCGCATCCATCGCCATCTTTTTCTCTCATTGATACAGTGACTCGTAAACAAATTACTCTTAAAGAAATTACCATGCAGGATGTTTCTTTAGTATTGCCTACAACATTCACTTTGTAGGCGTTTTTTTCTTATATTTTAAATAGATATTTGGAAATCGTATTACAAAGACATGAAAGCTAAAATGAGGATTCAAAGTGAGGATGGTAGAAGCTTATTTTCACCTTAAACTAACTGCAGGTGGTTACACGCCAACAAACTGCAAAGCCTTCCTTCTACGATATCTGGTAACCTTACCTCCCTGAGAAAACTGTAAATACCTGTAACTCGCAATTTTCAGTTGAAAACTTTTTCATCAATGCTAACATTCTCATGCAAACGTTGAATCCTACGTCATAAAGATCTAAATGATCTCTGCTTACCAAGAATATGATAACACGTTTTTCCCTGAAATGAATTCTAAAGGTCAGAGAACTGATATATCCGAACTAATTTTTCAATTCTTAACTGTGCACCTTAAAACTGAATCATTTAAGGTATGGGGTAACTGTTTAAAAAAATATTTTACAGGTCCTTGTCCGTTAACCAACTCAGTCAACTACCACCGATTATTTTCAAGGAAAATAAAAACCTAGAGTGGCTGTAAGTAGAAAACGACTTGCTCTTCATAGTTACTGAAGCTGTACTCAACAGCGATCGACATATTAGACCAGAGGTGCTAGATTCAGACAATCATTCCCTATAAATTTCCTATATTTTTTCCTCTCTTCTGTATTCTGTATTTCCTCTCTTATGAAAGTGCGTCAGTCAGTGATCGAACGACTGAAGCTGGGTTCACTGGATTTACGAGGAACTAATATTCCTCTAGAAATCCCGGCAAAGAAGTTTGAATTCTTTTGTGATTTACATTGATGTGTTTATTTTCCCTCTTGATTACTTCTAGCTAGTGCCACGTTGGGTTAGTTATCAGTTAGCGTTAATGACCCCTGCGGCCTTACGGCCTTTTAATTACAAGCATAAGAGAAAAATCCCCATACAAAGGCTGTAGCAACGACTTGAGTAAGACCAAAAAGCCTTGCGGCCCCGGGAGGTGCGAAATGAAGAAGAAATTAATAGAAAGAAAGAGTGAAGGTCATAGGTGCGTCGCCTACAGATATCTACATTACATCAATTACTGACCAACGTCACAGGCAAGGACGAGCCAAAAAATAGACAGGGAGCTTTAATAAGGTCAACTGCTCATACTGCTAAGAATCCTTTATCGGAAAAACTTCCAAAACAACCGCATGAGTGGACACAAACGAGAGGCAATAAAAGGTGACGTCAAAATACTCATCGCTGAACATTATTTAGTTTATAAAGACACTATCGACTGGGACTCTACGTAATGCCTGACCTCCAGCACCAACTAATCTCGACGACAGATTCTGGAAAGCAGATTTACTACCTCAGAACAGACTCCCCTCAACAGATGCCATTATCATACAAACGCCTTATTCACAACATTTGCAGACAAATGGAACCGAAGAGAACGACCTTTACCGACGGATCAAAGCCGATCGGCTACGACCTACTAACGGGTACTCGAGTCTTGCAGACAATAACACCATGGGAAAACTGACCAATCAGTATGCACGAACCGGACTATAAACAACTCGACTGACAACAACTCTTCACTTGTCTCTAGTGAAGACTTCTGCTGAGGTTGTGCAAGCGTCATTCACCACTTCCCTCGCCCGGACGGTCAGAATACATGATCAAATGTTACACACAGGTTCAAGACATTTATGGTACCATTATTTTTGTTTTCTGTTTTATTTCTATGAACAATGCAGAGAGTTGTCCGACAACAATCTCAACGAATTAACTGATAACCTGTTTCGAGGAATGAGGAATTTAACAAGGCTGTAAGTAAGACCTTTTTAAGATCCTGATAACGTTATGATTAAAGGAACTTTCTGGCATGGGATTTAAACTTGTAAAAGCAAATCCTGACGACAGACGTTAACGATTTTTCACCGTAGGGCAAGGAGACTAATAGGGAAATTACAATTTATGACAAGCCAGCTTGCAAAGGCTGTTCTATGATTAGATTTTTATACTTCTCATTAATCATTCCAAATGATGGTAAAGGCTGCAAACCAGCTTGTTAAATCATCTATAACCTTTACGGAATTTTTTTGGAGTCTTTCTGTTGTTATCCTCTATCAGTCCATTCTTAACCTTTATCTAGATTGTTTTTCCTATTTTTATACTGTCTTTCCGCATATCTCTCCCTCCGTTTTCCCCGCTTCTCGTTTCAGTGTGTTTATCTGTCTGGATTTACATTGATTCTCTTGCCCCTCTTATAGGTGGATGCGCGACAACAAACTGAAGAAGCTAACCCCAGAAATGTTCACAGATTTAATCAGTTTAGATGACCTGTGGGTGAATGTGTTGAAGATTAAATCTAAAAGCCCTTTTATCTTATATTTCTACCTCCTGAAAAGTCGTAATTTGTCAAGTTAGACTGACTGAAAAGGGAAAGGGGAAAAAAAATTGTTATTCTTAAATAACACCATGAACAAATATGTACACTGCAAATATTGTGACATGCCATTCTGACTTAAGAAAAAGGCTTAGTTTTTCGGTTTTATTTCCTTAAAATTTGGAAGAAATCATGATGAAATACGCATTAAAGCAAATCAATCTACACTCAGATGTTAGGAAACTATCAATCTATTTAGTGCAGTGAAGGGGGGGGGGAGGGAAGCGTGAGCCTCTGAAGCCCTCCCCCCTCTACCTCTCCAAACCCTGTTGCAAATGTAAAAGAGCCCAGTGCCCAGTTTGAATATCATCAACAACGTATTTACTAACAGTAACTATGGAGGCTGGCAGGTCAAGTTTCGTTACCTTCTTAGCCATAACGAGCATAGGTTTTATTTTTGCCTCTTAACTTATCAATTCCTAAACGTATCCAGGTCAAAGCAATGACCAAAAGTAATGCAAACGTCTGCTTTCTAGCTTGGCCTCGAAAGTAATCAGTCTTACCCATTCGACAAAGAGCACTTGGTTTCACTATTCCCCGGGCTAAGCAGGATCTGTTTCTGTTGCGATTCATGAAATAAACGATTGCTTTCAGGGATCTGTCGAACAACGAAATTAAAAATGAATGAAGGGGTAAGTTTCTAAAGAAACTGTGGTGCTGCGTCGGTGGGAGAGTATAGCAGGTAATTTAGTGTTAATAACTGGGTTGAAAACGTAAATTAGCCACCGTAAAGAGTAAAAATGCTGACGTTTCGAGCGTTAGCCCTTCGTCAGAGCGATTAGAGGAATTGTGGGTTGTGTATGGATTTATATGTAGAAAGTGGAGCTACGCCATTGGTGGGAATATTGTGACGAAAAAACAGGAATAAATTAGTTGAATGAAAAGCGCTCGTTGATTCCGTGGGGATTAAGGGTGCCGATTTGAAATATAAATTTTTGTTCTAGTGTTTTACGACTTTCCGAACTGCCTAGATGTAAGGAAAGGCCGCAAACTGCCATATGCTGTTTAGAATGATAAGGAAGATTAAAGTGTCTAGCGACTGGCTTGGATGCGTCCTTGTCATTTATTTCCACATCGCGAAGGTGTTCTCGGAATCGGTCACCCAGTCGTCTTCCTGTCTCGCCGATGTATAACTTATTGCAATAAGTGCAAGTTATGCAGTAAATAACATTGGCGGAGGTACACGTAAAGTGATCAATGATCTTAATGGATCTTTTGGGTCCCGATATTTTCTCTACGTTGTGAATGAAAGGACAAGTTTTGCATCGTGAGCGAGCGCATTTTAAAAGCTCACAACCACGCAGTTAAATCTATCATTCTTAAAAATTTTAAATTACTCCAAAACAATTCAGAGACTGGCACTATCTTTTCGCAACCCCCACTTATTTCATTCAAACGTGACAAAAACATAGGCAACTTTTTAGTCAGGAGTTCATTTCAAACCAATGACCAATCTGGAACTTTTAAATGCGCTCGCTCACGATGCAAAACTTGTCCTTTCATTCACAACGTAGAGAAAATATCGGGACCCAAAAGATCCATTAAGATCATTCATCACTTTACGTGTACCTCCGCCAATGTTATTTACTGCATAACTTGCACTTATTGCAATAAGTTATACGTCGGCGAGACAGGAAGACGACTGGGTGACCGATTCCGAGAACACCTTCGCGATGTGGAAATAAATGACAAGGACGCATCCAAGCCAGTCGCTAGACACTTTAATCTTCCTTATCATTCTAAACAGCATATGGCAGTTTGCGGCCTTTCCTTACATCTAGGCAGTTCGGAAAGCCGTAAAACACTAGAACAAAAATTTATATTCCAAATCGGCACCCTTAATCCCCACGGAATCAACGAGCGCTTTTCATTCAACTAATTTATTCCTGTTTTTTCGTCACAATATTCCCACCAATGGCGTAGCTCCACTTTCTACATATAAATCCATACACAACCCACAATTCCTCTAATCGCTCTGACGAAGGGCTAACGCTCGAAACGTCAGCTTTTTTACTCTTTACGGTGGCTAATTTACGTTTTCAACCCAGTTATTAACACTAAATTACCTGCTAACGAAATTAAAAACCTGCCCCAAGGACTTTTCCAAGGTTTAAAGAAGCTTGAACATCTGTAAGTGATGAATTACATCTAAGAATTCCTTAGTTTTGGAGAATGATTTAAACATCCTTCCTTCAAACATAAAACTCAAAAGTGCTAAATCTTAATTAATAATGTTGATGTCACTCACCTTTCCAACCAACAATTTTCTAAATAAGCTACAAGGCAAGCGCTTTCATTAACAGGGGGACCAGGATTGGGGAAAAAACAGATAATTAAAGCAAATGTTCAAAAATATAAATTTCAACAAAGAGTATGCTAGAAGAATAAAGATTTGCTGGTGTTATTAGATACTACCTAAGTTCTAATAAATGTATATGAAACCTTAAGTTCATCAAGACTTAAAATTTAAATATCAAGAGAAACGAATTGATGAAGAAAACTGCTACAAAAGAACAAATCGAATATCAAGTACTTTCTAATGCACAAAATTTTGAAACAAAAATTCTAAATTTACCATTTAGTTTAATTATTTCTTCGTTCATTCATTCATTTAGCTGTTGCTCTCTCACTTTCTTATTTATTTATTTATTAATTTATTCATCCTTTCACTTGCTTAGTTCAAATACAACCTTTCTGATAAAAACTAATACCGTTGGTAATTATCTTTTTTTAAAGGATAAAGCTGAGGTTTTTGTTGTCGATTAAGGTGATTCCTCAAAGAAAAAAAGTAACCGAACATACAAGTAATTTTTTTAAACTTTCCTTAAACGTTCCTTACCAATGTCTCTTTCGAAATTACAATAAAAGGGATAGGTCACCATGCTTGTTTTGGATGATAAGCCAAACTCACCCCACTTATACCTGTACTGGTACTAATCACGCGCGTCATTTCATCGGTTAACGGTACGTTTTTCTGCACTGGGTTTTTAAAGTAACACATGTAAAAAAATCTTGATTGGTAGAAAGTGTCCAGCGCATGGCACAATTGATATGTAATTTCGGGAAAATCACGCAAATTTAAACATGTACCTCGAGTTGTTCCTTTCAAGGTTATAATTTGCATCCTCGAGTAACGGGCTTCGTGCACGCTTTTAGCCTTATCTTTTTTTCTTAAGGAATAATTTTTTTTTTAATTTCCCCAATTTAAAGTGGAAAATTTTGCACCAAAATTATGCACAAAAAAAAAAAATATATATATATATAGGACACCGTGCTCGTTCAAGAGCTAAAGGCCATCGTACCTCTTTTCCCACAATACCGTGTGGGCGCTCATTCCTCTGATTACGTGATTTTTATGCGCAATAAAGGATGCACAGTGCAAAACTGAGGCATTACCTCAGGCAAAGTGTTAAAGCAGATTTAAGCAATCGTATTTGATTGGAAGAAGCAAGTATCGGAAGTAGCTATGTAATCAACAGCAAGCAACAGGTTAGTCCTCGATCCTCCTCAAACGGTTGATAGCGAAACTAGACTTAACTTTCAACTTGGTATCTAGTTTCTTTTACGCTATCCCTGTTTTCCATAGGATTTTGTCAGGCAATCAACTCGAGGAACTACCCGGAAATATTTTTGCCAACCTCTCCAAGCTGTTAAATATGTAAGTCATCAAGCACTACGCCCGCCGATGTCCCATGAATAGTGTTTTCGCCGACGTCACAAAATGTATTTTTGAAGAGATATACTATGTTTCACAGTGCTCCAAAGCTTTCTTCGTCGCATTTTCATTGACTTATTATATGCCACAGAAAACTGGACAATAACAAGCTTAAGAGCCTCCCCAGGGATTTGCTTCGTACTCTGGTCAACTTAAACGGGCTGTAAGTTTTGTGATTGGGTTCAAAGATATCACTTTCTTTAATAATGACATATTGTAATCCGCGAAAGCATTATCGAACCTAAATAAGTCCTCTAATTTAAAAATATGCATAGTAAAACTATTCCTTGGATTCTGTCTCTATATGAAAGTGAATCCATTTTTTAATCTCGCTATCGCGCGCTGTCTTTGATTGAAAGAACGTGTTTTTAACAGAGTACAAAACACGGAGCTGAGCTAAAGCTGTCACGCTATCTACCAATGTTTACTATTTTTTGTAAACATGCCATGCGCCGTGATTGATGTTATTAAAAAACGTGAGCAGAGACGAAAATCCTCAAAGAGAAAATGAAATGGGCAGTCCGAGTTTCGAAGGTTTTCACTCCCAGTGAGATTGTGAGCTTTCTTACGGCAATAAAAATCAAACATAGATAACACTCGTATAGCATATATAGTTTCGTGATCAAAAACAAAACAGAACCAAGCAGGAATCATGAAAAACATAACCAAACAGGCATAACTGTTAAAATTCATGTAAATCATGACGGTGTCAGAGCGACTGCGATCATGATGAGGTCAATCGCGGCTAACTGTAAATTCGGCTGTCGTTCATTCAGTAAACATACGACTTCAGCAGTTTGTTTTATAGTTGTCATGAAAAAAAATTTGCGTGTCTTTATTAGCCACAATTAGATCGGATTTAAATGCACATTTCACTTTAAGATTCTGTTATAAGACTGAAAAACTTCTGGCAACAGTGTTAAATTCGACCTGCCGAACGTACTATTTCAGTTTGTGAACTAATACAGATTGTGCACTTTGATGGTTGTAAACTTTGATTGTTTGACATTCATTTTTGACAGCTTTGATCTTATTCAACCAATCAGATCATTTGAACCATTCTAACAAGGATTCTGAAACTTTATTGATTTGGCTTATTCTAACTTGATTCATGAGAGTATAGAACATGCCGACGGCGCTTTTGCTTGCTTCTAAAACTGCAATTTGTTTTGAAAATAGTAAGTAATGCGTGGGAAATTTGACGGATTCTTTGTTATAAAAAAAATAAAGACAACTCCATCAAGGGCGTGGCAAAACTGAATTGCTCCCATTTGGACTAAATAATATCGTTGGAATATGCTACTTTGAAAACAGTCTAAGGGATAACGCGGGTGAAAAACTGATCGAGACGACGGGGAGTTGTCTGTGATACTACTATCACACTATCAGCTGACTCTGGATCCACGATATCTTGTTTGCCTCAGTAGCTCGATATACCAGGGTTTACTTTGAATAACTGTTGTAATCCGCAAGTTTTGTGTCTGTTCATGCTCTGTAACTATTACTTTGTAGCTACCATTTAGTTTCCCTGTTGATGCACGTGTTTACATCTCGTACCCGTGGTGCAAAGTCATGCCTCTACAGATAAACATTTATTCGTTTGCCTAGCCAGTCCAATAAAAAAAATTTGGGCATTTATCTAAAACATAATTTACATTTAAGGTATCTGTCCGAAAATAACACCAAGAATTTACCCAAAGGGATTTTCAGCGGCACGAGAAAACTTCAGGTTCTGTAAGTACAACATTTGCAAACATCACCTGATGGATTTTTCTTTTTTTGTATGCTTAAGAAGCACTCCATATCATCCGATGCCATATCATACTATGACATTACCGACCACACCACATGTAGATTACTGAGGATCACATAAACCATCTCACGGCCACACTTTTCCCCATTGAATCACAGCACATCATATCATTTTGAAACCTTCAATACTACTCAAACTTTATAATTTCTGAAACCCTCAACGAAAGACATACCTTACTATCTCAAGAAGCACTCCATATCATACGATGCTATACGATGCCAAATCATACTTTGACATTGCGGACCACACTACATGTAGATTACTAAAGACCACATAAACCATCTCACATCCACACTTTTCCCCATTGAATTACAGCACATCGCATCATTTTGAAACCTACAACATTGCTCAAACTTTATAATTTCTGAAACCCTCAACAAAAGACACACCTTACTATCTCATACAGTACCACACGTCATCATAAAAAGAACACTATAACACATCGCATCACATCGCATCACACATTACTATGTCATACTACCCCACAGCACACCACACCATGAGAAGGAACACTGCAACACATCACATCACACTTTACCATGTAGTACCACACCACAGCACACCATATCATGAGAAGGAACACTGCAACACATCACATCACATTTTATTATGTCATGCCACACCACAGCACGCCATATCATGAGAAGGAACACTA
Source organism: Pocillopora damicornis (assembly GCF_964200805.1). Classification (NCBI taxonomy): domain Eukaryota; kingdom Metazoa; phylum Cnidaria; class Anthozoa; order Scleractinia; family Pocilloporidae; genus Pocillopora; species Pocillopora damicornis. Next base: position 9,522,931 of record NC_142671.1, read on the forward strand.
CAACACATCACATCACACTTTATCATGTCATACCACACCGCACCACAGCACACCATATCATGAAAACGAACACCGCAGCACACCATATCACGAGAGGGAACACCGCAACACATCACATCACACTTTGCCATGTCATATCACACCATGGCACTTCATATCACGAGAAGGAACACGGCAACACATCACATTACACTTTACCAAGTCATACCACACCACAGCACACAAAATCATGATAAGGAACACTGCAACACATCACATCACATCTTATCATGTCATACCACATCACAGCTTACCATATCATGAGAAGGAACACCGCAACACGTCATATCTTACTTTATCATGTCATACCACACCACAGCACACCATATCATGAAAACGCACACTGCAGCACATCATACCACACTTTTCCATGTCATATAACACCAGAGCACACTGTATCATCAAAACGAACACCATGGCACATCACATCACACTTTACCATGTCATACTGCACCACACAATACCTCAACATTCCAGTCATACCCTGCAAAACCACTCTTTATTAATTCACATCATAACAAATGATCCACAAAACATCACACCACATAACACTTTCCCGTGAGCAGTTGCCCTTACCTCATATTATGGTGGATATTACCGCTGTGACTTTTTACTTCCTAACGCCGATTTTTTTTTCTCCACAGCACTATTTCTGATAACAAGATTCCCGGTGTCACCAACGAAAACTTTAGGGACCTTCCAAATTTGGTTATTTTGTGAGCATATACCCACTGATGAATTCATCATTAGACCACCACATTATATCTTAAAGCCCACTGGATCCTACTGGGCTTACTAAAAGTGAAAATTGGTTTATAACAATGACTTCCTGTAAATAAACACACTTTTAAATTGAAAATCATGAAATAGGAACATGATGTTCTAGCGCTAGCTTTATATTTTTTGCATCAAAAATACAGAGAAACCGTATTTACTCTGTTTTAGTTGTTGTCGTTTAACTTGCAAGAGGATCCTGAAAAGACTTTTTTAACCCTTTAACTCCAACGAGTGACCAAGAAAGCATTTCTCCCTGCAATATTAATACAATATCAAAGAGAAAAGTGATGAGAATAGGGAACACATCAGTTAGGGGATTATTTGTTGATCCTGCACCAAATTCTCCAAACTAACAATAGAATGACTGAATGGAAGGCAGAATGATTAATGTGATCTTGGGAATGAAAGAGTTAACGACTAAACTGCTTGAATTCTAGCGAATTTTATCCTACTGCAGTTAATATGTCGCTGGTACAATGGTACAGTAAAAAAACTTAACTGGCTTATTTTTGAGAAAAGATTACAGGTATTTATTGCGAGCACAGAGCGAGAGGCACCTTTAAAGAAATCGGGATCGCCAGTTTACACAAACCTCATGGTTTCTTCCGAGATCGATTTAGACTGGAATCCGGAGACGTTGGGCTATAAAAAAGGATGAATGTTCACGGCGTTTAAACATAATTTAAACACGCAACAAGGGGGCACACGTTTTGACATCACGGTGTAGTTTCAATTTCTTATCCATACCTATTTATCGATGGTAGCCTTTTTTATTTTTAGGAATATGCAAAATAACGAAATGTCTGAGCTTCCTAACGGGTTTTTCGATAGAATGAAGGACATCATGAAAGTGTAAGTTTTTTTTAATGGTCAGTGAAACGTACAATATTATATTATATTATGTTTCAAGTTTCCTGCAATACCGACTCCGCAAATATTTAGCTGGTTTAGGTCAGTTTAACCTACTGAAAAATTGTAGCTATACAGAGATTGTTGTTGAAGTTACAATCTTTTGCAATGTTATGGTTTCCTTTTTCCTTTTTTGAGGCCCCATATAATCACAGCCTACCTCACTTAGCTTCAAAATCAGTGGAAAGCTTGATGCCTCAAAGACCATTCGATTCACTATCCCTAGATTGAGCCAACAGCAACCTGGAAAATAAATTATACCCCATATTTTGATCATGACCTTTCAGTGTGAGTGACAACATATCTTTTGCGTTTTTATCCTTACTGTATTTGCCCTCTACATTATGGATTATAGGATAGTGGACACCAGTCTTATGTGTTGTCATCTGACCAAAGAAGACGCCCAATGCACCTCTTTATACGACGACAGCTTCGCCAGTTGCGAGAGCATGTTCCGCGACTCAGCTCCACGTAAAAGTATTTGGGCAATCGGAATCCTTTCTTTGCTTGGTGCTGTGTTCGTAATTGTGTGGCGTCTAATCTTTAAAGAGAGAAACGTAGTCCAGCTTATCATGTTAATGCACTTAGCAGTTGGGGATTGCTTGATGGGCGTTTACTTGGTCACCTTAGGTGCCAAAGACCTGTTATGGTCGGGAAGTTACTATCTGCATGACTTCCAGTGGCGATCCGGTTTGTGGTGTCAGGTTACAGGTGCGATCTCAGTGCTGTCCAGTGAGGTGTCTGTAATGGTACTGGCGCTCATCTCTGCTGACAGGCTGAAGAACATCGTTTTCCCATACCATGGCAGAGGGCTGACTCGCAGGAAGGCACACATTCTGTGCGCGATTATTTGGGTCCTTAGTTTTGTCATCGCATTCCTTCCCCTCAGTGACATTGGCTACTTTTATGACGCCCTAGGGCGCCCTGCCTACTACGGACGTTCCGTTGTGTGCCTCCCACTGCAACTGTCCAACAGGTTTCCAGCTGGTTGGGAGTTCTCCATCGCTATCTTTGTCGGGTTAAACTTCCTCCTCTTCCTGTTCATGACGGTGGCCTATGTCGCAATTTTCCTTAAAAGTTATCGCTCCAGCCGTCAGCTTGCAAGGGAGGGAACCCGACGAGAGGTGCAGGCAAGAAAGAAGAACGCAAGTTCCAGAAGGGAGAGAGCATTGGCCAAAAGAGTCTTCTTTATCATCCTCACAGATTGCGCCTGTTGGATGCCGATAATAGTCATGGGCATCAGGTCTTTGGTTGAAAAAGATTACAGTCCCCGAGGAGATCTTCCTGCCTGGATCGCAGTGTTTGTGCTGCCAATTAACTCAGCCTTGAATCCAATTATCTACACCCTATCAACCCCTCAGGTATGTCAGGGACGTAAATTAGTAAAGTGGAATGACGTATTACTCCACCGTGTTTATGCGTTAATTACGTATTCTCGCGGAATGCTTAAAAGTAGATAATGAAAGATATACTTCGTAGGCTTCCTAGAAAAAACTTTATCGTGGAATTATCGTCCAGTGGAAGAATTTTTTCATAAAAGAAAGAAGTAGGTAGCTTATCAAATGTTGCGATTGCAAATGAACACGGTTGTGACATTGAATTTCAAAATGATTTGTTTCACACAAAAATTTCCCGCTCCTTGAAAAATATTATTACAAATATCTGCACATGAAATTTCTGAAAGCTACTTGAACAGTTTCACATAGTTCATGTTGAGGCATTCGGAAAATATCAGAACTCGATAAATGGCCATGCAACTTAACAGGCTTATTCTAGCAATCGGCTCTCCTTGTGTTTAAAATGTATGATAAGCTTTATCACTGTTTATGAAAGTTACATTTGTAAACTCTCTGTTATATTCTATCTTAATTTATACAGATTTAATGAAATATTCACTTTTCATTCCCCTAATAGGTGCAGGGCATATTGCGACCTAAACTGCGAATTTTGATGAACCATGTGCGCAGCTTTTTCTCTTTCCGTAAAAAACAACAAGATCATCAAGGTAAGGTTTACCATTTTCAAGGTATCATATTTTTGTGATAAGAAAGAAAAGCTCATATCAGTTTGCCTGAAAATAATATGGCTCAGTGCAATTAATGGAATTAGAAACTTGATTACATCCATTTTGAAATCACTGGTGGTTCTTGTAATTTGATTAGCTCTGACTGGTGCACCATTTCTTACTTTAAATTGCTTCATTTTCCCGGCCAATGAGGAGGCAACGCTGAAAACAAAACAACCAATCAAGGCTTGTATAAAGTAACCAATCTAATTGCAGGAAAAGGAAAGACGAAGAGTATCATGTGGCAAATTTTGCAACCATTGTTTCCAAAACTCTTGTTTTTCAAAATGGATGTAATAAAGTGGTAATTGAACCTTGTGCCGTGCAATTTTGGTCTGAAATCATACTTATGATTTCAAATCGAACTTGCGCTATGCACTCGGTTGATTTTGAAATCACACGTATGATTTCAGCCCAAATTGTACTCCACTCAGTTCAATTGCCATTATTTTTCACATTATCGCATCAATGGAAAAGCTCAGTAAATATAATAAGAAATTATCCAAGGTCACTTTTAGAGTATTCACAGCTTGTTAGATTATATGAGCATACATATATATATAAGTTTACACGTATACATGTATAAATATGAATATTTATTGTACATGTATGTTGATTGGTCACGGTAGATCAGGAACAGGGAGACGATGGAATGCTTGAAATGGTGGAAATGGTGCAACTTGGACAAGCAGATCCAGAGCAAGGTAACTTCTGTTAAATTGATCTTTGGCATTTATCCCGACAAACCAAAAAGAATAATCTATGAATACAAGATACATTAGTTAGGAAGCTGATTTATGTCAAAATAATGGATGAAGGACCAAAAAGAAAACTTTTTATTCCTTAATTTTCTTTATAGCTTTATTTATTTATTCAATATACCTTTGGTGGTCGTGTAGTAAGAACGGATGCCACATTAACAAAACTTGTTTTGCACAAGTTGTATCGCTATTTAAAATAAGAGACCTCACTTTAAACATACTTGACATTAACAGTATACTTTATTAGTATTGGTACGAAACGACCGAGCTGGGTACTAAACAACTCAACTGACTGGATACGAATCGACCGGGTATGAAACGACCGTGAGCTGGTAACCAACTCAAACTAGGTGGTAACACCTTTATTTGTTTTTTCCTTAAAGATATTGGAAGAACTTGAAGAAGAACTCCCATTAATGAGTTGCAAAAGCAATAAAGAAATAGAAACAACTGCTTCATTTTCTGTTTTTTGGCTTTTTCAATTAACAAAACTCGACGAATATTGTAAGAAGGCGGGAAAGGCGGGTGACCTGCGATGAATCAGAATGATTGTTGCATGCAAAGGAAACCCGGAACAACTTCGCCGCCTCGTGGGCCAATAGGGTAGAGAATGAATTTGACTTTATTTTAGCCTAACTTAAATGTGTTGGAACACCTATGAAATAAACACACAAAGTTTAACTGTTATCCTGAAGTAGATGTCACTTATTTGTTGTGTTCGATATTTGCAGCTCAAGAAGAAGAAGTACATTTGTTGATTGGCGGAGAAGGTGCTTTTTTAAAGAAATTTTATTTTTGTTAGACTGCTTATTGTGACACATGTAACACTCGATCGTGAATATAAGTTTTTTCAACTAGCGTTGGATAAGGGATGATGTACTGTGAACATTTAAGAATATTTCTGTTGGATAATTTGATACCATTTTGTTGTTCAAGCAGAAAAAGACGAAGACGAGGGCAACGGAGGAAATTTGCAAATGGTTGTTGTGGAAGGTGAGTCGTTCTCTGAGAGTCTGTATCAAAGGACATAGCCTTGAATGCTCTTTCAGAAAATAGTAAGTATTAATGGGAAAACCTACAGAGAGTTAAACGAAACGAACCTGAGAGGACCCCGAAAGCATTGCGCTGAGACTTCTTTCAAGAAAAGATCTGAGGGGTCATCATTTTTCCAAAGAAAGAGGTGCTTGGATGCTCACTTTGTTCATCTCTGTCATGGAAAGGAAATCTTAATGTCATCAATATTTTCATTCGGAGCTAATACATTGATTGCTAACGAGAAAATTAATCTTAATCTGTATTTTTTCCATTTCAGTTCATCCATACAATGGACCACGAGATAATGCAGTCCAAACTATGACTTATGGACAAGGTAAAGTTTTCATCGTACCAAATCAGTTTTAAAGTGGTTCATAAGTCATCACCACTTCTTAATTTTTGTCTTTTTAATTTACGCCAAAGCCACCTTTGTAGTTTTTTAGTTCAACTACTTATATTTTTTCAACTCCAAATTACGTTTTCAATACCAAATTAACCAATTGTCTTACCGATTGACTTATCAATCAACTTACCGATTAACAAATATCAAGGTTTTGTTTCCTTCTGTTTCAAATCAGAACAAAAGCAGGATTCTGAACAGGACAAGGAAGGACAACAGGCAGCTTCCACAGAACAACCATCAACTTCCTTTGAGGGTGAAGAAGAAAAAGAGGCCGTTGAATTTGAAACCAAAAGTAGTGACAGAGATGATCGAACTACCTCGGACCGACCATCAACTCCTTTGAAGGAAACCAGCGAAGAAGCTATTGAACACGAAGACAACAAGAGAGAAGGAAAAGAGAAAGAAGAAGAAAAAGAAGAAGAAGAAAAAGAAAAGGAAGAAGAAGAAGAAGAAGAAGAAGAAGAAAAGGAAGAAGAAGAAGAGGAACGTAAGATCGCTCCAGATGAACCATCTGCTCTCTGTAAAGAAACATTTGAGGAAGCTAAAGAATACCGAGACACAATGGGTTAGGATGATGAGAGCAAGAATGTCCCAGCTAAACCAGAGTAGTAAAACTACTTGATATGACACAGGCAGTGACTTAACTAAAATATAACTATAAATGTTCTATGTAGCACTTAGATTTGTAGTTTCGAGCTGGAATAAGCAGATAGCGAGAAAAGACAGCAAAACTAAACAGAAAAAAAAGTTCAGTTACTCCACAGGATCGTAAAGACTACGGTGAACTAGTTCGGTAAAATTGGAAAAAAAAAGTCACTCGCTGAATACAAAGATACCTAGACACATATTTTTCTCTTGTTTTACTCAGAAGTTGCGTTAGCACTTAGCATTTGCAACATGTATACACAATATGTTGGTAGGAGACGGTTGAGGTCCTTTTTCTTGCATGTTTCCGAGTTTCATTATACTGCTCTATTTTAATCTTCTCTCTTGTCAAATAAAATTTCATGTATTGCTTTTGCTTACAATGAAAAAAAGATCAGGTTTTAGAACAATTTTGTAGCACCGATTAGAAGCCGTCTCTGGAAAAGTAACATAAATTTCTGAAACAAGGTGAAAACGTTTGTGACAAACAAACAACAGAGAGGCTTAAAGATGTATGGACAATGAGATTGTAATCGTGATTAAGTAAGCAACGCTGTTAAACCACATGATTATCAATAAAACCGTCGAGAGAGTTTAAGTTACTTTGCCTTCTAGAAATGAAACCGTCGAGAGAGTTTAAGTTACTTTGCCTTCTAGAAATGACTTGTTTCTTTGCGAAAAGTGATAAAGACAACACACTACCATCTGATTTGCAATGAAGTAGAAGCAGTTTGAAGGAGTTTATTTGTGGACCGTCTGTCGGAACAAAAGGGGTGGCCTAAGATTTATATTCGACCGAATGCGACTTCCCTTTCATGGAAAAAGTGAAGAAAGTTTCGGTAATACCTTGAGAGCGGGACGGATTATCAGACTTAAAACTGTACAACGCATAAAAAACCAACAAAAAAAATCAATCAAACAAACAAAAAAAAACTAAAAAAATTAAGTAAAAGTAACTGGCAACCTAGAATTGGCACATGGAATGATTGTTAAGCTCAGGCGTGATAATAACAGTACTTTGCTCTTCTCCAATCTACATGGAGTCTGTATGGATTAAAAAAAAAAAAAAAAAAAAAAAAAAAAAAGGTGTACTGAGAATTAACCAGCGTATCCTACTAAATCAGAAGTACATTGATGAGACGAAAGTGCAAAGCTGCTTTGCTATTTCCATTGACCCCTGCAAGTCTCGTGCCCACCTTGGCATACCCCAAGACAACCCACGGAGTTCTATGAGAGAAACTCCCTCCTTACCCACTCAGCTCTGTCTTTAAGGTTTTTTAGTTGATTAATCCCGCCATTACTAGCTCCTCTATAGGAGTCCATATACCCTTTAATTTTCATTTTCTCTTAGTACAGGCATCAACGAATCCAAGGAGCTTAGTTTTAAAACCTTAGTTTTAAAACTAAGGTGAAAACGAATTGACATGATCCCTCACTAGATTTCGCATATCAATAACGCTAACATCTGGCTCGTTGGCCTTTTATGTTCTGACTCTAACAAACAGGAAATGCAATCGCCGAAGGAAAACGGAGTGATAAAATCACGAGCTATGCAGGCGTCTGTATTGCCTAACAGTTTATTTTGATTACTGTTACAAAGTCTGTATTGCCTAGCAGTTTATATATATTTTGATTACTGTTGCAAACAAGTCCTGGATGGATCTGTTCTTACTCCTTTACTTTAACACGGCATTAATGTATTTGGATGGCTTCATTGGAAAAATAAATATTGTATCTCAAGCAACCAAAAGACCTGGTATTCTCTTAAAGCCGCTCAATGCCAGTAAAAAAAGGTATAATAAGTAATGAAAAGCTTTCTATTAGCAAGTGTCTTAATTCTCGAGGTCTTTCAGTTGAGGCTAAAGAAACGAACTTGACAATCAAAAGAAAAATAGTTCGTTCCCATGGCAATTTCACTTGTCACCTTACGCGCACATCAAGTCACAACACAAACCAACTATGAATACCAATAATTAATCTTGTACGGTGTTAGTCTTACTATAAAGTTTTACACTGTTTAAGTAGAAAGCTGATCTATGTAAAACAGGTAATTATTTAGTGTTAACAACTGAGTTGAAAACGTAAATTGGCCACCGTAAAGAGTAAAAAAGCTGACGTTTCGAGCGTTAGCCCTTCAGTCAGGTCGTCAGAACTTTTCGAGCGTTAGCCCTTCGCCATCGCTCTGACGAAGGACTAACGCTCGAAACGTCAGCTTTTTACTCTTTACGTACGGTGGCCAATTTACGTTTTCAACTTAGTTGTTAACACTAAATTACCTGCTATACTCTCCCACCGACGCAGCACCACAGTTTCTTTAGAGACGTACCCCCTTTATTCTATGTAAAACAGACACGTACTGACCATTTGATATTAGAAAGATCAAACTGAGTTTATAAATGAAGACTATCAATGGTATGGGTCAGCGAGCTATGACACGCAGCTTGTGAAAAGCACTGGCTTTTGGTGAAGATTTTCGAACTTTGCCTTACGTTTACCACAAGAAATTATTCAAAATATGCGACGGTGGTATTATCAGATTTAACTACCTATACCGATATCAGCTACAAGTCGTTGATGACGAGATAATTTCTGTCAAAACACGACATTCTACAACATTTCACAACATTTCATCCTGGCCGCGCGAATTTTCCCTAAGGACTGGAGAAACCGAATCTTGTTGATCTGCTGACCGAAAGGCTTCGCGGGCAAGAAAGTTCTCTCTCTTGACTTGATTGTCAACTTCCTTCGGAACATCGGGGATAATCCAAGCCAAGATTGCCGTCATACCGAACACGATGTGCTGCACAAAATAACAAAATAAATAAGACGATCAGCCAAACACAAGAAGAAATATGAGATGGTCGGTAGGTTTCTTCAACTGAACCGTTTTCTTTTTTGGTCGGTCATTTTCAAATGTTTCACAGAACTGCTACAAGGATCAACTAGGAAACAGAGAGGAACACAGATAGGGTGGAATCTTCTTTTTTTCAACATTACTGCAGTAATCTCCACCAACAATTCTATTTGTAGGAAAATACTCCGATTCTCAGTATCCCATCAGGTGCACCATAACGAGCGTTCCACAATTAAAAGTGGACACAAACTCACCAGAAAGGCAACCACAAAAAACAGCTTGGCCGCCAAAATATGCCAATAGGCTGTCGAGAACTTGTAAGCATTCGGATTTGGAAGGGTCGTGTTGAGTATTGTAATTTTTGGTCGTTCATAATATCCTCGGAATCTAAAATGCAAGCACACAAGACCTTTAAAACTTGAGTTATAATGGATGACTTATGATTCTTACAATAGTGTCACCAAGCGTCCAGCAAGCTTTGACAAATTATATGAATCAGTACACTTATCAGGAAAGGCGATTCCTTTTTCTGCAAGAACTAAACCATAAAAACAGAACCCTCCTTAATATTTTACCTGCAGGTAGATAAATTAAACCCACAACTGTTAATTCTTAGGGGGAACTCAACAGCAGCAGCTCCAGAAGGTCTCTCAGACCCAGGAAAATCATCCACCGCAAAACACGACAAGGTGTGGTTTACAAATCCTTCTAAGCTGTCGTGGTGTTCACCTAGCGTGTAATACAGTTTGGGGACGAATTCGGAAACAAAGGCAATCACAAAGCCCTAACAAAAAGGGTAAGAAAAAAACAAGTTACCGTGATTATACATTGTGGCTTTCCTTACAATAAGTTCTCTTTGGTTTTAAATCAAAACGCCGAGTACGACATGCCTTTCACCTTTGACAACAGGTAGAACAAAGAGATAACTCTCTGCTGTATTCTGCTCTTCAAATCGCTGATTCAAATTATTCAAGTATGCTTCCTTCAACTAAAGTGACTCGAACTGCAGCATGCAGCACGTACGATTAATGAAGCAATACTCTTGCTCAAGTTCCTTTGAATACAAACTGTTTTTAAGCAAAATGAGCGGTCCTTGTAGAACATGCTAAATCATTGTCTGTCCGCTTAAATTTGCAAGTTACCAAAGCAATGAAATATCTCATCTTATTATGAAATCCTTCATTTTTATATTAGCTCTTACAGGTCAATAACTACCATCACCAAATTTGACTATATTATTGTTATTTGATTTAAGTCAGGACCAACCTTTTTTGCTCAAACATGGGAAAAACTTTCTCATTTATTTTTTCTTTATTCGATAAAATTGGGGGGGAAAACAACTGTGTTTGTAACTGAATCTGTTGCCCCAAGTAATTTTTCTATGTTAATTTTCCGTTTTTTTAATGATTTTCTCTCCATTTTAAATCCTTAAAGAAATAATATTCAAAAACGCACAACTTTGTTAAATAGATTCTTACAATTACGACCACAGAGATCTTCGTAACGCCTTTCAAGATTGCGTACCAAATTCCTGTGAAAACAAAAGCTTTTTTTTTTCAGGTGTTCTGTTCGGTAGTTCCTAAATAGAATTTCAATTAATAAAAAATGTTTATGACCAACAAAAATAATCGGCCCTCTCTTTGTACATAACGCATACCTATATCCTGCGCACGAGCTGCCATTGGGCGCTGAAAAACCACGATAAACTTGTAAGCATCAAGACGAATTTCCAACAAGTTATTGATGAGGGCAAAGAACAGTCCAAGTGGAAAGGCGGCCACGAATAGTGTCACAAAGCCATACTGGATCACTGGAAAAAACAAAAACAAAACAAAAACAAAAAACAAAAAAACAAAACAGAGTTTATAACCAGTAAAATCTCAATCATCTCCTTCGCTCAACCGTACAAGCTGCGCAGTTCTTACCCATCTCAAGGTATTCATAAAACAACCCGTACACGGGATACTGAGTCAAGTCATAGTCTAGTTCCCAACGTGTGTATTCGGTCAAGTCGGGGGTTTCAATATTCTGACGGCGTCTCTACCAGTTCTGAAGCTTTCTGTGGAAAATAATTATAATAATATGAACCTCAGTCAAATACCAAGTGAGTTTTCGCGCGAAAACATGATATCTTCATAACATGTTTCTCTTTACACGTGGAAACAATACCGATACTATGATTATACTATTACAAGGCCGCTTGGAGCTACGAAATTTCTCTTCACGCGTTGAAAAATATTTCTCTCGTTCGTTTCGCTCACTCGTAAAAAATATTTCCCAACACTCGAACAGAATTAATTATCTTCGCGCGGCCATGTAATATCCTCTATTTTCAGGAATAAAAGAGACCATAGTGATAATAATAATAATAATGATAATAATAATGGTGACGATATCAACTACAGCAATAATAATAATAATAATAATGAAGATGATGGTGGTGGTGGTGATGATGATGATGATGATGATGATGATGAAAAAATAGGAGTGCTTACCCAAATGATCATCCCACTCATTTGAAATTTGAGTCAAAGTATTATTAATCCAAAACGTTCACAGAATGAGTGACTTGGCCTGTGAAATACTGTTTTACAGGACTAAACAATTAAAAGTATTATTTCACTGTAAAATGTGTTTGGAGCATGTTCCCACAATAATAATATACATGGAAAAATTTCTCAGTTCTGATTGGTCAAGATCAATGCAGTTTTCAGGTAATTCAGTGCAGAAGAGAGTTAATTCAGTGCAGAAGAGGCTTAATTCAGTGCAAAGAAAGTAACAAATCAAACATTCTGATTGGTCAATAATCAAAGAAGCTCATAGATAGCCAATCAAATGAGAGCCTTCGATGTCTCAACAAAATTTGAAAATTTGTGAGCGAAACAATGGCCTGCTTTTTAAGTAGGTTTTCTTTCGCCACCGCAGCTGAAAACAGCTCAGACAACCAAAACACTGTAAAAAGCACTGTTTTTGGTTTCGGTCTGGAAAAAGTGGTTTTTAGAGAAGGGAATTGCCAAGGAAATAAAAAATTGCAAGCCGACCTTGCTTAACACTTTGCTCGAGCGATCCAACGCCGAAATTAAAAACAAACATGGTTAAACTTCGAAAACGACGATTCCATTTCATCGAAAGTGATTCGGACACAGACTGAACAATTCCTTGAACTGTGTAGCCGGACTTTGAACTTTTTTGCGCCTTAAAGATGTGAAGATATCATCGCATATTATTGTTTTGATCGTACATTGTTGTTATGACCGAACGCACGGTTTGAATAAATTATTTTTGCTCTTGATGCGCGCGCTTTACTTCTGCTTAATTATTATGATAAGCCATCTCGTATTTTTTCATGTCTATTATTAACACGTAATCTCATGATTTTTCTCGTGCAATTTGGAATAAATAAGCACTTGTTAATTTTTTCAAAGACCACAAATTGCACTCGCCCTACGGGCTCGTGCAATTTTGTTAGTCTTTGAAAAAATTTACTCGTGCTTATTTGTTCCAAATTGCACTCGAAATCATGTGATTACCTATACAAATACATTCCCTGATTTTTTTTTCAGCGATTCCGGTTTTCTGATTACTATACCTATGTTTCACTTACGCTAAACGTGCTTCTCCAATAAGCTATTACACCTATATGTATATCGTATTGCAAAACAGTCCAAGTATATCGAGCAGAACGTAAATACTCCTAGTTAACAGTAAACTGCTATTACATTAGAATACGTAAATGTCCATAAATGTGTTATTTTCTAAAACCTGCCTTAAGTCCAACGAAGTCTCAAAAAGCGGGAACGTTAAAAATGTACCTCATCTCTTTACGGGCTACTTACGGGACGATTATTTCAATAAAATTATTGAAGATCTGCTTTCCAACCATGATAACTGCCAGCTGAACCAAGAGCTCAAATAAACAACCTGCCGGATTACACTGCCAGAACAACATAAAAATGAACTCAGAATTCTCCTTTACAACTGCTCTATGTTTGAAAGATATTTTCAGTTACTTTTATACCTTATTTTACTTTCTATTTTCTGATTGAAATGAACTAATATTGTCCAAAGGAGGTAAAAAAGTCAAAAATAAGATTCAATTTGTTAAAGCAACTATTTCCAAGTCGGCAAACCTTGCATTGTCAAATTTAACGAACATCACATATACCCTTACGATATAAATTCTAATCAAACGCGTCCTTTTTAAACTGGTCCAACTAATGGGACCAAAGGCGAAAAAATATTATTTACTTCAATTACAAACAATGTCTAAAGACGATCTTTCCTTCCTTTTCTCGCAAATTTTTGACGACAGTACCGTCTGATTAACCCAATGCAGCTTTAAATACCCTAAACTGTCACAAAAAAACTTTACACATCGAATACTTTTTCTTACCTCTTCTTGTCGAAAACCAAATATCCTGTTAAATTCTGCTGGCCTTCCAGGGCTGAAAACAAACATTTTTTTTGTCAGCGCAGTTCTTTCTTCCAGAGGGACGAAAATTGTTGTCCCCGTAGGTCTGTTCAGTACCATTTTTAAATTATGCATAAAAAATCTGTCTCACCCTAAACAGATAACTTATAATTGTCAGTTGAAAATATTCTCAAAATATGATTCAATACGTTCATTCTACCGCTGTGATGCCAAACAATTTTTAATGTGTTTAACGCTTCTATGTATATAGATAAAATTTCCTACTGGTAATTATGTAAAACTATTTTTCTGAAGATGTTTTTACTTTTGATGTGAATCGCGTCGTTTCAATGGCTTAGTGCGAGTTTTCTTTACGTGATGAGGTCGATTGTATACGAGTCACCTTCTGAAGCACTATGCTCCAATGTGGTGGGCTGTTTCTCAACAGCTTAGTGCGTTTCGAAGATTCGCTGTAACACGGCTCTCCTGTTGTCGTTTTTGATCGTCAGTATCACAACACAGCATCACAAAGAAACAAGACAACAGCAGAACCGTGCAACAGCAAAGGGGTGAGGGAAGATCACGATCTGCATGTCATTCGAAGAGCCTAAATCGTGAGAAAAACAATTACACTTAAGGCTGGCGGGAAAAATCCCGGATAGTCGGTGATTTCAATATTTCTCGATGATTCCAAAGTTTTCTAATTAATGAAACTCGAAATCGTAGACATTCCGATTGTCTGATGGTTGGCGAAAAATAGAACAGACACCACTTCATTTGCAACTCGGGCTACAGGAGCCAAGGAATGGTAGCAAATTAAAACTAACGACAGTTCAAAATAGGAGTTTTCATTAACCTTCAGTAATCGCGGATCATCGCAAAAATCTGGGTTGCGTCAGTAAAAAAAAGCGCTCTCGATTTAACCGATTTGTCGTCAGTCATCCCAGACAATCGAAAATGTCTACGATTTTGAGTTTTCTTTCTTAGGAGAACTCTAAGTAACTTTTTTCCCATTGTTGCCATTAGATTACTCATGACATAAACTCACCTGAGTTTAAAAAACGCAATATAAAAGAGTGACGAATAGAAGTTCACAAACTGGAAAAGGTACATCTTAAATGAAAAGATGTCTTCAAGCTTCGTCTGGGTGCGAGGCATCTCTGAAATAAAAACAGATGATGAATTTAACCCTATCCTCATTGCCTCCTACTTTGTTAGCTTTCGACGCCGCATGCCAATATAGTTTAGAGGTACGGAAGGATTCGGCTACTAATTTTAAATTTAAAATTCTTATGTAATGTGTAATGACCACAACGTGCACGAGTACAGTAGTACGGTTAAGGTCAGTTGAAAGATCGGATGCACTGATGATTCAATATCAGTAAAGTGGTCAATAGCTTAAAGCATGAATGAAGGTCAATTCATTTTCTACACACGTACCCCATCGTGTCAAAATCTCAGCCAGTTTTTCGTAAACCTGGAGATAAAATAACATAATTAACAAAAAGAAGTCACCTGAGGATCACACTAAATGATCAGTTGTTACTCCAAGGTATAAAACCATCCGCTGAACTTCTACTGTTAACCCTCTAACTCCCAAGATCTGATTGAGAGGTTACATGTTCATCACTTCTGGGAGTTAAAGGGTTAACTAATATCTGCTCATTCAAGTAGCAACCATCGCTGTAAGAGTCGCAAACGAACATCTACATGATAGGGCAGACAACCTCATTTACCTCAAGATGTTTACTAGTTGTGTACCGTCTCCATAGAATAAGATAAGTTTATGCGGGTACCTTGTTGAGGAGCATGATGGTAATGAGATTTAGGAGAGCTGCAGTGCCGGACGTGGCCATGTTTACAGCTCTCATGTTGTAGTCGCTGCGTGCGGCTAACACCGCGTATACTGCAACACGGTATACTACAACAGCAAACACGGTGATGACGACAAGCGCCAGCTGCGATACAAAGACCATAATACTATAGATCAAATTCAGAGCTTCGCTGTTGCACCTCTTATACTCTTTAATAAAACACTACGAGCCATACCGGTGACCAAAAGCCAGTTTTTCTGTCGGTTATAACTAGCTTGTAAAAGACGCCAGGGCTACAGAATTCAGGTAAATCTAGATTTGAAAAGGTCAAATCGTTGCAGTAATATGAGTGTTTCGCCTCGTACGAGTAGCGACGCCCAATAGTATCAAGGTGGTGGGTGGGTGGGTGGATGCGAACAGTTGACACCATAGGAGGGAAGCAATCTCCCAGCAATCAAGCCGCAGCCAACCTCTAGGCACCTGTCAACGCAACACCAACAAACCGGTGCGCGGAATGGACACTCACCCAAAAGAGGGAGGGGGCGAGGGAGGGAGGGAAGGAAGGAAGGAAGGAAACAAAGCAGAAAGGTAGTAATGCACATCGATGCCGTTGCGAGGCTCTGGTGAAACTGCTGCATTATCTCGGTTTAAACCTGGCCAAAATCACATTGAGCCTTATTAAACATTATCCAGTTCTTACCATGAAGATGATGAAACTGAAACTACAAATAAATCTTGGCACTTTCCTCCCAAGCGATATGAAAGGCTCTTCCACTTTCGTGATGGGGTTCAAACGGCTCTCCATCGCTACTGCCTCGTACTCAGGACGAGGTTGTTCCTAAAACAGAATAATGAATTGGAGATGGTCAAATGAAAAACACACTGAACAGGACTGACGGTCAAGTTTTTGCGAGTCTTTTTAAGTAATAAACTCTACCTTGAGTTCAAACGAACACATTTCAGAGATCCGTGAAATTAATATTAATTGCTTATAACATGCAACAAGATCAACAAAAACGTTTACATTTAAAGCACCATTCACAAAACGAAAGAAAAATGGACACGGAGAAGTAAGTAGTGTGGTTTTTTGTTCCTAGATAAATCCTAAACGGCATAAGCTTACCTTGCCAAGCCTAATCTTTGCCTTCTTACAAATAATAAACAAAAGTCATAAATAAATAAATACATTGATTGATTAATTAATATCGTACCTCTTCGTCCTCATATCCCAATAGATCCCATTCGTAAGCAATCTCTGCCTGCCGCCTCTTCCAAAACTCAAGAAACATGGTGGCTGTGTAACAAATACACACATGATCATCAGCAAAGTATTACATTAACATTACGACCCTGAAAGAAAATCAAAGTTTCCTTTCTGTGAAAGTCACAGACAAAATGATCCTAACCATGAAATGTTCGGTAATCAATCCATAAGCTATTTTTTCAACTCTTGAACGGGATGGTTCAGTACAGGTTGCCCAAACATTCTGTCAAGTTTCTTTGACTATTCAGCGTTGCCAATATGTATATACTCCCGGATGGAGAGAGGCATTCTCAGAGTGAATCATCTCGCCCAACAACTCAATATAATGACCACACCAGGGCTTAAACATTTAGACTCTAGGTTCCACGTGCTAGCCATTTATGATTTGTACAGCTGTCAACAATAGAGCCTCGGGGTCTGACACAGTTTATTACACAAGCAATTATTCTTAAAAATAAAAAAAAGATCTCACCCCAAATCGACATAAAAATGGCAAAAACCACAGTAAACTCATTGTCAAAAACGTAAGCCACCTGAAGAGAATCAAAGAGGGCATTAGTACATGTAGACGATAAAACTGGATAGATCAGTAACTTCTGAAAAACGAACTACAAAGATGAATATTTCCCAGCAAAATAATGTGTTAATCATTATGAATTGTCTCCAAATTCATGGTTTATGCTATGTGTAGCCCCTTTAACACGGGGCTACATCAATTATTAATGCGACACAGGGCCTCACACTGCGGCCATTTGGTCATCATGGCCAGCAGGAAGAAACTGTGGTGTTTAAATTCAATGTTGCACAAAATTTCTTTCTCTGCTTTCTTCCTTTTTTTCTCCATTTCTGGCAAACATTTCGTGATTTTAACGCTTTAACTCCCATGAGTGACCAGGACAGAATTTTTCCTTACAATATCAATATAATATCAATCAGATAAGTGATAATAATAAAGAAAAATATCAATTTGGGGATAACTAGTTGTTCCAATACTAAATTCTCTGAACAAACAATATAAAAATTGTATGGTTGACTGTGAAGAGAATGACAAATTTGGTTAAGTCGCCAAATAGCGACCTTTAAAAAACTTTAGCAAATAAGTCGAGGAAGAAGAAAAGAAGGAACTTGAGGTAAGAGGTAAAAATGTTCTTTAAGTCACCTTTGAATAGATGCATGTGTCCGATAAAGGCCAGTAGGGACAGCGTTTGTCACAGCGAGGGCACATGGGATAGTTCTTAGACGTATCACAGATGTCTTTCCTAAAGCAAAAGATACATACATACAGTTGGTTTTACGTGTCTGAAAGCCACGTTTACACAAAAATAAAAAAAGTTCGTTCTCTGACTTGCGTTTTTTCAGTATAAAACCAGTGATTGCAACACTGTTAACGCTTACCACTGACAGTAATAGTAAACACTGGATGCACATTATAGTGAAAGTTATGTAAAATAGCACATGTGAATGTATCACCAAGTATATTTTTCTTTTGTTCCATTTCACGACAACTTTATATAATACTTTAAGATTCCCAGTCCTCGATGAGCCCATTTCACGGCTGATATGAATATAAGGCCTTTGCATATGATAGAATGCACATATAGGCCTTGCCAAACTCATCACTTACACAGGAATGTAAGACTCCAGTCTGACAAGTCCATAAATCACACAAACAAGGCCCATGATGGCTGCTGGGAGCAACACCCATGTGTAGAAACCTGTCAAACAGTCAAGAGAGTAACATTTGTTTCATGACACTATTTTCCTCATTGACATCCAAACTTCATGCATTGTGCAATGTCCTTGAGTCTCACTGGCTGACTAGAATACAGTCATAGCCTTTAATATGTGTTCTTCCAAAAATAAAAATTATATGCAGCCATGATTAAACAGCTGAAACAATAACTTACTTCAATCAGAGTGCACATGAAATTTGAAGTCATAAATTATATTTGCCTAACCAAGCAAACTAGATTCCAATTTTCTCTCCAAAGTAATCTCTTAAAAGATAAAACAGTAAAAACGAACGATAAAATCCGACGTTTCGGAGTAGTCATGACTCCATTATCAAGGTAAAAGTTTAAAACATGCAAATAACAGTATTTAAGCGATGTGGCGCGAAAAATTAACATAATAGGTGCGAAGATTATACAAATACTTTCGCACGAATAGAGTCCGATTGCACGTTCAGGTTTGGCTTTAAAGTTCTTATATAAAGCATTTCGTACAATAAGCAGTCAAATTTGTTCCTGCACTGAGAACTTCGAAGCATTTCAGTAGGTCCTGAGGGATTGTCCCGTGTACGTTCTTGCAATGTTTGGCAATGGCTGAGGATTGTTGTTTATGTCCTTTTACACGATTGTGTAAATGTCCGCGTGTGTATCCTATATAACCTGCATCGCACAGGTCACATTGGTATTTATAAACAACACACTGTTCATTTACGATCGATGGCTTTGCTTCTTTCACATTCAGTTCTTGGTCAATTTTTCGGCTGACAAATACGGGCTGGATGTTGGTGTTCACTTTTAGGCTCAGATCCTTGAGTTGTCCTTTCACAAAATTTGCTGAGGTTTGGTCTTTAAATGGTAGAACCACTCGAATTGTGTCATCCGTCTCTTTAGTTGGTAATAATGGTCGCTGCTGGTCACAAACCTTTGAGTCAACGAAATTTTTGGTGGCAGAGTCGATGAGGTGTTTGGGGTACTTTAAACGCGAGAATACTGTCTTCAATCGGTCACATTCGTCTGAGAAGTGTGACCAAGAAGAAGATAAACGATGTGCTCGACCCAGCATAGTTCGGAGTAAACCCTGTTTGCACCGATTGTCAACGTGACTTTGGTAATGTAAGAGGAGACTTGAATTCGTGGGTTTTACGTACACCTTTGTCTCTATTTGGGGCGATCGGTTCAGTAACTGGATGCCCAAAAAAGGGAGCATGCCATTGCATTCAAAGTAATCTCTGTAACAAAATTAATGAATAATCAACCAAAACAACTATTAACAACAAAAAATGATGCACACACCTTGAGTTAAACAGTCCTGTGTAAGTGATTTTACCTGATATGATCCAATGGTTGCATTTTGTACCAGCGATGTGCTTTAACCCAGGTGTCAAACAACAACTGATATAGCAACAACCCACAAATAAAACTATCATTGATTACCAACTGTAAAACTGGAAAAAACAATGCAATAGAAAAATTTATAACTGCACTTAAAAGAAAATATTGAGAAAAGCTATCAGAGTTTCAAGTCTGATATTTTGTACCCAGCTTGAGTATAAAATGAATGAGTACAAAACAACTATGGGTACGAAATGACTGCATACCATAGATTTGTTTAGGAGTTTATTAGGTCCGAGTTGTATATACACAATGTACACTGTAAACTTAACAGGAAACAACATACACAAAACTAATTAACCTTACGAGGTCTATTAATTTAAAAATAATAATAAAAAAATTACCTGTCTGGCATTTTCAGGTCTTGGAGGATAATTGGATTGATCTTTTTCATAAGTGTCCTACATCAACCTTTGTAAAATACAAAAATGATGGTACTGTATCAAGTTATCCATGCATTATTGTGGTAATTTTTGCAATGTATAGATCTCTACATGTCAAATTCCCTGATAAAGTAATTATAAATTACAGTGTGCTCATCATATGCCAAATCCATCTCTTTTACCTCTCTCCAGTAAAAAAAAAATCAAATGCAACTCTTTAATTTGTAACATCAACACCTAAAGGTAAAAGAACATGTTTCAAAATGCTAAAAAATTACTTTTGTGTGTGTTATGAGCAACTGACAACCACACAGTTGTCCTAGATATGATTGAGACAACATGATTTTCGTACATGTTGTGTTCAAGTCTGATTGAATTATTTTGATGGTCATGAACAAAAAGCATACCCTGAAAATTGGCCTGAAGTACAATTATGCTTTGTTGCTATTCAAAATCCCTGGTTTCATTGATCAAAACTATAACAAAATTCTTGAGTTCTCCAGCTCAGTTTGAGCACTAATAGGACAGTGTACACATCATGCTTGTAATTGGACAGTGTAATAGGGCAATTAACACACTATGCCTGTGTAAGTGGAAAGAAGGTGTCACATGTGCATGCTGTTGTCTCACATTTTGCCCATTGAACTGTTGTTTTTTTTTTTTAATGAAAAGGTACAATGGATGCCTTCACAGTGCAACCATCCGATTTTGTTAATCACTTGTATGTATCAGTCTGAACAGCTCCCCATGTACAAGCTTAATGTTCCCTGGATCAAGACATCCATTGTCCAACTCTCACTTGACTAAACATATGGACATGTAGTTGTTTGATGTTATTCCTTCTTTGTATTAAATTTTCATCCTAAAATTTTGATCTCACGAGAATGCCTTACTGTACTTTCTGAAATAAATGACAAGAAAACACAGTTGGCTAACTTTGCCAACATTTGGCTGAATCCTGTTCAAGCAACCTGACATAATTGTTGATTCAAGGAAAATATCATTATTAGACTCCAAATCACTCTGAGGAAACTGATGCAGTATGTTGCCTTTTCCTCTGGCCAGTCCTTTGCATGGGATCATTCAACTAGATGGAGTGCACTTACAAAAAATGAACCATGACCTATATAGCTTTGTTTGGCTTTTTCATGTCCCTTTAATTCCTGACAGGAGACAAGGTTTTTAATTTTAAGTTTTTTATGATATAACTGTATGTCAGCCTTCTTGAGACTTCAACTTAATAATCATGTGCAAATATGAGGGCCCTTAAATTTGTTCACCACTGCCCTTCAAGTCTCTGTTTTCAGTCAATCTAAATTCTGAGAAGTTTCAAAGCCTATGATATTCTCTTCTAAAGGACTATCATTCAGGAACTGCTCATTTTTTAAACCTAGAGAAATCATTGTAAATTGCAGTGATCCATCAACTTATACCATAGTAAATTTCTTGGACACTTTTCAAGTTTTACAGTAACTGGAGTTGTTATACTGAAGACAAAAAAAAACAAAAAAAACAAAACTTGCAATTAATTTTTTACCTCGTGTAAGGGATAAGCTGCAGCGTAAGATCCATTGCCAATTAAGCATCCAATGCCTAACATCATATTACAAAGATGCATTAATGACAAGGATATGCACCTACATTATGTTAGGTATAAGTTTCTGATCACACCATACACAATGTGATACATGATATACTGCAAAATCAGTTTAATAAGCTGACACCAATAATGAAAAGTAATACAAAAGAGAATACTTCAAAGAGTCTTGCTGTTATCAGAGAAAACTGACATGTACCTTTAAATTCCCTGTAGGTGGCAATATTCTTATTGTTCAATGACTGACAAAAACATTTTTCTCTTCCTAATGTAAAGGGCCCCAAATTTTTAATGCTAGTCATTAACATAAAGTATAGTTTTGATTAAGATTGCTTCATTTTTACCAATCTGATTCCTCTTCTCACCATACTGTGTTCTTGTCAAAATTCTGTGAACATGCTTGCAATTGAACATCAATATTTACTGTACTTCTATTTGTTTTGCCATCTCTGTCTGAGATGTGTTACCTGAGTATACTATTTTATAAATCAGGCAAAGGATGAATATAACATTTGGTCATTGTTCAGTGAGTAGAAGACCTAACATAGCAGGTACTACAAGACATACATGACTGTAAAACTATCAGACTTGTAATGTTGCAATGATAAAGTTGAGTTCAAAGTAAACATCCTGTGTTACAGGAATCCCTTACAATTCTGCTTCACTGAGCACTTTTGAAGAAATCATCACGGCTAACCATAACCATTTGTTAACCATAATCCTGATGGTTAACAAAGAAAACGTACTTGTCAAGTTTGTCTTTTCTGAAGGCACAAGTGAAGTAGTTTGGCTGCTCTGGGAGATCTTCAGCTCTGAGTACAAATGGATTACGCATTCCAATGGTATCAAAACATCTCTCAGTCCAATCTCTTGTGTCAAAGTCATTCTCCTGTCAACAGAAAAGATTGTGTTAATTTCAAGCACTTATCAGGCACTTGTCAAATACATGTAATTTATGAAGATTGCGTGACGAAAACAAGTTACGCTGTCATGTCTATCATGAGGAACGGTTCTTGGGAGATCGTGGGCGACTCTTCTTAAGAGGCATAGCGAGTACAACGGACACGTACGGTCCCCGTACCCAGCAATCGGAGAAAATGCTTATGGAAAATGAGCATCATTGGCTGTGACTGTCTGCATCAACATCACACTGATCGATACAGTACTGAAAATAACATTGAAATGAAATGCTTATTGATTAACTAGATATTTTTAAATTTAGAAATTGAACACAGAAGCGGGTGCCAGGAAACTTTTAGGGAGCAACAGGAGACGCTTCCAAGGGACTGAACACATGCATCATCCTTCGCTGCAGGGTTATCAATCAATAATTGCTTTATCATAATACATACATGCGAGGCAGTGAGTTTTTAAAGTGTTTCCTCCACCTAGGCCTTGAGTATTTATTCTATTTTACATGATGTGATTCACGAAGATGACGTCTGCTTGCTCGATTATTTTTGAGTCTAATGCCCCAAGTGAATTTTCTAAAAATTGCTTTTGTGTTCCCACTTCTAAATATGTTACTTACTTAAAGAGTCGTGTGAGACAGTTCATTTCAGGTTTAGCAATCAAATAGCCATTTTGAACTCCGCTTTGCTTCTTTCCCAGGACCTCTCGTCCCTGAGAAACAGGACCGAGGTTGTGACTTGATTTGCATAAGCATCCCGCGCGAAAGAGGAATCACCGACGTTTTTGTGCTCATCATCCCAACAGGACAACTTATAATAAGCAGGTTGATAATCTCTAGAGAATCCAGTGTCATTCACTAAAAATGCAGGTGACTGCTACGAAAGATCGTTCTGATGTGCCTTCACGGCGTCACAATCAGGCCGAGGAAATTTTCGGGTGACTCTTTACAATTTTAAGGTATACCAGTGTCTTGTGGGGCAAATGTTAGGTATATCATCGCGGTCAATATCCCTTTACTTCCCCACCCCCTAACCCTATACGGCGTTTGCATTTTGGCGAAAGAGGTTCATTCTGCACTACAAGTCTCAAAGGAAAGAAATAACAGTTGTACTTTCAATTGTATTAAGTCTATAGCTAATATTTCGCCCCATCCTTTCCTTCATCATTATTCTCGCCGTGCCTGAAATCTTCCACACTTACTCAAAACAGTTCCCTCTGACTTTCAGGAGTGTTTCCTTGACATGAAAAATCTCCTTGAAACATAGGAGTACTTTCGCTGATTGGTTAGAGAATATGATCGAAAAACTAAATCCTCTTAACTAATTTTATGCATAGAAATGTGTGACAGCTGAGAAAGAAAATTGCCTGTCACATCTTTAGATTTAAGGGGTTCAAACGGAGGTGGTGCTGCCTTATGGCACTTATCTTACGTTCTCCTGAGAGCAAAAATGCTGGGTTCCATCACTTTTGTAAAGGGTAGTAAATCAAAAGGTAAATATGAGTTAAATCCTCTTTTTCAACTCTCGTGCAGCAAAACATAGCTTCGCATCAATACCATGAGAAACATTGGTCAACCTCGATGACATTGATAAGGCTCCGAAACTAATATTTTTACATCTGGAACAAACATCCACGCTTGGACAATGAGATGTTTAGGTTTTATCTGACGTTACTGTTTTGATATTATGATTAGGGGTGTGTGTAGTGTTTTTGATCCTGGCGGCGGGAAACTTGGCAAATCTTGTCAATCTGCACGTGGCTGATGTTGAGAAAACCGGCGAATTACATATTTGGCTCGTGATTTGTTTTGCTGTTCTGCTGCCATACTCGTGGCTGGGAACGCCCAAGCACTTCTGAGGGATCGCTGTCAGTGCTAGTGTAGCAACAGCTATGGCTTGTTTGATGATCTGCGTGTGCATCGCATTGGATATGCCGCCTGATTTGAATACTGTTGAACAACCTAGTGTAAGCTTCGAGAGTTTCTTTTCAGGTGTGTTTTCCTAAGTGGACTTATTATCATATATAATTATATATGCTACTCATATAAAATTATACGATAAGCTGAATTATACAAGCATTTTATTGGTACTACTTATGTTCTGTTGGAAGACAAACGCATAGATGACGTCATTATTAACAACCTTTCGTCATCTCTACAATTAGAAAATCGATTCTACGTTGCTGTGGGTCTGTACAATAATAGATCACAGAAGACGTCAAAATGTGGTAAAAACATCAGTGACACAACCGGCTGCGCTTCATGTGCTCTTTTGTTTTTTCTTATCACGTTTTGACTGCATCAGTGATCCATTTCTGAACAGAGGCTGCCAATGGTCTCGGAGTGGCCAAGTCGACTTACAAGATTATCCAGTGTAATAAAAAAATGACATGACTTTTTTACTAGAATGTGCCGCGAAATGTTAACATTTTAATCGTCAGTAAGAGCTATCCACTGCGTGGCTAAAATTTCGCAGGAAAAATGAGGATGGTAGGTTTTATCTAAAGTGAACCTTATATTCATTCCTCAATGCTGCTGAGTTCTTCTAATTTCTCCTTTTCTTTTAGCTTTCGGAACTATATTATTTTCATTTGGTGGCGCTTCAACCTTTCCAACGATTCAGATAGACATGAAAAAATGCTCCAAGTTTCCAATTTCTGTGTTCTGGGCGAAGGTTGGTGTCGTAAGCATGTATCTACCTGTGTCAATCCTCGGTTTGTGGCTTACGGCAAGAACATCACATCGAACATTCTCGAGAGCGTGAAATACGAAGGACATGACGCGGCTGCTGTTATGTTAGACATAGTGCTTGTACTGATCACACTTCACCTGCTGTTCAGCTTTGTTATTGTGATAAACCCAGTATCACAGTCTTTTGAGGATTTTTTGAGCATACCTCAAGGTTGGTTTAAATACACCCAGGGTTAATCTCATTAATTCAGCGGGAAGCAAGGGTTGCGATGAACGTCTACCTATTCCGTAAAACAACATAGAATCTAATATTTTACAAGGAATGTGATCAAGATAGCTCTAGGGTTCACAGCTACGCTTATATATCCAAGCGCGAAATACGAGCTTTTTTTTTCTTTCTTCTTTCGTGTAAAACTGTTTTCCTTATCGGAGTCTTGCTTTCATAAAACCCCCCATCCACACAGCGTTTTAATGTTAGACACCTACGCTAACTTAAGTCATTTTTCGGTCTTCTTTTCCAACAGGATTTGGTGTCAAACGGTGCCTCCTTCGCACCGCCATCATGTGTTTTATTCTTGGCATTGGCGAACTCATCCCAAAGTTTGGTCCCATTCTGTCTCTTATTGGAGGATCCACAATAACTGCATTGACCTTTGTATTTCCCTGTTTGTTTTATTTGAGAATTGAACGTAATATTCCTCTTCATATCAAGGTTTTCTTGTATGTACTCATAGCTGTTGGAATTTTTGGGGGTGTGGCGTCCACCTACTCCGCAATAAATGACATTCGAAAAGAATTCAGTTAAATCTTCAAAATAATAAAAATATCGGACTTCTTCAATGGCTAAGGTGGGGGAGGGGTGGAGGCGAGGGCAGAATTAGTCTCGTACACAGACCTTCCACGGCCAAGCGACAGAAATCGATCCTTCATTTTGATCAAACTAGTAGAATTAGGGTAAGAATTGTGTTTGATCCAGTGACAGTTCGTATTATTACTTGATGCATGAAATATGTTTGTGCTAGTTTATTATAAAGAGCTGTCATCTGGCCCTCGTGTATGATTCACCCGAGTGCCTAAGGAAAACGGTTATAAACAGCTCCCCGTCCATGAATAAAAGTACATAAATCGTAACATGCAAGGCTGATGGTTGTCTTATTCTTCTAAAAAGATCTGAACATGTTGACGTATTTGGTAAGTTTGACACAACAAGCAGCCCAGGCTCAATCTGAGAAGTTTGAAAAATTTAGATATTACATGATATGACTGTTACACGAAACATGAAAAGAAACATGAACTGTATGTGAAATTCACCTTTTAGCCTAAATAATTTAAAAAGAGCTAGATTTGCAAAGGAAAGTTCACCTACGGCAAAGCATCAGGACATAAATATGTATTTTTAAACAAAACCCCATATTAGTTTTGGGCGGTCTGTGAGATCTGGTTTGTTAAATGCGGCAGCATAGAAAAATCTGTGTTGGTGAGAAATTTATGTATCGAAACGCCACTTGCCAAGCTTTAGCTTCTTGTGGGCATGCGCACTCTTTTCACTTCCTCGGAAATACATCCTTTACTAATATCTATTTCTGAATGAATGGTATTCCTCAGTTTCAGTCGTATTACCAGTCACAATTTCTTTGTGAATTAAAAATATTTCATCCTACGTGTTTCATTTGAATTTTCTTTAATTGATAAAGATCGCTAGTTTTTAAATAACCAACAATGACAATAACGTCATGTTTAGACAGGCACTGAACATATTGTACGAAAAAGAGATGAAAAAACGCAAATATTTGCTATAAGTAGAGACAAGAAGTCAAATGAACAGTTCAGTTTTTTAAAGAAAGAGGAATTCCTAAAAAGTTTGGAAGTTTCAAAACAATTTCAGTTCCCCGGGATATTAATTATGTATCGTCCACCACATAATTATCGGTAATTATGCATGCAAATCCACGTTTTCATGCAGTTTATTGCAAACGTATTCAAATAACGTTATTTTAGCAATTCTGTCTTTAACGGTGCAATATTGTGGCTTACAAGACACCAGAGACTCGATGGGGTAGTTCAGGTAAATAATTGAATCCATCCATTTGTGAATTGCAAGTAGTACATTAAATAGTTCAAAACAATTGGTAAAAAATATATATATATATGCTTTTATAGTGCGTTTGAATCGCAGGTCTTAGTGTAACGTCAACACTGACTGCTTCAAAAGGCTTCAAATGCTTTTCTTTGAGCTTGTTTCAGACCAGGCACGACTGATGACGGACTTCAGCAATAAAGCTCATTGTCATTGTCATATTCTTATGATCCCCATTCATTCGCACTTAATCGGCTGTCAATTTTCTTCAGTTCTATCTTTATACTCTGTCGGCGATACTTACCCCCCCCCCCTCCGCTTCTGCTGAACACCACGTGATTTCCTCAGATAATCGCTCCCCCCGCCCCCACCCCCCCCCACCCTCTCGGCGTTAAGTAATCATTTTCATATTTGCATGAGTGCCCCTCATTAAAAATGAATCGTCTGTCAATTTTCTACAGTTCTATTTTTAATCTCTGTTAGCGACGACTGATCCCCCTCCGTTTCTGTTCACTCTTACGTGGTCCACAAAATCCTCTGCCTCCCCCCTCCCCCCTCCCCCCTCCCCGGCCCCCCTCGGTGATAAATAGTCATTTTCATATTTGCATGAGTGCCCCTCATTAAAAATTAATCGTCTGTCAATTTTCTACAGTTCTATTTTTAAACTCTGTTAGCGACGACTGATCCCCCTCCGTTTCTGTTGACCCCTACGTGGTCCACCAAATCCTCTGCCTCCCCCCTCCCCGGCCCCCCTCGGTGATAAATAGTCATTTTCATATTTGCATGAGTCCCCCTCATTAAAAGTCAATCGGCTGTCAATTTTCTACAGTTCTATTTTTATACTCTGTTGGCGACGACTGATTCCCCCTTCATTTCCCCTACCGTTGATAAATAAAGACTGGCCCCTTAGTGTACTCCTATAGTTGCTTTTTCAAGATTTCGTTATATTCAGCTCTTCAAATTTTTCCAAGCTCGCCTTAGTTTATTTCCCCTTTGACCACAAGACTGAAAATGCGTTCCACATAGATTTCTTTGCCATGCCTGTTTGCCTCGATCTTAAGCGCTGATCTTGTCTATTGTGCTTTCAGGTGATTCTCGCGTCATGTCTGTCACAAAGAAAACCATGTTCGTGTTTACTTTTTTATTGGGTAAGCGATGACATTTCACTTCTCGTAAATACTATTGGCGAATAATTTAGCCCTCTCTACCAAATATATTTAGTAATCATCAGTCATCAGTACGTAGTTTTGTTTGTTATTTTGGAAATACTTATGACGTATGTAAATTTAACTGAACAGCTGTTGAAACCGTAAGAAGCAATTATTTGGCATCAAATACTACAATTGATTGTCCAGAACCCTGTGAATGCAAGTCAGTGGAAGTTAACTGCAGGGGAAAACAACTTAAATCATTTCCATGGAAAGTACCAGCTACAACGACAATCTTGTGCGTATATTACATGTAATCATTCAAGTCAAATAAATTCAAATAACAGACAAAAAAAACAAACAAACCAACAAGAGAGGACACTATATATAATTTTTCAAGAAAAAATAAAAGCATTAAATAGTTAATCAACCAGCTGCCAAATATACCAAGAAGCAAAGATGAATGGATAATTCAATCGCTTCTTTAAGAGAAAATCGTCCATCACCCTTATAGAGGAAATTTTCTCTTTATCCATTCTTGTAACTATGTAATGAGTTTTTCAGTCTTCTTGTAAACGCTAATCACCTGAGAATAATAAAGTCAGAGTTGATCACGGATATTTCCCCTTGTACACGTTATTTGTAAATGCCATTGCATTTTACAGAGACCTGAGTGATAACCATTTGGAGGAGCTACCATCTGACTTGCTTGCCAACCTCAGCAATCTTCAACAATTGTACGTTGAATTACGTTTGCCAACTTCATTACAGTTGTGATTTAAATAAAAATGTTGTCTTAGTTATGTAAGGAAAAAGAAACATGTCATACCATTTATTTATAATATGTCACGATCGATATGATGTGGTCAAAAAAAGTAGGTATGGTCCTGACAGACTTCTTTTTGGTTCATATTGACGTTGAACCCATAGAGGAAAAAGAACTTCAGACTGGAGGGAAAATTCAGGGAGCCTAAGGTCATGATTTCGTTGATAAATCTTTGTTATTCTTGTGATAAGCTAACAGCTAATCTTCTTGACTGTTCTGGCTAAATAGGAGATTAAACAAAAACAAGCTGAAAGACCTTCCTCCAACCCTATTTGATCGCAATCCACATTTGAATATCCTGTGAGTGAACTTTACCTACCTTTCTTTCATTGGGTCTGCTCCTTTAGTAGGTCCTTGTTTAGCAGGAAAAATTGTGACTTTCGGGGAATTTACTCTCTGTCGATTCATATATGAACTGTGTCATAGAAAGTCATATTTTGTGGATGGATTTTGTCAACGTTCTGTTAGAAGTTATAATAGTTTGACTTGGCTGTGTAATCATAAATTGTCGAGCCCTAAGGACGGAAAGATCCGACAACAGTACTAACGTTTCGTCTTCCATGTGTTTCTACCCGAGTCAAAACAAGCAATTAAATGCCACAGCGCAGTCCTCACTATGCACTAGTCACTCTACACTCCGCACCCTGCATATATAGGCGTTAATCAATACACGGACAGTATCAACGCCTTTGACAATCGTTCCAATCAAATCACAGGTATATCCACAACAACACACTAAGCAGCCTTCATCCAGGAATATTTAGAACCTTAAAGTCCTTGGAAATTTTTTT
Source organism: Pocillopora damicornis (assembly GCF_964200805.1). Lineage (NCBI taxonomy): Eukaryota > Metazoa > Cnidaria > Anthozoa > Scleractinia > Pocilloporidae > Pocillopora > Pocillopora damicornis. The sequence continues at coordinate 9,553,453 of NC_142671.1, forward strand.
TATCTTCTAACAGCAGAAATTATTTGGTAAAGTTTCTGGTCACGCACACTTTTATTTGAAAATAAATTGACTTATTTGCAATTTACTATATAAGGGCGCCTTTCGATTTTGATATTTATTGATATGATTGCTGAGTTTACAGGGACAGTTTGGTCCATGTAAGAGTTTCATCACCCTTATAGAAGAAATTCTCCTCTTTATCCATTCTTGTAACTATGTAATGAGTTTTTCAGTCTTCTTGTAAACGCTAATCACCTGAGAATAATAAAGTCAGAGTTGATCACGGATATTTCCCCTTGTACACGTTATTTGTAAATTCCATTGCATTTTACAGAGACCTGAGTGATAACCATTTGGAGGAGCTACCATCTGACTTGCTTGCCAACCTCAGCAATCTTCAAGTATTGTACGTTGAATTACGTTTGCCAACTTCATTACAGTTGTGATTTAAATAAAAATGTTGTCTTAGTTATGTAAGGAAAAAGAAACATGTCATATCATTTATTTATAATATGTCACGATCGATATGATGTGGTTGAAAAAAAGTAGGTATGGTCCTGACAGACTTCTTTTTGGTTCATATGGACGTTGAACCCATAGAGAAAAAAGAACTTCAGACTGGAGGGAAAAGTTCAGGGAGCCTAAGGTCATGATTTCGTTGATAAATCTTTGTTATTCTTGTGATAAGCTAACAGCTAATCTTCTTGATTGTTCTGGCTAAATAGGAGATTAAACAAAAACAAGCTGAAAGAGCTTCCTCCAGCCCTATTTGATCGCAATCCACATTTGAATATCCTGTGAGTGAACTTTACCTACCTTTCTTTCATTGGGTCTGCTCCTTTAGTAGCTCCTAGTTTAGCAGGAAAAATTGTGACTTTCGGGGAATTTACTCTCTGTCGATTCATATATGAACTGTGTCATAGGAAGTTATACTTTGTGGATGGACTTTGTCAACGTTCTGTTAGAAGTTATAATAGTTTGACTCGGCTGTGTAATCATAAATTGTCGAACCCTAAGGACGGAAAGATCCGACAACAGTACTAACGTTTCGTCTTCCATGTGTTTCTACCCGAGTCAAAACAAGCAATTAAATGCCACAGCGCAGTCCTCACTAAGCACTAGTCACTGAGACGACCGAGAGTGTAGAAAAAAAAAAGAAACAAAAACAAAACTTTTTTCATTCCAACGCAGGGTCGACCTGAGGGCCAGTTTGACGGATAAACGATATTGCAGCAAGCCCTTAGCGTTACAGGAGTATTCTTTTTTGAGTTCCGAATGTGCTGTCAATAAGCTGCATTTGGAATGCTACTCAGTCGTTGAGTATGCAAACTCTGATTACGATGGATACATAAGACTGTTAGTTTTGAAACGCTGTTTGTTTTTACTAATTTCCTACAAACTTCCTTTTGATTTATATTCAATTATTGTGTAGTCCATTACGTTATCTAAAATGAAGGCGTCGGTAGAAATGGAGATTTCCTAGAATTGTATCACAACTTTGGAGTCTTTGCTGCCCAGGAAGTAGTTCTTATTGAGGGAGCTACTTTTTGCGACGCCATAGCTTTCTTCACGTATCATAACCTATAAGTTGGTTGAAGCCACACCGTTACCTTTGTTACGATCAGTAGGATCCAAGCTACCGCTATATCAATTGTCTTTGCTTTTTTTTCGGTACGAGTCGTCAACCAAAGTGCGTCGGTATTTTCTTTGTTTTAATTAAGTCATAGAATCATCAGCCTTTTTTTTTCGGTCGTAGAACGTCTCGTTTAGTCAACTAAGCGTCATTATTACAGTATTATAGCAAAACGATCTTATTTACAAATTGTTTTGGTTTCTTTTTAAATCGTTACTCTTTTATTCTCATTTAGCTATTTTTGTTTATAGTAATATACTGTTGTTTGTACCTTCGTTTGATTATAATTTATATGACACGAGAATTATCACGTCTATTCATTTCTACAACTTAATCTGCACCTACAGCTACTACTGTTTTTTCTACTGCTGCTGCTTCCAAGGTCAACTACCTTCGATCTTCGCTATCTTCATGACCCTTCTGTCAAACGCAACCGATTGATCTAAACCTTTGAACTTTTTGTGACGAAATACTGTGAAATACTATATAGAAGCGGCGATCATAGGTACTAGCAGTTGAACTTATCACTATGAGCGCGCCACTCATGATTATATAACGATATGCGCATTCGGAATGTAGTCAGTTATTTCTTCGGTCTTTTGAACATGTAACAGCTCGGTTTATGTTGAAGTAATAAATAGGCTTTTTAAACCAAACTTATCGCTACACTTTTGATCTGTCATTAAATCAGTTTAAATCTACCTAGTGGAGTTTGAATTATTGTCACCTCGCACCGCGCCACCCTTGTAGTTGTTAAGGGTTTGAGTAAGCCGCAACCTCTAGGATCTTCACAATTACAAAGACCACGTGAAGAAAGCTAGGTTTTGTATACGATACGGCAACTAAACGATATTGCAACAAACCCTTGGCGTTATTTAATGATTCTTTTCTAAGTTCTGAATGAGCAGCTCATATATAGCTGCATCTGTAATGCTACTCAGTCGTTGAGTTTTTAAACTCTGATTGCGCTGAGGACATAAAGAAAGCGAGTTTGTTTTACACTGCTTCCTAACAGATAACAAAGGTGGCTGTTTGCATTTTTGAAAAGAAGTCTGACCATAGTTCAAATCAAATTTCATTAACAACACACTCTAAAAAGTGAAATTTGAAGGACGTAAACATTTTAGTTAAACAAGCTGCCACATTGATCAACAGATACGTTTCGTATGGCGTTTTTGTTGTTTCTCTCTCATAACATAAGCATTTTAAATTTTAACCTTATCAAAAATTATTAAGTATTGTATAGTAAACATATTTTTTATCAGACATAGTTTGAAGCTACACTGGTTTCCAGATTTAATGAATGTAACCGAAGAAGTTACAATTCATAGACCCAATATAATATAATATAATATATTATATTTTTTTTCCTTTGAGCGAGTGCTGATCAGTGTCATCAAAGAAAAGTAACATGTCGGTTGCTTTTTTAGCCTTATGTAGGACTGAATTAACTGAGCGGTCTATTAATTGCTTACAATTAAATGAAAATGATTAAACTTTGACCAATGGATGATAAATAACTGACGGCAGGATCCTTGCAAGTTGACCGTGCGTCTATAGAAATTTTAAAAAAGAAGACTTGACAAATATTATTGCAGCGACTGGAATCAAACTCGTGTTACCGAATAGTGCTTGGTCGCTACTACCAACCGTGAGACAGTAAGAGTCGAGAGCGTGGCAAATTTTAGTGAGCTCGCCATTATCGTAAGGGAATCTGATGGCAATTAATTCAAATAAATTGTACTTGTTCGTGCTTACCTGTTCTTCAAGCCTGACAATAACCAACAGAGTAATCGATGAAATAAGTATTGGAATAATGAGTAGAAGCAAGAACGTTAGTCGTTACTTAACATGCGGGCAATGAATGAATAGCTGCAGCTTTTAGAATCGATCACGACGAAGAAGAAGCTGGTCTACCTAATATTGAAGAGAGAATAGACTGCTTTAATTTGGACTTCTGATTTTTTTCTTCTTTTCGACCCAACTATAGTGCCGTCTCGGACAACGAGCTCCAAACGTTACCAGAGGGAATATTTGACAACCTGACCAGCTTAACTAGATTGTAAGTAGATATCATCTGATTAATTGATAGATGAACGAGAGTAAGCGTCTTACTTGTTACATGCGTGTTCATTAGTGTTAAGAGATTAAGAGCGACGGTCAGGAAATATCGACCAAAATCTTAATTTCGTGGCAAGAGTTGAAAAATCGCTTTCTTTCGTTTTCTGTCCATAAATAGCTTTTAGGTAGATAAGATACCTGATGTGGATTGTTCCCGCCAAAAGCTTTTTATTTTTTAGAAAAAATAGAATATCGGTTTTTGTGGTCGGAGTCACAAAATTGGCTAATCATTTACGTGAAATTTGCATACATCAACTTGCCTCTCGTTCGCAAACAAAGTCGCACGGAGAAATTTGGACACTTTATTTCAACAGAATCACTGTTCTTCTTTTACTAGAAGATTCCTTTAGAGCAAAAGCGACCTGAACCAACTGGAATAAAAATTCCCAGTTTCTTCCATATCAAATAACAAGCACTTTTGCCAAGTCCTCTTTCTGCCTTTGCGTTTTTTGGGGCTTGTCCGCCGTGCTTCGAGATTGGTGGAGGAACTCGGCACAGATTCGATCCTCGACGCCACCCAATACCAAGGGATGAGCGGTGCCGGTGACAAATCGTTAATTCCGAAAGGTCTAACTCCGAAGAAAAGGATGTAGATACTCTTCCCAAAATAAGTTCGATTTCGGTTTCTACGTCAGTTATTGACAAGGAAGACTTATGACCCGCGATGTCTCTTTTGCAGTTCAGAAATGGGATAACCTCAGTTGATCTGCTCCTATCTCTGGGGTCATAAGAGCAAGAACCGCCGACTAAGGAGCTAAAAGAGCACTTAACGTCCATGATGACACAAAACTGGCAAAACAAATTCACTCCAACTTCGCTAATTAAATTTTCCCTCTTTGCATTTAATTGACTAATTCAATTTACTACGGCTAGTAAACTGCTTCGAGCTTTAGCCAACTCTGTCATTTCTTCAACAAATAATGGAAATTAATCCTCACAATTGAAGAAAATATCAATTTAAAAAGCATCTATGATTTTTGTCTTTCTGTTCCGATTCTTCTGAAACCAAAGGATGCGAAAAAAAAAAGTATAAAAGTTAAACAGGTTAGCCGAGAGCTAATCAAATTACATCCTGATATATATCAGGAAAACATCTAACACTGAAAAGGAAAACTTCCACCTTAACAATGAGAAAAAATAACCTCTCTTTTTTCAATAAAAAAGGACCCAAAGCTCACACAAATTTCAGTTTTCAGTACGCTTTCGTGTATATTCCGGCCTGCTGTGTAAAAACTCCGCTTGACGTTACGGTCATGCAACAAGAATTGTTTACTCAGCCGTTGTAAAAAATTTGAATGAATTACTGTCATCTCAAAACCTTCGCGTGAGGCGCTGTAAAGAAACCCCATGCTGATTCTAACATATTATCAAGGACAACCTTAAATCCCTCTAATGACATAGTTAAAAGGAAAATCTGAATTATATCACATAGTGAAAAAAACATTTGAATTAAGGAGGTATTTGCGAGAATTTTTACGTTTGAAAACACAGCACTTTCCTGCGCGTTGTTTGCTATTTATGAACAACAATAAAGATAAGTCATATAGTTCCTGGGAAAGTACAGCAATCACTCTATCAAAATTCGGTGTCATGATCCTTTGAATCGTTTTTCCTTGAAGACCAAAAGTCAGTTTAAAATATCAATTTCACACTTGCTTGCGGGACCTTTCGGGATCGTCGCGGGTCAAATTCGTTTTTCTCAGTTTTCTCAGAATTAAAGCGCTCCGGAAGAAAAAGAAATACATTAAATTTCTTCTATTCTTAGTAGCTTTTTATAGTCAGAAAATAAGCGAAATTCATTTTTCAACTCTTGCCACTCAATGGTCGATATTTCCTGACCGTCGCTCTTAAGTACTTACAGAAATCATGAACGCAAATGTCTATTTTAACGTAAAAATCGTGATCGTGATAGCAGTATGATGCTATATTAACCATGATCCAGCTTTGCAGATTATGTTATGATGTGGTTACATTACGGGCTCTTTGTGATATAAAAGAAGTTTTGCCCAAATATAGTTGCGACGTAAGAGAATACAAACAGGCGGAATGTATGGAAAACCTTACATAATATTCATAGTCCCCAAGTATCATGTCATTACAATCACACTAAGTTAACTAAAGCGACGTGTACTTTCCTATCGGGTGATACCTCATTTTCTCCAATTTGAACAATAAATTTTAATATATGAAACATGAAATTTGATTAAGAGATCCTTACCGATGTGATTAAAAATGCAGGAAAAGAAATCGATAGCACCCAGCGATCGGACAACTAAGTCGTATAAAAAAATGAGTTTCAAAGTAAGAAAATATTCGAGGAAAATTGAATTAAAATCACTGAAAAGTCAAAAATATCTGCGGAGAGTTCTTAGCGTCACCTGGGGATTCTTTCCTCGTTTCTAAATGTTGGCTGATAATGTCCTTAGCTGAGAGATTGTCCTCAAAATCTTAAGTTTTCCCTGGAAGCTTCGCTTCTCAGCGGGATATTCATTTTTCGGTCAATATCTCAGCCGTGGACTTAATTAGCCGCCTGAAGGGGTTTATTTACAAAATAATTTAGAAAATAAATTGTGGAGTTACGAGACCCGAGGCCACTGGTTTTGATTATGGCAAGTCGTGTTTTATCGATGCGTTGTACTTCCACAAAGCTTATCCATTATTAACATCGAGTAAGTGGAATTAACAAAGTTGACGTGGAGAGGAGACTCTCCTCGGCCGAGGTTTTCTCAAAAGAAAGATGCAAAGTTATTACATCATTTCTCAGTATTAAAGTGACTATGCTGATCAGTCTAAGTGTTGGGAGCGAGGCAACTTTTAGTGGGCTCTTCACTCTCGTAAATGAATGTGATCACAACTTATTGAAATAAATCGTACTTTTTTATAATTACTTATTCTTCGATCGTCATCCTGTGCAACCCCGTGGGCAATGGATTGCTATGTATTACTTTGAAGGGATAGTTTACGAGATCAATCACAAAGGGTGGCAATTTTTTTTCAACTGTGTCTTCAAAACCATGTTTCTTGTTCACTCCACTTGGAACGCTACCACTTAAAGCATAGTAATCAGCATCTAAGAAACCAATTACCGAAGCAAAGCGCTCGTCTTTTCTTCTCTTGTCTCTAAAAATTAGGTGAAGGGTGAGGTTCAACGTTTTCAATTTTTTCGGCGGTTGAAAACTCAATTTAGCAGTAGACTGTTTGTTCAATCAGTTTACTGGCTTAATAACCTACGCAGGATATTGTGAAAACAAGTATTTTTCAATTTTGTTTTGTTTTGTTTTATTTATTTTCTTCGGTTTTGTTATCACGAGCCAAATAAGGTTGATCCACATAATTATCGAGTTAGCAGATCAGAGTTCGCGTAATATCATAATTATTTTCTTAGCAGTGTAATATGGACAGTGCAATTAAATAAATTAAGTACATAATTAATTCAAAAATGTATTTCCCTTTATTCATTGTAATCGTCATAAATGCTCTTACGTCTACACTGAATTAACTTGTATGAGCTGTGCATAAATGAGGTAGAAACACAACTGTGAGATCGGTGCTATGCGGAAAGAAAGTACAGTACCATTAGAAGATCATAGGGAAGGATAAAACATGTAAAGTGCTTGCCAATAGAAGGAAACGTTGTCCTGTTACAGCAAAATATGCTTCGTGCAAATCAGCAAGGAAAAAATGATGATACTAAGAGAAAATGTAAATATGGAAGATTTCACGAGTTTCAATAATTTATGTCGTTGTTATTACTAACCTGCCATCGACATCCTTTATTACAGGTGGTTAGATGGTAATCAGTTAAAAGAACTACCACCAAACATTTTTGATAAACTGACCAGGCTGCAGAAATTGTGAGTAGCACTCTTTGGCTCTATGAATAATGCGGTTATTCACAAGGCTGGATAAAATCAGAAACAGGGGCAATTCTAAAGCTTTCCTTGAGGAAGACTCGTATATCTTTATGTACAGTTACATTAATATATCTGTCTGTCTAAAAGAAAAATTATGCTGAATATAGAACAGGATGCATTGCTAAACGATTAATTAAATACAATTAGCGAATGATCAACTGGCAACCAACCAAGAAGACGGCGAGTAACAAAAAAATTACCATCTCTCCTATTCTTTGAATATGCATTATATGGTAAAAGACTTTATCATTTTTGCGTCTTCGTGCTTAATGTTTTGGCTTCGTTAACGTTAATAACTTCAGAGATGTAAAATATCTTATATGAGATGGTTATGTAGATACGAATCTCGTACCATCGGAACGCAAAGAAGAACAACAGCTACAGATAATCTTTTGTTTTTCTATCCTTAGAAGCAAATAGGTTACAATTTCACTGCACATTCCTCTGTATAGATATCATACTTAATCCTGTGTATCGAAAGACCCATTGACAGCTGAACAGGACAAGACACCATGTTCGGAATTGACTAGCCGTACTTACTAACTCATACTGAACTGAACATTAAAAATGTTTCTAATGAATTAAAACCATTTAGCCAGATTATTCAATCATCCATCATGCTGATAGAGGTATGTTAAGAAAAAACCACAAGAACGTGCTATGACTAGCAGGTTCGGACTCACGAAGGGTTTCTTACTTATTTAGAAGCTGCTATAGGTTACTGAAAAGACTCACTTAAAGAATATATGCATTTAAGTTTATTTAATTCCCGTGGTTATTTTTCTGTATTTTACAGACAATTGATCAACAATAGTCTGGGTAACCTGCCGCCTAACCTGTTTTCTAATCTCGGAAATCTCACAGAACTGTACGTAGAGATATATATGTATCGTAGTCTCTGTTGTTTCCCTAACTCAATACTGATATCTGTTCCGTCATCTGAGCAAAGAGAAAAGGATTAGATAACAGTTTGGTTGGGGGCGGTACTCAAGACAGAGTTCGAGTTTTGCCTTATGATTTTATATTGACGAGGGCTTGCAATAGACGCAACCCAGAGCAGGGAAAGATGAGAAAGGGTTCTGGGAGGGACCTTAGGCATGTAATGATTGAAATGGTTTTAACAATGCTGCACTATTCTATTGCATTAGAAGTTGTGTTTAATGAGAATGGTAGATATGATTGAGATGATAGGGTAAGTCTGGAAAAAAGGCTGGAGAGAAAATGATTTTTCTCTTCCCTACGCTTAATTTAATCGTCTTGGTGATCTCAGCCCACCACATGAAAGCAGTAAAATATATGCACTCAGTTTTAATATGAAGCTATTTTCTGTTCTCTTAAATGAAAGTAATGTTCGTGGAAACAAGCTAGTGGAGTTATCATTGGGGATTTTTGATGCTCTCACCGAGTTAAAGAAGTTGTAAGTTAATTAACAATAAATCAGCGTTATCTAAATTCTGAAATGTGTGTGAAAGCTCAAGATCCTCGGGAAGGGGAACGAAGAACGGAAAACGTAAAGCGGGGAAAGGGGAAGAAAAGTATAGAACAGTGAACGGGGAACTGAGAACGGAGTACGTTAGTGAGGACTTCAATATCCAACCATATCTTTGGAATAGCAGCACTCGGAGTCGTGGATAAATCGCGTTATACGCCAACTAATTTTGAATTAGTTGGCAGATTGAATTTCTCTTTCAAGTTTGCCAAAAGTTTTTAACTTCAAAGAAAGCGTCAAACTTTATGTCGCTTAACTAATAGAAACCAAATTATGTTCACAGAGTGTTGTGGGACAACACGATCAAGTCTTTGCCGCAAAAGATATTTCATCATCTAACAGGATTAGAAGAACTGTAAGCGACGTTTAAATCAGAAGCATATAACTTAGACTACTGGCTTCTTTGCTTCTGGATTAATTTATAGTAAACGCTGATAGATGGCGAAATATGCCATCCATAATGATATTCATAAATTGTTTTCGACGCTCTTGGATATGGACCGTGCACCCTCAGAAGGATCAGGATATATTTTCATAATCGGTACTGTTCTATATTCAGTGCACCACCTTCGTAATAAGAAATTCGGCATTAATAAGAAACAAAAAGTTTACTTAATGTTTAAAGGGAACCTTTTGTTCCGAGTTCCGTTTAGCAAGTGAACATGTTGGTCCCAGATGAGTAATTTAGGAACAAGTGTTCCCATGAACGTATTCCTTTGCCCTGATTTTGGAACATTTGTTATTGAGAACGCGTTCCCTTGTATCTATAAGAGTTCCTTTTTACGTATTCGAGGGACAGTTATTCGTTGTCTTTGTTCCGAATTGGGTTTAGTGGAACACTTGATTCCTTTCTGAGTATATAAGGAACAAGTCTTCCTATACTCATACTACACGAGCAGGGTCAAAGAGACAATTCATATAAGACTTCACCCCAACAACATCAACAGGGATAGTGGAATAGAAATTTCAGAAGCGTGGATGCCCACGATCAAAAAACACAACAACAGGAGAGCCGTGCGACAGCGAACCACCGAGGGAGCAAATCACTGAGTGAACAGCAAGGGTCGAAATGCACCAATCAGAGCTGTTAAATAGCAACTAATCACAGCAGAGCATCATGCTTTATAACATCACGCATGACCAGTCGACCTCATCGCCTGAAGAAGACTAGCAGTATGCAATCGAAACGTCGCGATCTACATTACGCGTGACTATATCGTGAGACAAACGAAAAACTTAGCTTTTATTGTTTTTTAAGCGTTAATATAGGTCCAGGCCATAGTCAGTTTAGTGTATACAGGTTTCCTGGGATTTGACCAATGAAATAAAATCTTTACTTCGATCTCATCTGAAATTTCCACATGAATGTTAAAGGAAATATCGTGTATTAAAGGTGGCTCTGCATGAATTTCAGGCAACACACTTTAACCAGCTTTCGCCGCCGACTGTTTTATTGCTTGATTTGAAGGGCGCCCTCTGGGTTTTTTCACACAAGGCCAGTTTTGCTCACGATGAGATGTCCACAAAAAAGATCGTTGAGGTCGAAATATCGTTTGTTGATCTGAGTTTTTCCAGACTCGATAAAGTATTCGTTTCCATGCCGGGCAGACCCATTTGGGATGAATTTCCTCAGAGTCCTGGTCGATACTATTTTGAATTAAACCGAAAGCTCATTTTCGCTTAGGTTTTTGTCAGACCGTCTTACTCTACAGTCCTTTATCATAGAGTCGATTGAATTTTCTCGAGAAGGAGATATGATCATCCATGAACTAAAACGAAAACAAAAAGGAACCTTTAGGAATAATGAGAAAATCGACAGCTGGCAGAAGCCATAACACCATGACGGCTCAGGACAACAAGTCACGACAACAACGGCCGTGCACTTGAACTAAACCAACGTGCACTCGCCTTATGTTTTAAAGATGAGAAGTACATAAATCGAGATTTATCGTAATATGTTCCTTTTTTTTTTCCAAAAACAAATCGTACGTACCTTAAATTTACATGGTAGTGATAGCAACCTTCCCAAATGAGTCATCGTAACTCGAATTTAAATTTTGATTCCTCCCACACATTTCACCGACGCCATTCAAACTGCCGTTGAGGCAAAGCTCTTTCTGTGCTAAATCAAATGAACTGGGTCCTAAAGGCCATAAACATATCAGAGACAAAAATGCAGGATTAAAATAAGGGGCTGGCTAGCCAAGGTTTTGAAAAATTGGACCGTGCCGCCATGTTACATTATGTCATGGTAAAAACAAAACTGTTTATGACCCGGACTGTCTATTGTTCTGCTTTTTACTTATCAATTGGCCCCCTTTAAAAGATCAGAAAAGTTCTGGAAAGAAGGAGAGAGAAACGTGTGCTTGGCAAATCAGATTGAGTGGTCTAACATTGATGGCGCATTACTCCAAACAAAAAGTCTACACTTGGAAACTCAAAACAAGGCACCAAATTGATGTCTTCGATGGATCGCATCCACTGATGTCTCATTAACGGAGAATACGATAAAGTTACCGAAGGACAAGGGGGTTTCATCGATCAGAAATTTTCAAGACCACCAGCAAGTATGTATTCGACTCGCTTGTCCTTACAGATATAAACACGCATGTTCCTGATTCACTACCTAAACTTTGTGAGACCCTTGTTAACATCCCAGTGCAACTTCGTTCTGGTCACTAAGAATGGAGGTCATCACAGCAAACTGGGTGACGTCATGAGCAAATTAGTTTTCGACGCGTTCAGATAATACGTCAACTCGAATCGCTATCGAATCGAAACGAAAATTTGCCCACAAGCTGAGAGCAAGGAATTTCGTCCAATGAGCCAAAACACAGTTCCACCGTCGTCAAAGTTCACTTTGAAAAGTAAAGATAGCGCAAAGTTGCCGGGAGGGCTCACAAGTGTCTACAGAAGCTTCAGGGAGCCAAAGGTTCGAAGCTGGATAAAGAGGAGAACTGGGGCCGACATTGCTGCCTGAAGCTGCAGGATCAAATGGCCCGTCTCCCGAAGTAAATGGTCCACAATAGTTGCCAAAAGGCACCCAATCTTGAAATTAACTGGAAACGAGGACGATTTCTTAAAGCAAGTTAGAGAGATATTCGGATTTGTTCAGTGGACGGCAATCCTAGAAGAGCTCAATTGCAAATTCCAGGAAGGCAGCACAGTAGACTCTCTTAAGAAAAGGGCCGAACTCAAAATGCTTAGAGCTCATCAAAGCAACTAAGAGTGTAATCAAAAGTGGTCTTTGTTTTCTAAATACTTTAGGAGACTCCCATTTAACGTTTCGAGAGAGGTATAAAGTTTTCTCCCAGAAAATGAAAGAATAACATGTTTCAAACAGCGGAGAAAATTTAATGAAAGAGACTACAGTTTTACAGAAATTATTTCCTTAATCCTACTCCTTAAAGAAGGCTTCCACTCTATTTAATGCAAATACTAATTGCGACTGAAAAAAGTCTGTTAAGGTATTTTGCTCCTTAAGAATTGCTTGATTCTGAACACGGCTCCTCTTTAATGGAATGAGTGAAACTAGTGGAGATGGTGGACAAAGAGGTTCCCAGTCGCTACTCAGGACTTATGTCGGCGCCTTGGGAGTCAGAAACATGAGTCATTCCTCTTCGTCTGTGCTTTGACTGCTTCTTGGCAGAGTGACGGAATATTGGCTCGTCGGCCGCCGCATGAATGGCATCGGAGAAAACACGTCGCGGATGAAGTTCGAGCTTCTTGTGCTCCTTCACTGCACCTGGCAGGTTGAGCGTTCCTTGTTGCTTGAGGAAACTGCGTAACTCTTGGCATTTTATCTCCAGTAGACTTATCAGCACCTGCCGCTCGTTCTCGTCTATTCATTGCTCCATTCGTTTGTTCTGATCGGCTTTATCATTTTCCATGTTAGTCTAACACGGATTTCAAAAGGCTCCAATACATCATAATAATTGTTATAATTATTGTTTTAGATTTTTTATATACTAGTAGTAGTATAGTAGTAGTAGTGGTAGTTGTGGTAGATACGGACGTTAAAACCCGGTAAACATATTGATACCTGAGGCAATTTCAGTCACTTGGCGGAGAATTCTTTTTTACCTATAGACGATAACAGGAGACGATAAACTCTTTGCTTATCCAGTCCACATAAAGCGGAGTTCTATGGGATTTTGATATACCTCTAAAAAGGCATGTCATACTGAATGCGACTTTGATAATTTGATTTATTCAATTCCCTTCCTGTTTCAGTGACTTGGATGGCAATAGACTGGTTACATTGCAACCAAGAATATTTGACACCCTTGCCAATCTAGAACGACTGTAAGTACATTTGCATTTGAAAAGAGTCAGATAATTTTTCACACTTAAATCCAAGTTCTTTTGCTGTTTGGAGCAATTTGTCGAGTTATGGGGGCGTAAAATACGAGAGAGAAATACGAAACTATTAGCTACTATTTGGTTGAAGTAACAGGTTATTCATTAATTTGCATCACATTATTTAATGCCATTAGAGTAAACTTTGTCGTAAACATTGCCTCATTTAGTGAGCGAATTTTATCCTAGGAATTGTTACAGCTTGAAGTAGAGGGCATTAGTTGGCATCAGTTTTAAATAGCTTCTTAGACCTTAGTGAGCTAGCTTGTCGATTGTCCTGTTGATAATGTGCCGTAAAAGTTACCCTACTTAACTTACCTTGTACGTCAACTGCCAGTAAAGCTGTAATCTGCACTAATAATCCATTCGCACACAAAATCAGACACTGATATCGTTTATGATTACACATTAGACACTATGAAAACTCTGATTGGTCGAGAGCTTACAGTCGACATGTATTATAGTACATTTCGGATGTAAAGTGGGCTGTCATCGGTTGAAAGAGCGTGCTCTATCAGAGTACAAAACACGGAGCTGAGCCAAAGCTGTCACGCCATCTGCCACTTTGTACTTTGTTCGACGATTTCCCGGACTTCTCTTTAGCTTTTTAACGTTAATTGAAAGTGAAAATTCGGAAAAAGAGAGCAGAAGAACCAAACAAAGGTTTGCAAACATGCTTAGCGCTGTAACTGACTTTACTATAACGTTAGCAGAGAAGAAAATCCTTAAAGAGAAAACGAAATGGACAGTCTGAATTTTGAAGGTTTTCACACTCAGTTAGATTGTATATTTACGTACGGTAGTAAAAATAAAAAAAAAAACTGACACTCGTATAGTATATATAGTTTCGTGCACAGGAAAAAAAATACAGAAAGAAACAGTAAAAAACAGTAATGATGAAAAATATAACCAGACTTGTGTCAGTAAAGGTAATAGCATGACATGTAATGGTATTTGGTAATAATACCGCAAGTGATATTTAAAAATTTTCCAGATTCCATCTCTGCTGATAACGACTTCTCTCCTTTTAGGAGGTATATTTTCTGGCGTTCTAGTTTGTTGTATTTAACACGTTAACAAGTATGAACGCACGCCGTACGTAAATATCAGTCAGGGTTCTTTCCGAGTGATTTATGGCTGATTTTGTAACATTTGGAGACCGCCAAGCGATGACGATTTCATTATAGACCTTACGCAGGGAGAGAAGTTTAATTTCTCGGTATATCTTACAACATATTTTGTGGTAATTATATCAAAAACTTACACTTCCCTCGTATCGACATCATCTTTATCGATTTATAATAGAACTGTGACTCCAAAATCGTTTTTAGGACGTCGAGAAAAACCTTCCGCCACATATTTTCTTCTAGCAACTTGCAATGTTCGCTCCGTGGCGATCCCAGAAATCTTTACGAAAACGCAAGGTTCCGATTACTGGCAACTCATCCAATAATTTGTATTAGCGGTGCAAAAAATTGTTTGCGCAATGCTTCACTCTAAGATAGTAGCCATTTTTGCTCACGATGACCAGATCAACGGAACGGATATAACAAATGGAAGGGTTTTAATTGAGTGAAACGTTCCCCTGATAGCAAATATACGTTATGTAACTCAGCAAGGAAAGAAAATAAACAAACAGGAAGTTGAAATATTGTTGATTTCATAAATTTCAATACTCTTATGTCATTGTTATAACTAACTTGCAATTGACATCTTTTATCACAGGTGGTTAAATAGAATTCAGTTAAAAGAACTACCACCAAAGATTTTTGATAAACTGACTCGGCTGCACGTACTGTGAGTAGCACTCTCTGGATTCCTAATGATATAGATATTAAGACTGGGTAAAATCCGGACATGGCCAATCCTATTTTTTTTTTTCATTAAATTGCGATATCTGTTCAATTCTATCAGACACATTCATATAAAACTATTCCTCCGTTCCATCATTCGCCTGTTTAACTTCGGACCTTGCTCGCTTGGCAAGTTTAGCGGCCCTTTGGAACATGGGTCGCTGATTAAAACGGTAAAATGCTCTCTCTTCCAAAAAAAAGAATTCCTCAAAGTCTACGCGATGTGCAGATCGTCTCCATTTAGATATTACTGCATGAAAAAGTTTGGTTTTTAATCATGAGCCATCCTAAAATTTCTGTGAGATGTTTCTTGTCTTCTTTCACAGCAAGAATTCAGAAGTGATATGTTGGGTTTCTTTAGGCACAAAATAATTTGCTTCAAAGGCTTTCTTCTCTACTCAAAATAAGCTGGACCCAAAATCTATAGTGTCGATCTACGAATATACTCAATAAGTGATATCGGGTCAAAATCGGGTGAAGATCGGCATTTTTTATTACTTACGATCAGTCACTCACTCACTTACTAACTCACTTAGATAAAATATCTGGATTCGCCTCCTGTAATCTCCATGGGCTTATGAATTTTACACGCATCCGTTTCCATCTCAATTATTTTAAACGGAAGAAAAACAAAGTCGTTTGAGTTCAGTGATAATTAATGTTAAAATAAGTATCTGCAATCAGATAAACACGGGCTCTTTTATGAGTGGCTTCCGCCTGAGATGAAAATTAATGGGAGGTTAGAGAATGAATAACCTCTTTCTGGTTTTGTGGTATATGTTGGCTGGAAACGTCCTTGGCTGAGAGATTGTCCTCAAAATTTTTAAGTTTTTCCTCGAAGCTTCGCTTCTCGGCCGAATATTCAGTTTTCGGTCAATTTCTCAGAAGTGGACTTTATCAGCCGACATAACAGCCGGCTGAAGGGGTTTATTTACAAACTAATGTAAAAAGTAAATTGTGGAGGTATTAGACTCGAGGCCACTGGTTTTGGTTATGGCAAGTCGTGTTTTATCAATGCGTTGTACTCCCACAAAGCCCATCCATTGTTCTTTATTAACATCGAGTGGGTGGAATGAACAAAGTTGATGCGGTGGGGAGACTCTTCTCGGCCAAGGCTTTCTCAAAAGAAAGATACAAAATTATTACATCATTTCTCAGTATCAGGGTCACTATGCTGACCAGTCTAAATAGGCGACGAAGCTAACGGTTGGGAGCGAGGCAACTTCTAGTAGGCTCTTCATTCTCGTAAATGAATCTGACCACAACTTATTGAAATAGATCATACTTGTTTATAGTTACTCATTCATTTCACAAGTTTCAATAATTTATGTCATTGTTATTACTAATCTGCCATCGACATCCTTTATTACAGGTGGTTAGATGGTAATCACTTAAAAGAACTACCACCAAACATTTTTGATAAACTGACCAGGCTGCAGGAATTGTGAGTAGCACTCTTTGGCTCTATGAATAATGCGGTTATTCACAAGGCTGGATAAAATCAGAAAAAGGGGCAATTCTAAATCTTTTCTTGATTTCAAACGAAACATTTTCTCAAGTTCCTATCAGATATAACTAACACATAACAATTTTCGATGATGATTTAGCTTGGTATTCGCTGACCTTGCATTGTTTCCGAGCTAAACTACTAGATTATTTTTTGCGCAGCAATAAAGAAAAAATTTAGAGTTGCTATGAGCCAGAAACCTCAGAAAATAAATCGTGGAGGGAGGAGACATCGATAATGAGTGTCTGGTTTTGGCAACTGCGGTTTAAGAAATGATCGCGATCATCGGTTCATCCCTTATCGGGATTATTACAAACCAATATGATGATCACCTTCCAGTTAGCTTGGTTACTAATAATTGTAAACCGCTTGATAAACATTTTATCATGATGCAACATAGGGACAGTAAAATCAACGAATATTTACGCGTGACCTTGTGGTCTTATCGTTATTATGGCTGATGTTTGGCACGTTGGACCTGGGATAGAAGGGTGCGGGTTTGAGTTCTGGCAGAGACTCTACTCTGCCTGGGAGCTGGATGCAAATTACTTTATTTTAAAGATCATTGACATGATCGGATGGATATTAAAGAATCTAAGGTGACCGCTGAGCTCAGCCAAGTAAGGGGTAGTTACGTCTGAGTTACAACTGTATATTCTAGTCTTGATCATGTTTGTCCAACATCATGTTGGTGGAGTATGTACAACCACATATACTTGAAATGCCCCTCTCAACATTGTGTTTGATGGATTCTTAGGTTTGTTCTAAATCAAATATATTTATTCAACATTCTCCTTCTTCACGGGCAAAATTTTTGATGGCAATTGTGCATATATCGAAGTATAAATACACGCAGAACGTTTGGAGAGCACGAGAGAAGCGTTGCTCGAAGGGCAAAGGTCTTCTCTTGGGTAGCTACCACACTGGTATTTTGATGGACAGTAATACCAATTTGGAAGACCCGGATGAGCTAGTTTTTTTTTTAACTCAAATGAAGAAGTGTTTGTAGTATTTTTTTAGAAGGAACTGGCAGCTAAACTGACGGTAAAGATGTAGTTTGTTATAACTCACAAGTCACGTTACTTACGTACAGTTGTGCGTATAGTTAATAGCTGGTCCACGATCGTGCGTTAAATATAAGAATGGTAACGCCGAGCTAACCAAAACAAATGGAATTATAAGTTCGGTCAAATAAAACATTTGGTATTCACTGACCTTGCATTGTTTCCGAGCTAAACTACTAGATTATTTTTTGCGCAGCAATAAAGAAAAAAGTTAAAGTTGCTATAAGCCACTAACCTCAGAAAATGAATCGTGGAGGGATGAGACATCGGTCTTATCGTTATTATGGCTAATGGCTAATGTTTGGCGCGTTGGACCTAGCTGAGACTCTCTTTTCTATTCTGCCAGGGAGCTGGGTGTAAATTTCTTTATTTTAAGGATCATTGACATGATCGGATGGAAATTGAAGAGTCTAGGGTGAAAGCTGAGCTCAGCCAAATAAGGGATAGTTACGTCTGAGTCACAACTATATACTCTAGTCCTGATCAAACATGTTTTGTCCAACATCATGTTAGTTGAGCATGTACAACCCATATACTTGAAATGCCCCCCTCAACATTGTGTTTGATGGATTCTTAGGTTTGTTCTAAATCAAATATATTTATTCAACATTCTCCTTCTTCACGGGCAAAATTTTTGATGACAATTGTGCATATATCGAAGTATGTATACACGCAGAAGGTTTGGAGAGCACGAGAGAAGCGTTACTCGAGGGGCAAAGGTCTTCTCTTGGGCGGCTACAACACTGGTATTTTGATGGACCCGGATGACCTAGTTTTTTTTTACTGAACTCGCATGACCAAGTGTTCGTAGTATTTTGTTACAAGGAACTGGCAGCTAAACTGACGGTTAAGATGCAGTTTTTTACAACACACATGTCATGTTACTTACGTACAGTTGTACGTATAGTTAACGGCCAGTCCACAATTGTGCGTTAGATATAAGGATGGTAAAAAGCAAAGAAAGGCGTAGCGCCAAGCTAGCTGTGACCGGTCACGTATCCCACCAAAATAAATGGAATTATAGCTTCGGTCAAATAAAACGCTTATAAATTTTGCTGCGATCGCTTACTTAATTTGTTTTCACTCTAAATCTTTTTTTTGAAATTTAAAACAAACTGAAGTCACTGCTTCTTTCTATTGTCAAAGCGGAAAAAAAATCACAAACTATATAATAAACTCAGTTATGCACGCACTCTGATTGGTTCTCACTTATGATCTATTGGAGGACAGACGTATAGATGACGTCATCATTAACACTTTTTTTCAATTCTCTATGTGGTAAGAACATCGGTGACACACTCGGCTGCGCCTCGTGTGCCACTTTTTTGTTCATATCACATTTTGACGTCATCTGTGATCTATTACTGAACAGACGCAAGGCAAACTGGAATCTATTTGTTAAACAGAGGTATTGCTATGCGACCGGAACTGAATCAATTTCCAGTGTCAAAAATTTACACAGTCTGTTCTGGATATCTTTAAATGAATTCAACAATTTAAAATCCAAGAAGTTTTCAAGAATACGAGAGGAGGAGGAATACTTCTTAGACAAGCATTCAATTACGTTGGAGTTTTAGCTCATTGACAACTGATGCAATGAAGTTGTGCACAGCCTTTTGAACAAGTTTTTTGTTTCGTGGAACCGAGCAGTGGAAGTGATCGTGAAAAAGAATTCAGCAAGCAACACTTTAGTAAATTAAGTGACCCAATCCGAACACTGGAAGTGCAATAACCGATGCCATGAATCTGATAGAGCGATCAAAATCATTATGGCTTTAGAGGAATTAGATACAACAAGCACATGCTTTGTTGTTTGGGAAAATAGCCTCCATTTAACTCGAAAAAGTGGTCGTATCCTTTCTATCGAAAAGTGAACACATCTTATGAGAGTGAAATTTAAAGAAAACTCTGACCGACCTGGAAGCCATTCTGAATAAAGGATGTTCAGCACTCGGCCAGGTATTCGCATATAACCGAATGGTTTATCAAAATAGACTAATGAGTCATCGAAATAATACAGAACAATTAGAAAAAGTAAGAGTGCCGCATACCATTATAGTAGGTCCTTTTTTTTAAAGTCCCTTGACTTCGACCACATTAGGTTTGCATAGATGGTATGAAGGTTGGCAGAAACTTTTCGGAGACTTGACGTTGTAAACAGGGCGCAAATACACCAGAGTAGTCTCTGTGCAATGTATCCTGGTTGAATGGATGGCAAAAAAGAAACTAATACTGTCGTCTTTCGATAACTGAAACCTGCGACAGAAAATTTGAAAGAGCTTTAAATATCGATATATCGATATGTATTTCAAAGTTTTGAGAACAAAAGACCAGAACTGAGGAAAAGGGGCTTTTTATTGATTTTTTTTTTCATAGAGTGTCAAGATATTTCTATTCACCCTGAAAATTTTGATCAAATTTGATGACAGCATAGTGAACAATCGCTGCTAATAAGCTACCTTTGTAATGCTACTCATCTGTAATGCTACTCTGTCGTTGAGTTTTCAAACTCTGATTGCGCTGAATATAATAATGAAAAGCCAGGTTTTTTGACATTGCTTCATAACAGATAACAAAAGTGGCTGTATGCGTTTTTGAAAAGAAGTCTGACAACTTTTCAAATCACAGGTCACTTTACAACAAAAAACTAAGCAGCCTTCATCCGGGAATATTTTTCTCCTTTTTTGGGGGGAATTATAGAAAACGATCGTTAAAAATTTTAGTCACAGCGACTTTTGTTAAAAATTAGCGTGACCGAATCTATGTCAGCACAATATCAAAGTGCTTTCTCTGTAGGTATTTACTAATATTATTATTTAATTCATTAGAAAATACTGGGTGAGCAGAATAAAGTAAAGCAAAAAATATGTTGAGTGCCTTTGAATTATGTGGAACGTTTCCCCTGTTAGTAAATATGCTCCATGGAAAGCAGTAAGGAAAACAAAATAAACAAATAAATTGCCATAATTATTGTCATAGTTATTGCTAACCTACCATCGACATCCTTTATTACAGGTAGTTAAATGGTAATTAGTTAAAAGAACTACCACCAAAAGTTTTTGATGGATTGACTAGACTGCAGTACATGCGAGTAGCACTTTCTCGCTGCTTAAAATCAGGAACAGGACCAATCCTAAATTGTCCTTGATTGCAGTATTAAATTTATGTAAAAGATTCTCTGAAGATTTTGTCACACATTGTTGATATTTAACTAGATTTGATAATGATTTTAGCTTGAAATTCGCTTAATTTACCTTACCATTTTGGCGGGTTTTAATTTTGGCGATTGACAATGTTCATGGACCAAGTTAATAAACACCACCCATCAATCAAAACGGCTAAATTTTCAGAAGCTACTTTCTACACAACGTGTTACCCAGCGGGGGGAAAAGAAAGGCTCCGCTAAAGGGAAAGAGTTACGAGTCCTCAGGATTAATTCTTCAAAACAAATATTTGTTCAGAGCAAAACTGGCGGAGAGACGCAAGGAGAAACAACGCGAAAAATTTTATTAAAAACATTCTCTCCGATGTTAAACTAGAAGGACGTAAACTATTTAGTTCAACAAGCTGCCACAATAATCGACAGTTACGTTTCGTATGGCGTTTTTGTTGTTTCTCTCTTATAGACTTGACTTAAGTATTTTAAATTGTAACCTTGGTAAAAATTGTGAAGTATTGTTAACTAAACTTATCATTTATCCTTTGAGTGAGTCTGCTGATCATTGTCAACAAACAAAAGTAAAATGTCGGTTGTTTTTCGTAGCCTTATGCAGGACTGAATTAACTGAGCGGTCTATTAAATTGGTTACAATTAAATGAAATGAATTTGATTTTGATGGATGGATAAGAAATAGCTTACGATATGATCCTTGCAAGTTGATTGATGCTAAAAGAAATTTCAAAAAGAAGCTTTCTAAAATATTCGCGCTGCGACAGGAATCAAACTCGTGCTACCGGATAGTACTTGGTTGCTGCTACCAGCTGAGAGACAAGGGTTAAGCGTCCAGAGCGCGGCAAATTTTAGTGGGCTCTTCATTATCGTAAAAGGAATCTTATGACAATTGATTCAAATAAATTGTACTTGTTCATACTTACCTGTTCCTTAATTTCTTTTTATCCGTGCAGCTATGGGGAAATGGATTGCCATGTATTCTCCATATTCTATATGGAAATTGACCAAATATCATTTCATTCAAGCCTGACAATGAACAACTGAATAATTCTTGAAATAAGTATTGGAATAACGAGAAGAAGCAAGAACGTCAGTCATGCCCTCACAAGAGGGTAGTGAACGAATAGATGCAGCTTTTAGAGTCGATCTTAACTGAGAAAAAGCTGGTCTGCCCATTGTAGAAGAGAGTATAGATTGCTTTAATCTGGACTTCTGATTTCTTTTTTCTTTTTTTGTAACCCAACTATAGAAGTGTCTCGAACAACGAGCTCCAGACGTTGCCAGAGGGAATATTTGAAAACATGACCAACTTAACTAAACTGTAAGTATTATCAACTGATTAATTGAATGATGAACGAGAGTAAGCGTCTTTACTTGTTACATGTGTGTTCACTAGTATTAAAAGATTAAGTATTTACAGGAATCATGAACGCAGATTTCTACTTTGACTTAAAAATCGTGATCGTGATAGCAGTACGATGCTATATAAACCATGATCCAGCTTTGCAGATCAAAAGTTATGATTAGGGTACATTGCGAGCTCCTGTGAAATGAGAGCAATAAACTATGAGTTACCGAAAACTTTCCATATATAACTACAGCAATCAATTTTTTTCTTTCAATTGTGAGACGTTCTGCCTAAATACATTTGCAACGTCGGAGAATACAAACAGGTGAAATGTATGGAAAACCTCACATAATATTTATAGTTCCCAAGTATCATGTAATTACAATTACACTTAACTGAAACGATGTGCACTTTCCTCTTGGGTGATAACTCATCTTCTCCGACTTCCTATATCTCCAATGAACTGTTATAACTGAGGCTGGAAATCTGACTAAGAGATCGTTACCTAAGTGATTAAATTAAAAGTTCAGAATAGAAATTGATAGCGCCTAGTGATCGGACAACTTAGTCGCGTAAAAAATATGAGTTTCAGAGGAGGTAAATATTCGAGAAAAATTGAATTAAAATCACTGAAAAGTCAGCAATATCTGCGGAAAGTTTTTTTTTTAAAAATTACAGTAGATAGGCCCCCGCTTCGTAAGAATCAACAAGGAAAAAAAAGCAACATTCAAATGGTGAGATGAAAACAACTCAAGCAAGGCGTACGTCTAAGCATCCAACAACGTCTTGTGGTCGAGCATCGTGTTCAATCCAAGATGTTAGAGGACTGGCCCTCTATCGCAGAAGGATTCCCAACCTTATTTTCACGAGTAACAATTAACACAATGAAAAATTGTCGAATACCTGTGAAAAAATACTTCCTGGCTGGTCGTCTCGGCCAAGGTTAGGCTTATCAGAGTCTCGTTAATGAATTTAAGATTATTTAGTTTGTTGGACTGATGGAGTTAACTAGCTTAAGAAACTCGTACAAAAGGATGGTGGGTTATCGATATATCGATACATACTTTGAGACTGTGAGGACAAAAGACCAGAACTGAGGAAAATACGCTTTTTATGGAGTTTTGTTCGTACCGTGTCAAGATATTTCTCTCGACCCTGTACATTTTGATCAAGCTTGATGCAGCATAGTGAACAGTCGAGTGAAAATGAAACATTCTGATCAAGGATTTAGAAAAAATACATCGTAGTTAATGAAACCAGTATAGGCGAAACCTGCACTGGACTGGTGCGTTTTATGCCAGGAGACACATGTCGGAAAAAAAATGACTGTTTCGAATCAATTATTTGCATTGGACTTTAGTGCGGTTTCTTTTTGACTCGTTTCATATTTTATTATAGGACTCGTGTTAAAGATCAGCTTGTCAATAACCAATCATGTTCGACAAAACTTTCAATGTTTTGATCTGAGCTCTAGTAGCTCATGCTGTATTTGGACACCTATCGTTTGATAAAAAACCTAACCCTGGGCTTAGTGACAACACATACTAAGAATCACACTCGTACATCGCAACTTAGTTCAGTTGATGCTTATTATTAAGAATTCAACGAGCAGTATGTTGCACACAACTGCTGCTATAAGAGAAACTAAGCATCCGTTTCGTACCTTTCGAGCACTGCCAACTACAACTGGTTTACCGGACTGCTTCATTCACGGGCCTGAGAAACACAAACGGCTCCATAGGTTACAGATGGTTGCAACTATGCAAAGGAAACTCGAACCTACATCTGGTCCAACTGGGAAAAGTTATCGTCTCTCAATGAAAACAGCCTTAGAAGTTACGATGTAATCGAAAATGATGAAAGATATGGATAACGCCCTGTAACGGGACAATTTGGTTAGACAAAAATACATGTCTTTTAAAGAAAATAGATCTTTGAGAACCAGTTGATTAATATTTATATCATTGACGGATAAATGATATTGCAGTAAACCCTTAGCGTTACAGGAGTATTCTTTTATGAGTTCCGAATGGACTGCGAATGAGCTGCATATGGAATGCTTCTCAGTCGTTGAGTATGCAAAATCTGATTACGATGGGTACATAAGACTGTTAGTTTCGAAACGCCGTTTATTTCTAATAATTTCCTACAAACTTCCTTTTGATTTATATTTAGTTATTATGTAGTCAATTACTTCTAATTTTAGTAGCTAATAGCAATTTCATTAGAAGATACTGGCTGAGCAGATGTAGTATAACTTGTCGAGTGCTTTAAAATGGGTGAACGCTGCCCTGTTAGCCAAATATACTCAATAGAAAGCAGCGGAGGAAAAATAATAAACAAATAGGAAGTAAATGTAACTACGGTCAATTTTCAAAAATCTCAATATTATAATACCATTGCCGGTTAGTACTAACCTGCCATCGCCATTATTTATCACAGGCGGTTAGATTTCAAACAGTTAAAAGCACTATCACCAAACGTTTTTAATAAATTGACTCAGCCATAATACTTGCGAGTAGTTCACTCTATATTCCTAACAATGCAGACATTTAAGATTGAATTGAGCTGCAAACGTTCTCTCAATTATCTATCAGAGGTAGTTGATATATAATTATCTTTTATAATGACTTGGCTGGGTATCACCTAAGCTTACGTCGCTCTAGTGCTGAATTGCTTTGCAATGAAGTAATAAAATGAAGGTAGCTGTCAGCCAAATACTCAGAAAATTATTTATGGAGGGATGAGAAGTCAAGGCCACTGAACTGGTTTGGTTGAATGAACTTAACTTAATGAACTTTTGGTTGTGACAAGTCATTTTTTTTTCTACGTGGTCTACTGGTGGAAATCCGTCCAGGGTCCTTTTTTAACATTGACCGAAATGCAATGAACGAAGTTGAGTGTCTCGACCGAGAGAAAAGAGAGATGTAAACTTATTACATCATTCCGAAAGCTGTGTGATCGCAATAGCTGTACGCTGCCAAATAATCCAACATACAGCTCAGATCAGATTGTGAAAGAGGGTGGAGTGCAGCCTCGTGTGGCGTAAATATTTGAAATAGTAACTTACCAAAAACTCTCCATAATTGCAGTGATTAAGTTTTTGTTTCGATTTGCAGACGTGCAGCTAAAATTCATTTGTTATGTTGGCGAAGTGTGTTAAACTAAAAATTTACCTTGCATAATATTTATAGTCCCACTCTGTAAAGGTAATCGCATAGGGCCGAACGAAATGCAAGATTAATATTACGGTGGTTTTCAGAAGGTGCAGAAATTTCCCGAGCCTTTCAGCGACTTCGTCAACTTCTGAAAACATTAGTTACATCGATCCTAATATTTGAACGACGAAACATGCGATAACTCGTTTATAATATAAAGGGCAAAGTTTCATTTCAGTAAGGTCAAAATGGACACTGTTGCGAAATTACCTAGGGAGTCAGTTCAGTGTTCAGTCAGCGGCAATGAACTGTAAGACTCACGAATCAGCTGAATGAAATTTTGTTTTACACCGCCAAAGCAATGACGCCAGCCTTGCTAAAAAAACATTCGTAGATTCTGACATTCATAACTATCCTACAAGGCAGAATAAGGCAGAACAGTAGATCAAAGGTTTGAACAGTGGATTGAATGTTCATCGGAAAAAAAAGTTCATCAGAAAAAGGTTCATAAAAAGGGTCCTCTAGAAAAAATAAACTGAATTACGCATTTTTCAGTTGTCGGCGGATTCTCGGTATTTACGGTCAATAGCTCTCAACATAATTTAAGTTTTCATATATTGTAATCACAATTGTTCTTCGATACATGGCGCCTATGGATATCAGCTTTCGAGCTGAAAGGGCTATCCTGTCTAAATTAATTTTACTTTACCTACTTCTAAGCTCCAAATGTGCTGCAATTGATGATGCTACCAAAGCGTTGGGGTTTTAGACTATGATTGGATTGCGTGCTTGAGACCACACAAAGAAAGTCGGGTTTCTTTTTAAGATTGCTTTATAACACAAAACAAAGAGCGCTATTTGCGTTTTTGACAATCGTTCCAATCAAATCACAGGTATATCTACAATAACAAACTAAGCAGTCTTCATCCAGGAATATTCAGGACCTTAAAGTCTTTAGAAACTTTGTGAGTGGTTGTGTTTTTTTATTATTATTTTTTTATTTTCTAAGAGTAGAAATTATTTGGTAAAGTTTCTGGTCACGCACACTTTTATTTGAAAATATATTGACTTATTTGCAATTTAATATGTAAGGGCTCTTTTCGATTTTGTTATTTATTGATATGATTGCTAAGTTGATTGGGACAGTTTGGTCGATGCAGGAGTTGCTGGGGCCAAGAATTTGTTAACAACAATACGCTATTTTGTTCTCTCTCTGTGGAACAGTTATTTTGAAGAGGCCTGGAAACAATCTGAATAAAAGAATTTTTAGTTTACCATGCTGCCACAATGATGGGCAGATACTTCTAGTATGGCGTTTACGTTGTTTCTTTTCCCCAAAGTTATCATAAACATTTCAAATTTTAATGGATAACCTAATTAGCAATTTACAAATAACTACGTCTTCGTCTCTGCCGTCGTCGTTTAGAGCCAGCGGTAAACAACAACCAGCGACATTATGATACTTTAGGCAGTGTAACAATACATTTATTGAAAAGGTAACGGCACTGCGCTGCCACTTATCGTGACTCCCCATGCCAATTTTCTTTAGATAAACAAATGTGAAAAGCACTTCAGCAAATATTTTATTTCTTTGGTTAGTCGAAACTGCTCAAGGGTACTGTCTGTAGAAGAAGGAAACCATAAAATAATACAGTACTTTATGAATGCAGCAAAAAACTAAAGAGGCCAGAAAAAACCAGAAAGGTCAAGGATCGGAAAGATTAACACAGGTCACGTGACAAATTGGAAAAATTAAGTCTAAGGTTTTTTTTTTTTGGTTTCACAAACCAGGACAAAGCTCTGTAATTAACACAACAGTGAAAAATTTGAAACATGTTTCAGTAGAATAAGGCAAAGAAGGATCAGTAGCATAATAATCAAAACTTTGCTGGGCTATAATTTGTAGTTTTTATCGTCTTCATAGATCAGCGTTTGGAAACGAACTGAAGATGTTACCAAAGGAAATATTCAACAACTTGAAAGAGTTAAAAATACTGTAAGTATAAAGTAATTTAAGTTGTATCATCAACTAGCGAATTATCCCTTTTTGAAGCTGCTAACCTAAATTAAAAATTTATGACAGAAAACGAACATGGCTTTGCTTTCGTGTGCTTAAAATTGCAATTAACATTAACAGATAAGAAGCCGTCGGAAGTTGCTCATTTACGGATGTCTTTTTGATGGAAGTGTCGAGCATTTACCCCTCCCCCACACACCTAAACCTCATTGACGTCTGAAACCTTTTCAAACTCAATGATTTCTTTTCTAGCCCGAAGAAATACTTTAATAGGTGAAATTTTGTAAAAAGTATCAAATGTGATTCTACATGGGAAAACGTTTTTAAAGGTGAACGCAAGGGAATGGTGAAATGACACGATAGGCACTTTGGTGCCAAATGACACGGCGGCTTCTGAGCGGCGTGCATGTCCGATAGCACGACTTATTAAAATATTTCCTTTGTTTACATGGCACGATAAAAACAAAGGCGTGTGTCAAGACGAACAATACTAAGTTTAATAGTGTATTTTGATCGTCCGGGTGAGTGTGGTCCTGAGAAGGACTGTTGTCGTCAGAAGTGACTGACCCGGTTTCATCAACATGAGCGGAAGTCTTCATCCGAGTCAAGTGAATAGTTATTGTCAGTCGAATGTTCTAAGTCCCCCTCGTATAAACTGATTGGTCAGTTTTGCCGTAATGTTATTGGCTGTAAGACTCAAGTGGCGTAGGTCGGTCGTGATTGGTCGGTCTGGATCCGTCGGTAAAGTTAGGTCGTTAAGTTATGTCGCACTGTTCGTCTGTAATGTTAATATCGTGAATGAGTCGTGTGTATGGTACCGGTGGTGGTTAACACCTGTTGAGGGGAGTCCGTTCTAATTTAGTAAACCAGCTTTCCAAAATCATTCGTTGAAAGCAGTTGGCGCTCTAGGTTAAGCATTGCGCAGAGTCGCAGTCAATATTGTGGTTGTAAGTCAATGATGTGTAGAAATATGTTTGCTGATATCTCAAGTTTCCTCGTCGCTTGTAAATTTCAATCACTCATTAAGTTTGTCGAGAACAGCAACATGTAAAATGGCACGCTTTTGAGTAAACTAGCACACGACTCAAATGAGAAAAAGAGCGCGCCAGCCATTAAAATGACACTCGGTTCAAGTGCGCAATATCACACGTAAAACCGTGCCAAATGACACATCGGCTGAATCCAAGTATTAATATGGTAAAAGGTCTTCGAAGGTGAAAAAAAATCGATCGCAATTCCGAATTGAGTGTGAGATCAAGAGTATGCCTAACGAGGGCTAATACACATTTAACATGCCTGTTATGACCATTTTGTCTCTGCTACTCTACAGTCACACACAGTAATGATATCCTAGTGCGTTGTCCAGCCAAGCCACCTTGCTATATATATCCGGGCGTTAAATCGAATCATTACGGTAGCTTCCATATTCTCAAAATGTATGTTGAGATTGGGGAAGGCTAAATGCATCAAAGCCGGACACGAAATCCCCAAAAGCTGGAAGTTGTGAAAAAGGAGAACGAGTGACTTCGACCAAGGTAGTAGTACCATCGTCGGGACTTCGGGCGTCCTATGTAAAACATGGTGTGCACATGATAAAAAGTAATTTTATAACGGAAGGATATTGAGTACACATTAAACTGAAACAAGGTGCCAACATGATAACGCATAAAAGAAATAATGAATTAAGAGAAAACGAAAGCTATCAGTTTTACTTGGCGAAGGCTGAACGTAGAATGCCTAACCCTATGAGCAACTGAAGGATACAAATTACGATCCCATTCCCGCGTCTTGCAACTATCTCCGGCCCCCTGATGAGTATCGAAAACTAATGATTTAATAATAATTAGTAATAGTATATACCACACAAGAGAATAGTGCTTTTCGCGGGCGCTGATTGGCCACTTCGGAGTTGAATAGCAAGTGTTATTCATCTTCGAGCAGCAAATGAGAAAAACTCGTGCGTCAAGAGTTTAATTCCGACCATATTTCAGTATATTGAAAGAGATAAACTAAATTTTTCAAAAGCAGTTTTGCTCAACAAGTATTCCTGATCAAAAGATTCACAGGAGTGTTTGTCCGTCGTGCATTCAAAAATCAACACCAAGGATTTCTGGCTCATAACTATCACAATAACCCACATTCTTAAGACTGTTTGGAAGTGTATTTGCTTACGGATATCAAATGAGACGTAGCACTTTTAAGTGCTTTTCCACACAACAGAGCAGAGACGAGGCTTCTCTTTTTATGCGTATTAGGGTTGATCAACTTTTGCATTAAAACAGCTCATGGATTCTGCTTGTTATAACGTGAATATTATACTATACCTTTCGTTACATGGTATCAGGCCACCGAACCTGCGTAAACTATTTTTGCTGAAATGGCGGGAGGCGGAGAAGCTGAGCAGTCCTAGAGTTCGTCTTCGGATATTTCGAGCGCGAGAAGTAGAGCCTTGTTTGCTTTATCACCACCAGCACCGCTTGATATCCATTATTCAAACGCGGCAGAAAATTGGAATGAATTTGAGCAAGCATGGAAAACTTGTTCGGTAGCTATGAAATTGCATCAGGAACCCGAGATCGTATAAATTGCGACGTCGCTTCCGGTGATCGGAGCCGAGGCTAGAACAGTTCTCTCGACGTTTACGGTTGGCGATGATAACTGTGACAGAATGAGCCGCTGTTAGAGAGTTTTGCTGCTTATTACCAGCCGCTCAAGAATGTTTCTTTTGAAAGATAAAAGTTTTACTCGAGAAAGCAAGAAGTGGGAGCATCGTATAACCATTATCGAAGAACCCTACAACAATTACCTGATCGATGCGAATTTGAAACTATTACCGTATATCAAATTTTACGGGACAAGATCGTTTTCGGAATTCAGGATTCAAAGGTACGAGAGAGACTGCTTCGCAAAAGAATTTGTCACTGCAGAAAACTGATGAAATTTTCCGACGCACGAGATAATGATTCAACATATGAAAGTTGTTGGAGGTGCCAGCATTAGGGATACAGACCCGAGCGATGTAAATGCCTTTTCTAGAAAGCCTAAATGAGGGAAAAAGAGACGTGGTCGATTCACTAGAGGCGCTGACTCCCGAATGAAAACGTGGGATTTTTGTGGGTGTATGCATGATGTGACAAAGCGTGAAAACTGTCCAGCATTTGGAAAAAAGTGTCAAAAGTGTAACAAGAAAAGCAATTTCGCGAACGTGTGTTTTTGGATCAGCGCCTAAACCGTCGCAGCGAGCCAGTCGTGTTAATTTATCGGGGGATGAATTGTCAGACGAAGCTTTTGGCGTGGAGAGACTCTGGATGATTCGCAGCTTGTAACATTAAAATTGGAGTCGGGAAATTTTCTTCGTTTTTAGCCGGAAACTGGAGCGCAATGTAACGTGGTCCCTTTGCATCTGTATAAGAAAGCGACTAGAGACTTAAACTTATTTAATGTGGCCCCAGTAAGCACGGCAATTATTTCGTATGGTAGGACTTCGATTCCTTTTCTTGGTAAAGTTCGTCTTAGAGTTTGGCGTGGAGATTTCACACGTCTTCTTGATTGCAATGTGGTGGACAGCTAAAGATTCAGACCTATACTTGGCAGGAAGGCTCTTCTTGGAATGAAAATCATCAAGTACTTGGACAATGACTGGTTGAATCATCCCCAGACCTCTGATGGTGACGTGTATACGCATGATGCACTAACCGAGCCTTTTCTGTCCGCTGCCGAGCCTGCTTTGTCCACAGACCAGTTCGTTAAGAAATTCCCTCCTGTGGGTTCTGGCACGTTGTTCTT
This sequence comes from Pocillopora damicornis, assembly GCF_964200805.1. NCBI lineage: Eukaryota > Metazoa > Cnidaria > Anthozoa > Scleractinia > Pocilloporidae > Pocillopora > Pocillopora damicornis. The sequence goes on from NC_142671.1 coordinate 9,584,874, forward strand.
GACGAGAAGTCATCGTTCCTAACCACATTTAACACACCGTTTGGTCGTTATCGCTGGACAAGGATGCCCTTTGGAATGCGCCTAAAATTATTCAAGGTGGCCAGCAGAACACAAGCCCCTCGAGTTTCTCTTCCGGTAAGAACTGTGTGTAGCACCAAAGCGTCTCCGGCGAATGCTATCTCTGGAGTATTTCGCCAATCTAGAATTTCCAGTAAGAGATCTTTCTCGTCCTCCTTTGCTTTCCTGAACAGTTCTTTACATGTTTTGACAGCATTTTCCGCTTTCCTATTTGACTGTGGGTATCGCGGGCTCGACGTGTTCGAACTTCCATTCAGTGGCGAACTTCGCAAATGCTTCGTTGGCAAATGCTGAGCCATTGTCAGTGATAACTACCTCGGGGATACCGTGACGGACAAAATGCACCTTGAATTTCTTAATCACAGCCAGTATTTCCTCGTGTGAATCTCCGCGACTTCAAAATAGTTGAGAGGGCAAGTCATGAGTGTTCAGCTCTTCCCGAGCCTTTTATTCCAATATTTGTAGACGATGTAATTGCAGTCACACTAATTTAGTTGATGGGATGTGCAATTTAGAATTGGTTGATGACTCATTCTCTCTGAAGACGTGCATACGAATGCATGGTGGCTAAACGTCGAACGAGCTTGAATTTCTTTCACTGAAATGTAAGTCCTGTTGTGCTGGGAAAAATTTTCCTTGTTTGGACAAAAATTGCTAGCTCATTTCCACAATTAGGGAAGTCCATTTTGGTATTAACATTTTGTAATTCATTTTGAAAGAGGTTAAACTTAGATTGATTAGGCTAAGTGTTTGTCGAAGATATTTTTAGTTCTCTTCTGAATTTTATCTTTTTTTTATCTCTTTTTCTAACTACAATCACGCGAAACATGATTAGGTTGGAAAATCGTCTAAGGAGGTTGTGTATTTAAGCCTCATAGCTTTATTTCTTTGTATCGAAACACTTGGTCCATTCATCTGGTACAGAGGTTGGCGGAGACAACTTGGAGACTTGTTGTGGATTGTACTATGGGAAATTTGGACGAGCCAGTCCTCAAAATTTAAGATTCCCGAGGGGTTGCCCTACTAAGGGATGTCGTGGGATGATCGACGCATAACCTTACATGCAAGTGAGAACAGATGGCGCTGCGGCATCCATGGAAAATGGAGTTTGCACGAGCTGAGTTATTGACTTAATATCTGACAATTCATTATGAAAAACTGCAAACCGGTTGATAAACATTTTATCATTAAGCAACATATGGTAACGTATCCAATCAGCGCAAATGGAATTATCGCTTTAGCCAAATTAACCACTTTTAAATATTATTTTTCAAATTGAAACCAACCGAAAAATAAGACAGAGGCATTGTTATACGATTCAAAATCCAACGCTTAGTAAGTTAGACAGCCGGTTCTGAATATTCAAGCGAAATGCAATAATTTCAAATTTAAGAAATTTCCAAGAATACGAGACGAGTTAAAATACTTCCGAGACAAGCATCCAATTGCGTCTAAGTGTTAGCACCTCAGTGAATTGAGTGAACCAATCTGAACTCTAAAAGTGCAATATTCGAAGCTCAGAATCTGATGAAGTGATCAAGATCATCGCAGCTTCAAAGGAATAAGATGTGTTATTGATATATCGATACATACTTTGACACTGTGAAGACAAAAGACCACAACTGAGGAAAATACGCTTTTTATGGAGTTTTGTTTATACTGTGTCAAGATATTTCTCGTGACCCTGTACATTTTGATCAAGTTTGCTGACAGCATAGTGAACAGACGAGTGAAAATTAAACATAACGATCAAGGATTTACGAAGAGGTTCTTCGATGAAAAAAAATACAACTTAATTAATGAAAACAGTGTAGGCGAAACCTGCACAGGACTGGTGCATTTTATGTAGTGCCAGGAGACACATGTCGGAAAAAAAAATGACTGTTTCAATTATTTGTATTGGACTTTAGTGCGGTTTCTGTATTTTTAACTCGTTTCACATTTAATTATACGGCTTGTGTTATAGACCAGCCGCTTGTTTTGACTAATTTCCTACAAACTTTCTTTTGATTTGTATTTTGTTGTTATGTAGTTAATTAGTGGTCTGAAATGAAGGTGTCGGTAGAAATCGAGATTTCCTGGAATTGTATCACAACTTTGGAATCTTTGCTGCCCAGGAAATAGTTCTTATATATTGTAGGAGCTTCTTTTTGCAACGCCTTAGCTTTCTTCACGTATCATAAAAATGCGGCATGTACCGTTTAAAAAAAAGGAAGTTGGTTGAAGCCACACCGCTACCTTTGCTACGATCAGTAGGATCCAAGCTACCGCTATCTCAAGTGTATCTGCTATTTTTTCGGTGCGAGTCGTCAACTAAAGTACGTAAATCTTTTCATTGTTTTAATTAAGTCACAGAAACATCAGCCTCTTCTCGGTCATAGAGCGTCTCGTTTAGTCAACTAAGTGTTATTATTACGGCACTATAGCGAAACGATCTTATTTACAAATTGTCTTGGTTTCCTTTTAAATCGTTACCCTTTTATTTATATTTAGTTACTTTTCTTTAGTACTATACTGTTGTTTGTACCATCGTTTGATTATAATTTATTTGACACGAGAACTATCACGTCTATTCATTTCACTCTATGAGTTTGCTACTTTACTGCTGTTATATGTCTCTTGAGAGTCTACCGTTTCTCTTTAGCCTTATCTAAGTTAGACTTTATGTTAATTATCGTGCTACAGTTCAAACCTACAACTTAATCTGCACCTACAGCTACTACTATTTTTTTCTACTGCCACGGCTACTAAGGTCAACGATCTTCGATCTTCGCCATCTTCATGACCCCTCATGTTAAATGCAACCGATTGATCTAGACCTTTGAACTTTTGATCTCTTATAAAATCAGTTTAAATCTACCAAGTGGAGTTTGAATTATTGTCACCCCACACCGCGCTGTCGTTGTTGAGGATTTGAGTAGGCCGCAACCTCCAGAGTTTTCACAATTACAGAGAAAACGTGAAGAAAGCAAAGTTTCGTAGACGATATCAAAACTGAACGATATTGCAACAAACCCTTAGTGTCACTTAGTGATTCTTTTCTGAGTTCTGAATGAGCGGCCAATAAACTGCATCTCTAACGCTATTCAGTCGTTGAGTTTTTTAACTCTGATTGCGTCGAGGACATAAAGAAAACCAGGTTGTTTGACACTGCTTCCTCACAGGTAACAAAGGTGGCTGTTTACGTTTTTGAAAAGAAGTCTGACCATTATTCAAATCAAATCACAGGTATATCTACAACAACAAACTAAGCAGTCTTCATCCAGGAATATTCAGGACCTTAAAGTCCTTGGAAATTTTGTAAATGGTTGTGTTTTTTTGTTGTTTTTTTTTCTAACAGTAGAAATTATGGTTGTGAATATATGAGTCATATAAGTCATATATTTGAACTGCGGATAAAGACGTGAATATGATAGCGATCTTCACAGTAAGGAACACTACTTAACCAGTAGTGAAAAGAAGGCCTGAAAAAAATTCAGGCCTGTACGGGATTTGAACCCATGACCGCTGCGATACCAGTGCAGTGCTCTACCAACTGAGTTAACAAGCCAACTGGGAGCTGAATTCTGTGTTGGTTCCAAATAAACCCGTGAAGTGGTGAATAAACGGCTGTGAATATATGAAAGTCATATATTTGAATTGCGGATAAATACGTAAATATGTTAGCGATCTTCGCAGTAATGAACACTACTTAAGCAATAGTAAAAAGAAGGCCTTTAACATGCCTTTATGACCATTTTGTCTATGCTACTCTACAGTCACACACGGTAATAATATCCTAGTGCGTTGTCCAGCCAAGCCTCCTTGCTATATACATCCGGGCGCTAAATCGAATCATTACGGTAGCTTCCATATTCTCAAAATGTGTGTTGAGATTGAGGACTAAATGCATCAAAGCCGGACACGAAATTCCCAAAAGCCAGCAGATGTAAAAAAAAGGGAACAGGTGACCTCGACCAAAAACTAGTGTAATCGTCAGGACTTCAGGCGTCCCATGTAAAACATGGTGTGCACATGATAAAAAGTCAAGGAAGTCAAGGAAGGATATGAGTACACGTTAAACTGAAACAAGGTGCAAACATGACAACACATAAAAAAATAATGAATTAAAAGAAAACGAAACCTAACAGTTTTACTTGGCGAGGGCTGAGCGTAGAATACCTCACCCTATTAGCGATTGAAGGATACAAATTACAATCCCATCCTCGCGTCTCGCAACTACCTCCGACATGCGTACCGACAAACTAACGATCTAAGCTAATTAGTGTTAGTATATACCACACAAGTAAATAGCGCTTTTCGCGTCCACTGATTGGCTAGTTCGGAGGTGAATAGCAAGTACTATTCATCTTCGAGCAAAAAAAGAGTGTTGTTTGCGTTTTTGACAGTCGTTCCGATTGAATCAAAGGTATATCTACAAAAACAAAGTTAACAGCATTTATCCAGAAATATTCAAGACCTTAAAGCCCTTGAAAATGTTTTGAGTGGTCGCGGTTTTAATGTAAGGAGTAGAAAATTTTGATTTAAAAGATGTACTGCCTAAATACAGTTGCGACGTCGGGGAATACTATCAGGCAGAATGTATGGAAAACCTTACAAAATATCTATAGTCCCCAAGTACCATGTAATTATAATTACACAAACTGAACTAAAGCGACGCGCACTTTTATTTTGGGTTACATCTCTTCTCCAATTTGAAAAATAAATTGTGATATCTGAAGCCGGAAATTTTATTAAGAGATCGTGGTCGATGTAATTAAAAATGTAAGAAAAGAAATCGCTAGCGCTCAGTGATCGGACAACTAAGTCGTAGATATTAAAAAAAAAAAAAAAAAAATTAGTTTCCAAGTAAGAAGATATACTAGGAAAATTGAATTAAAGTCACTGAAAAGTCAACAAGATCTGCGGAGAGTTTTAAGCGTCACCTGGGAATTCTTTCCTCATTTCTAAATGTGCTGCTTATAAGCTGCTTTTCATGCTGCTACGTTTCACAGGAGTCAAGGACTAAAGGTACGGCCCTGCAAAGACCCGATTTCTATCCTACCAGCAATTTATATCACAGTAAAACTACATTTTTGAAGTCAAAAGCCTTTCAATAAAATCTATGCTTAAAGTCCATGATAATTGTTTACGACTGAGTTCGAAGATCGCTTCCTTAAAAGTTATAAATGATGCTCAGACTGCTTTTCCACGCTGTCATCTGCCGTTTAGTTACGTGTCCCGGTTCCTGGCTTGAAAAGCATTCCTTTCCATCTCTCTTATTTTCCGCGGAAGAAAAACAAAGTCGTTAGAGTCCAGTGATAACCAATATCAAAATACGTGTCTTGAATGCGATAAACACTGACCCTTTTACGAGTGGCTTTCGCGCGAGATGAAAATTAATGGGAGGGTTATAAAATAAATGACTCCCTTTCTGGTTTTGTGGTGTATCTTGGCTGATGATGTCCTTGGCTGGGAGATTGTCCTCAAAATTTCAAGTTTTCCCTTGAGGCTTCGCTTGTCGGTCGAATATTCATTTTTCGGTCAACATCCTAGCCGCCAGAAGAGGTTTATTTACAAAATAATTTAACTTAGCGTTACTTAATGATTCTTTTCTGAGTTCTGAATGAGCAGCTAATACGCTGCGTCTTGTGAGTAGCACTCTCTGGCTGCTTAAAATCAAGAACAGGACCAATCCTAAATTGTCCTTGATTGCAGTACGTAATTAATAAGAAACATTCTCTTAAGATTTTATCAGACGTTGTTGATCTTGAACTATTTTTGGTAATGATTTGGCTTGGAATTCGCTTAACTTACTTTACCATTTTCGCGGGTCTTAATTTTCGCGATTGACAAGGTCATCAACCAGTTCATTGACCAAGTTAATAAACATCATACAACAATCATAACGGCTTAAATATCAGAAGCTAATTCTTAGACACAACTGTCTGTAAGGGTAAAAGATTCAACAGAGAGTCAGTTCTCGATATAAGAACCCACTTCAAACCAACAGAGACATTCTAGTTCACTTTCTACGCAACGCGTCACCCAACGGGAGCTAACAAAGGCTTCGCTAAAGGCGAAGAGTTACGACTCCTCAGAAATAATTCTTCAACACAAAACTTTGTTCAGAACACAGCTGGCCGGGAAAGTCAGAGAGAGGCAACGCGAAAAATTTCATTAACAACACACACTCAAAAGTGAATATTTGAAAGACGTAGACATTTTAGTTAAACACTAAACTGCTACATTGATCGACAGATACGTTTCGTATGGCGATTTTGTTGTTTCTCTCTCATAACATAAGCATTTTAAATTTTAACCTTATTAAAAATTATAAGTATTGTATAGTAAACTCATTATTTATCCTTTGAGTGAGTGCTGATCAGTGTCATCAAAGAAAAGTAACATGTCGGTTGCTTCTTTTAGCCTTATGTAAGAGAATTAAACTTTGACCAAGGATGATAAAGTACTGAGGGTAGGATCCTTGCAAGTTGACCGTGCGTCTATAGAAATTTCAAAAAAGAAGCATAACAAATATTCGTGCTGCGACTGGATTCAAACTCGTGCTATCGAATAGTGCTTGGTCGCTACTACCGACTGAGAGACAGTAAGAGTCGAGAGCGTGGCAAATTTTAGTGAGCTCGCCATTATCGTAAGGGAATCTGATGAAAATTAATTCAAATAAATTGTACTTGTTCATGCTTACCTGTTATTCAAGCCTGACAATAAATAACAGAGTAATCCTTGAAATAAGTATTGGAATAATGAGTAGAAGCAAGAACGTTAGTCGTAACTTAACATGCGAGTAATGAATGGCTAGCTGCAGCTTTTAGAATCGATCACAACCAAGAAGAAACTGGTCTACCCAATGTTGAAGAGAGAATAGACTGTTTTAGTCTGAACCTCTGATTTTTTTCTTCTTTTTAACCCAACTATAGTGCCGTCTACGACAACGAGCTCCAAACGTTGCCAGAGGGAATATTTGACAGCCTGACCAGCTTAACTGATCTGTAAGTATATATCAACTGATAAATTGATAGATGCAAAAACAAGTATTTTGCATTTTTGTTTTGTTTTGTTTATTTTCCTCGGTTTTGTTATCACGAGCCAAATAGGGTTGATCCACATAATTAACGAGTTGGCAGATCAGAGTTGGCGTAATACGTTAATTATTTTCTTAACAGCCAAATGTAACATGAACAATGCAATGAAATAAATTAAGTATATAATTAATACAACAAATTTTTTTTATTCGTTGTAATCGTCATGAATGCCCTTACGTCTACCCTAAATTACCTTGGATGAGCTGTGCATAAATTGGGTAGAAACGCGATCGTGAGATCGACAAAGCCAACGTGCTATACGGAAAGAAAGTATTTTATCTTTGGAAAACAGTGGGTGAGCGGATCATAGGGAAGGATAAAACATGTAAAGTGCTTTCCAATAGAAGGAAACGTTGTCCTGTTATGCTTTGTGCAAATCAGCAAGGAACAAAATGATGATACTGAAAGAAAATGTAAAACGTTCCAATACTATATGTCATTGTTATTACTAACCTGCCATCGACATCCTTTATCCCATGTGGTTAAAGGGCAATCAGTTAAAAGAACTACCACCAAACATTTTTAATTGACTCGGCTGCAGAAATTGTGGGTAGCACTCTTCGGCTCTATGAATAATGCGGTTATTAACAAGACTGGATAAAATCAGAAACAGGGGCAATTCTAAATCTTTCCTTGATTGCAAACGAAACACTTTCTCAAGTTCGTATCAGATATAACTAATATATAACAATTTTCGATAACGATTTGCCTTGGTATTCGCTGACCTTGCATTGTTTCTGAGCTAAACTGCTGAATTATTTTGACATATGATTATATGAAACATCGATAATGAATGTTTGGTTTTAGCAACTGCTGTTTAAGAAATGATCGCAATCATCGGTTCATCACTTATCGGGATTATTACGAACCAACATGATGACCAGCTTCCAGTTAGCTTGTTTACCAATAATTGTAAACTGGTTGATAAATATTTTATCATTATGCAGCATATGAAAGGTAAAATCAATATTTGCGCGTGACCTTGTGGTCTTATCGTTATTATGGCTAATGTTTGGCACGTTGGACCTGGGATAGAAAAGTGCAGGTTTAAGTTCTTGTTGTGTCTCGCGGAATTGAATGAATCAAACTTTTAAAACACAACAAGGTTTAATCAAACATGGTGGCTTACATTCAACGACAGGCGCACATCGCATGCGTGCGCATAATAGTGACAAAACCGCAGACTATCATGTGCGACATAGCATTCCTCCCCCCTTAAATCACATTCTATTAATAACGCACAAGTTCAGTTCAGTTACAGGTTCGGTCTCTCTGGTGGCTTCCGTAGCCGAAGGGGATAATGTCTGCATGGTGGTGTTGCCGGACTGCTAACCATGGTCTCGCTTTGGCTGCTGGGAGGTTTGTCAGGGGTGTTGTCCACATGTGTATCTTTGGTCCATGGTTCCTCCATGCCATTCGTAGTGGGAGCCTGTAATTCTTCATTCTCCTGGCTACTTGCTGATTGTGGTGTTGCTGCCAACACCGCTGGGTTTAATCGCAGTGTGTGCTGTTCCTTATTAAATTTTGGAGTCACTGCAGACTCTCTGAGTTGATCAACATGCCGTCGCCATACTGTATTGGGTGCGACCTTGACTTCATATGACAAAGGTCCCGAGTGAGCTGTGATGATCCCCGGAACCCACTTGTTTCCAGCTCTGTAGTTTCGGGCAACCACAGCTTGGCCTAACTCTAGCTTTCTGGCAGGGCTGTGAATTGACCGTAACTCTTGATCTTGTTGTTTGTCTTCCACTCGCTTCCGTTAGTTAGGCTTCAGTATATCAAGCCTTGTCCTGATGTTTCTCCCCATGAGGAGCACGGCTGGTGTCTCTCAAGTCAATGCATGTGGGGTTGATCTGTAGGCCAGCAAAAAGTTTGCCAGCTTCTAAGAGATAGATTTCTTTTCCGCCAGTGCTGCGTGGAGAGCTTGCTTGAATGTCTGTACAGAACGTTCAGCCAATCCATTTGTGGCTGGGCGGTACAGAGCTGACTTTATGTGCTTAATACCATTACTTCGCATGAATTCTCCGAATTCATCTGTTATGAATTGAGGTCCATTATCGCTTACAAGCTGTTCTGGCGAGCCGTGTGTGGCAAAGAGCTTTCTCAGTTCCTCAATTGTTCGGCTAGCAGTTGTAGTGGTATCACTTCGGGCCATTAAGAATGTGCATCTACAACAATCAGAAACATAGTTCCTAAGAATGGGCAAGCAAAGTCAATGTTGATGCGTTGCCATGGTCGTACCGGCCACTCCCATGAGTGGAATGGAGCGGTCTTAGGGTTGTTCTGGGTAAGTTGACAGCCAGTGCACTCCTTTGCTACTTCTTCAATTGCTTTGTCCATCCCTGGCCACCACGTGCAGCTCCTGGCCAAGGCCTTCATCTTAACGATTCCAAGGTGGCCTTCATGGAGCTCAACTAACAGTTTCGCCTGGTGCTTGGGTGGGATTACCACTCGTGAGCCCCACATAAGGCAGCCATCCGGTATGGTGAGCTTATCTTTCTTCCTCTGAAATGGCTCCAGCTCCTTCTCACTAACAGTTGGCCACCCTTGCTTTGTGTTTTCCATCACAAGTGTCAAAACCGGATCTCTCTGAGTTGCTTCACGGATCATATCTGCGTTGACTGGCAGCACTTCTATCTAGGATACTTGAAAAATCTCCACTGGGTCAACCACTTCCTTGTCACAGGCTTTCTTTAGAGGTAGGCGTGACAATCCATCCGCGTTTCCATGTTGGGTTGTGTTCTTGTACTCAATACTGTATTCAACCCTGCTAGAAACAACGCATAACGTTGCAAGCGAGCAACTGTCATTGCTGGTATTCCTTTCTTAGGATTAAAAATTGAGGTCAGGGGCTCGTGATCTGTCACGAGTGTAAAATGACGACCACACAGGTAAAGGTGGAATTTCTTGACTCCCCAAACCAAGGCTAGGGCTTCTTTATCAATTTGGGAGTAGTTCTTTTCTGCTTCTTTACTGAGTGGAAGGCCTTCTTCGCACTCTGTGGTCCACTTCCATCGTTTCCTTGCTCCAATAGTCCATTAAGGGGATTGAGTGTGGTGGCAAGGTTTGGCAAAGAACTTTTGGTAGTAGTTTACCAGGCCTAAGAATGAACGGAGTTGCTGGACATTCTCTGGTCTTGGGGCATTAACAACTGCATGAATTTTCTCTTGAGTCTTGTGTAACCCGTGCCGATCTACTTCGTGTCCATAGTAAGTGATCTTCGTCTGGAAAAACTTGCCTGTAGCCTCTTCAGTACTTCCACCAGATTTTCAAGGTGCTCTTTGTCATCTTTTCCTGTGATAATCATGTCGTCTAAGATGCAACTAGTTCCTTCGAACCCTTCTAAGATTTGATCCATAGATCTCTGCCAAATTGCTGGGGCTGAAGTGATCCCGAATACCAGGCGGTTGTATCGGTACAACCCCTGATGGGTGTTAATCGTCAAGTACTCTTGTGACTCTTCCTCCACATCCATCTGATGGTAGGCCTGTCTGAGGTCAATCTTGGTGAACTTCTGCCCTCCTGCTAGCTTAGCGAATATGTCATCGATGCGTGGGAGTGGGTACTCTTCTGTCTGAAGCTGGGGGTTAACTGTGGTCTTATAGTCGCCACAAATTCGAACTGTGCCGTTTGATTTGGCAACTGGCACAATAGGCATCGCCCAATCGCTGAATTTGACCTTTCTTAGTATGCCTTCTTTTTCTAGACGTTTCAGCTCCACCTCGACCTTAGGTTTCATGGCATATGGGACAGGCCTTGCTTTAAAAAACTTTGGTTGACTGCCTTCCTTCAACGCGAGTTTCACCTTGGCTGACTTACATGTGCCGATTTCGTCCTTAAACACCTCACTATAGTAGTCTATGAGTCTCTCTAATTTCTTCTGGGTGTCTTGTGTCGGCCGTTCTTTTGAAATAGGACAGATTCTTTTCCAATCGAGTTGTATCTTGTGTAGCCAATCTCTTCCAAACAACGCCGGCCCTTGTGTTTTCACTACATGTAACGTTAAGTCCTTGACTTGGTTGTTGTATTCCACGCGAACAAGTAGTTTGCCTTCTGGTGTTATCTCCTCTCATGAGTAGGTTTTCAAAATAGCGGTAGTGTCAATCAGAGGTGTGTTTGGGAAGGTTTCCTTATACGTCTCCAAGGGGAGTGTAGATATCACTGAACCTGTGTTTAGCTCCATCTTCAGTGTGTGGCCATTAACTTTTGGTTTCACCCGGATGACGTTACCAACTACCCCATGGTTAACATTGTTGACTTCTAGGAATGCCACCAAGCTATCATCATCGCGCTCATCATCAACCTAGAACGAGTGAAGGTTGGGGTTCTCGTCCCTTCGTCTTCGGGTAGAGTTCTGACTCTTTCCTGAGCGGCATACTCTTTGGATATGGCCTAATTTTCCGCATTGTCGGCATGTTTTATACCTGAAGTAACACTCGGTTGACTCGTGTGTACTACCCCCACATCGATAACACTGAGATTTTGATTTGACATCATCTTTCCCTTTAGGAACTCTTTCGCTATCCTTGTTTATTTTGTTGACTTCAGACTCTTTATTAATGTTACCCTGCAATTATAGTGTGTCTTTCGCTGCCGCTTCCCTTGCTAGGGCAATTTCTGACGCTTTGACCAATGGCAAATCTGGCTCGCAGAGCATCCGTTTCTGGATAAGTTCATTGTGTAGTCCACACACTAGTCTATCTCTTAACGTGACATTCAAGTTAGTTCCGAATTCACAATACAGCAACAATTTCTTTAATTCAGGTAAGAACTTACGGTTTCACCTTCGAGCTGGTTCCTTTTGTGAAAGCGGAATCGCTCTGCTATGAGCAGTGGTCTCGGTGACAGATGCTTCTGTAGTGTTTCTACGATAGTCTTGAAATACAGGCTGGATGGCTTGGCTGGGGCGGCCAAATTGCGTAGTAATCCATACATTTTGTTTCCCATTAAGCTTAGCATTACGGCCACTTGCTTGTTGTCCTTGATTTCGTTGGCGAAGAAGTATTGCTCTACACGTTCCACATAGGCGTTCCAATCGTTGTTCGTTTCGTCAAACGATCCAATCTTTCCAATCGGCATAGTGGCGAAAGCTCGAAGTTTCTCTGGTTGCTGCGTAGGATCTAAATCCTAGTCGCCAATCAGTTGTGTTTCGCGGAATTGAATGAATCAAACTAGTACAACACAACAAGGTTTAATCAAACATGGCGGTTTACATTCAACGACAGGCGTACATGGCATGCGTGCGCATAATAGTAACAAAACCGCAGGCCATCATGTGCGACATAGCAGTTCTGGCAGAGACTCTCTTTTCTATTTTGCCCGGGAGCTGGATGCAAATCTCTTTATTTTAAAGATCATTGACATGATCAGATGGAAATCGAAGAATCTAAGGTGAACACTGAGCTCAGCCAAATAATGGATAGTTACATCGGAGTCGACTGTATACTCTAGTCCTGATCAAATATGTTTTGTTCAACATCATGTTGGTGGAGCATGTACAACCACATACACTTGAAATGCCTCCCTGAACATTGTGTTTGATGGATTCCTAGGTTTGTTCTAAATCAAACATATATATTCAACATTCTCCTTCTTTACGGGCAAAGTTTTTGATGGCAATCGTGAGCACGAGAGAAGCATTGCTCGAGGGGAAAACGTCTTTCCATGGGCGGCTACCACATTGGTATTTATATGGACAGTAATACCAATTTGGAAGACCCGGCCTGAGCCAGTTTTTTTTTTAACTCGCATGACCAACTGTTTGTAATATATTTTTAGAAGGAACTGACAGCTAAACTGACTGTAAAGATGCAGTTTGTTACAACTCACGCGTCATGTATTTACGTACAGTTGTGCGTATAGTTAACAGCCAGTCCACGATCGTGTGTTAAATACAGATCGTTTTCAGTCACGTGATCCCATTTTAATTGGCCGCCATACTGGTACACATCACTTGCCTGTAAACATATGACCAGAAGTTGTGTTTATGATAAAAAAAATGGTTTTATGCGCGATTTTTAGCTTTGGGACCCTGGGCAGAGACTGTCTTTTCTATTCTGCCTGGGAGCTGGATGTAAATTTATTTATTTTAAAGATTATTGACATGATCAGATGACAATTGAAGAATCTAAGGTTAACGCTTAGCAGAGCCAAGTAAGGGATAGTTAAGTCTGAGTCACAACGGCATACTCTAGTCCTGATCAAACATGTTTTGTCCAACATCATGTTGGTGGAGCATGTACAACCACATACACTTGAAATGCCCCCCTCAACATTTTGTTTGATGGACTCCTAGGCTTGTTCTAGATCAAATATATTTATTTAACATTCTCCTTCTTCACGAGCAAACTTTTTGATGGCAATTGTGCATATATCGAAGTATGAATACACGCAGAAGGAGAGCACGAGAGAAGCGTTGCTCGAGGGGCAAAGGTCTTCCCTTGGGCAGCTACAACACTAGTATTTTGATGGACAGTAATACCAATTTGGAAGACCTGGATGAGCTAGTTTTTTTTAAACTCTTATGACGAAAATAATTTAGAAAATAAATTGTGGAGTTACGAGACTGGAGGCCACGGGAATATTTTTTCTTTTTTTTTTTTTGTTGTAAATTATAGAAATCGATCATTAAAATTTTAGTCAAAGCGACTTTTATTCAAAAATAGAGTGACCGAATCTCTGTAAGCACAATGTCAAAGTGCTTTTTCTGTAGGTATTTACTAATTTTATTATTTAGTTCATTAGAAAATACTGGGTGAGCAGAATATAAGTAAAGCAAAAATCATGTTGAGGGCCTTTCAGTTATGTGAGACGTTTCCCTGTTAGCAAATATGCTCAATGAAAAGCAGTAAGGTAAACAAAATAAACAAATAAATTGCCATAATTATTGTCATAGTTATTGCTAACCTACCATCGACATCCTTTATTACCGGCGGTTCAATGGTAATCAGTTAAAAGAACTACCACAAAGTCAACAATATCTGCGGAAAGTTTTAAAGCGTTACCTGGGAATTATTTTCTCATTTTAAAATGCGCTGCTTAGAAGCTGCATTTGTCATGCTGATAGGCTGAGTATTCTCTTTTCGTAAATACAGATCTTCATTGCGGAAAAATAAAGCTTTTTATTTTGCAAATTATAGATTTCCAATTCGTTTCGTCATGTTTTTTTTCGAAAATTACAATAGGCCCCCGCTACGTAAGAATCAGTAAGAAAAAAAGCAAGATTCAAATGATGACATGAAAACAACTGAAGCAAGGCTGCATGCAGACGCTGGACAAGAACTTTGAAATGTTAAGGAAGGCCTACGTCTAAGCATCCAACAACGTTTTGCGGTCTTTTCCAGAAGCGGCCAGTTTTATTTGCTTCATTGCTGCAGTGCATAAATGGAACAGTTCTGCCTTTTTTCTTCCCTTTGCCGCCATCACTCAACTGATATTCTCCATCCCACAAATTACTTTTCTCTCTTCCACATTGAATTTCTAGAAAGTTTCGCTTATTTTCACTCACACGGCACTTTATTCTTTTTACTGATGAGAGCGACTTCCTACGCAGCCTCGTTCTCGCGACGTAATTTCGGCATCAGATTTTTTTAATATCGTGAGAACACTGGGAATTGCGGAAATGGTTCATTTCAAGCAAATTCGCTGAGCATCGCGTTCAATTCAAGATGTTAGCGGACTGGCCCTTTATCGCAGAAGGATTCCCAACCTCATTGTCACGAGTGACAATTAACACAATGAAAAACTGTCGAATACCTGTGGAAAAATACTTCCTGGCTGGTCGTCTCGGCCAAAGTTAGGCTAGTCAGAGTCTTATGCCCCATTCACACCAAAGCTTAAACATGTTTAAAAGTTGTTTTGTTAAACACAGTTTAATTTTTTTTTTCTTCACAGAAACTATTTAACCGAATATTTTTGACTTGAATGTAGCACATTGGAAATACAAGTTAGCTAGTACTTGAATCCAATGGAAAATCAAGTTTTTCAGTTCTCTGTTTATAATTTTCATTCAATGAAAACCAGTTTAACAAAACATGTTTTGCTGGTGTGAATGGGGTATTAGTTTAAGATTACTTAGTTTGTTGGACTGGTGGAGTCAACTAGCTTAAGAAACTCGTGCAAACGGAGGCACCGGAAAATGGTACAGTTACACCTTTTTTTTTTTCTTTCCTTTGCCGCCATTACTTAGTTGATAGCCTCTCTCTCACTAATTATTACTCACTCCATTAGGTTAAATTTCGTGAAACTTTCGCTCATTTTCACCAGCACAGCACTTCATTTTTTTCTAACGATGAGAGGGACTTCGCTCTTGGCCTCGTTCTGAGACGTAATTTCGGCACCAGATTTTTAAACCGCGAGAACACTGGGGACTGCGGAAATAGCATATTACAAGAAAATTCGTTGAGCATCGCGTTCAATTCAAGATGTTAGCGGACTGGCCGTCTATCGAAGAAGGATTCCTAACCTCATTTTCAAGAGTTACAATTTATACAAGGAAAAACTGTCGAATATCTGTGAAAAAATACTTCCTGGCTGGTCGTCTCGGCCAAGCTTAGGCTAATCAGAGTCCCGTTAACGAATTGAAGGTTGTTTGATTTGTTGGACTGATGGAGTTAACTAGCTTAAGAAACTCGTGCAAACGGAGGCACCGGGAGTTTGATCAAAAACTTTCATTCCCTCTCTGCTCAATGACTCTAAATGGCTCTTCGTCTGAAAGACTGAGTCTTTTTGTCAAATTTAGCCCTCAGTACACGCTCTTAAATATCCTATTAGTATAGGTATGTTTGGGCTTACCCGAAAACTGACCTTGGCAGAGTGAACATATTTTTAGAACGCTAACTCAAATAATTTCACTAGACATTCGAAATGAACAACAAAGTACTTCAATAACAACTAAAACTTCGAGAACTGAAACCCTAGAGAGAACTTCCCGATGGGGACCTTAGGCAAGGTCAAGGACTAACCCAAACATGACCAGCGATGACGATTATTGTACGATTATTGTTGATATATAATTATTTTTTATAATGACTTGGCTGGGTATCACCTAAGCTTACGTCGCCCTAGTGCTGAATTTTTAATGTAAATACTAACTTACCAAAAACTATCCATTATTGCTATGATTAAGCTTTTGTTTCGATTCGCAGATGTACAGCTAAAATTCATCTGTTATGTTGGCGAAGTGCATTAAATTAAAAATTTATTCAGCATAATATTTATAGTCCCACTCTGTAAAGGTAATTGCATAGGGCCGAGCAGAATGAAAGATTAATATTACAGTAGTTTTCAGAAGGTACAGAAATTGCCCGAGCCTTGCAGCGACTTCGTCAACTTCTGAAAACACTAGTTACATCGATCCTAATGTTTGAACGATGAAACGTGCGATTGCTCGTTTATAATAATTATAAAGGGCAAAGTTTCATTTCAGTTCGGTCTAAAATGGACACTGTTGCGCAAGTACGTGGGGAGCCATTTCAGTGTTCAGTTAGCGGCAATGAACTGTAAAACTCACGAATCAGCTGAATGAAATCTTATTTTTTTTCAGCAACGCCAAAATTTTTTACAATTTTTTTTAGCAACGCCTTGCTAAAAACATTCGTAAATTCTGACATTCATGACTATTCTACAAGGCAAAACCAGGCAGAACGGTAGATCAAAGGTTCGAACAGTAGATTAAAGGTTCATCGAAGTAAAGAGGTCACCAGAAAAGGGTTCATGAAAAGGGTCCTCTAAGAAAAATAAACTAAAATTAAGTTTTACTTTACCTACTTCTAAGCTCCAAATGTGCTGCAATAAGCTGAATTTATGTTGCTACTAAGGCGTTGGGGTTTTAGACTAAGATTGGATTGCTTCATAACAGAAAACAAAGAGCGTTATTTGTGTTTTTGACAATCGTTCCAATCAAATCACAGGTATATCTACAACAACAAACTAAGCAGTCTTCATCCAGGAGTATTTAGGACCTTAAAGTCCTTGGAAATTTTGTGAGTGGTTGTGTTTTTTTTTCTTACTTTTTAACAGTAGAAATTATTTGGTAAAGTTTCTGGTCACGCACACTTTTATTTGAAAATAAATTGTCTTATTTGAAATTTACTATGTAAGGGCTCCTTTAGATTTTGATATTTTGATATGATTGCTAAGTTCATTGGGACAGTTTGGTCCATGTAAGAGTTGCTGGGGTCAAGGATTGGTTAACAACTATACGCTATACCGCTCTCTCTCTCTGAGGAACAATTATCTTGAAGAGGCCTGGGAACAATCTGAATAAAAGACTTTTTAGTTCACCATGCTGCAACAATGATCGGTAGCTACTTCAATTATAGCGTTTACTTTGTTTCTTTTTCCCAAAGTTATCATAAACATTTCAAATTTTGATGGATAAATTAGTAACCAATTTAAAAATAACAATGTTTTCGTGGCTGTCGTCGTCGTATAGAGCCGGCGGTAAACAACAACCAGCTACATTAATATAAGATATTTTTTAGTCAATGTAACAATACATTTACTGAAAAGCTAATGGCACTGCGCTGCCACTGATCGTGACTCCCCATGCCAATTTTCTTTAGATAAACAGATAGTGAAAAGCTCTTCAGCAAATATTTTATTTCTTTGGTTAGTCGAAACTGCTCAAGGGTACTGTCTGTAGAATAAGGAAATCATAAAAAAAATACAGTACTTTAGAATGCATTAAAATTAAAGAGGCCAGAAAAAACTAGAAAGGTCAAGGATCGCAAAGATTAGTGCAGGTCACCTGACGAATTGGAAAAATTAAGACTAAACTGTTTTTTGGTTTCACAAACCACGACAAAGCTCTGTAATTAACACAACAGTGCAAAATTTGAAACATATTTCAGTAGAATAAGGCAAAAAAAGATCAGTAGAATAATAATCAAAACTTTGCTGGGCTAAAAAATTTGTAGTTTTTATCGTCTTTATAGATCAGCGTATGGAAATGAACTGAAGATGTTACCAAAGGGAATATTCAACAACTTGAAAGATTTAAAAGTACTGTAAGTATAAAGTAATTTAGGTTATATCATCAACATGCGAATTGCTCCTTTTCGACACTGCTAACCTAAGTTAAAAATTTATGACAGGGAACAAACATGGCTTTGCTTTCGTGTGCTAATAATTGCTATTAACATTAACAGATAAGAAGCCGTCAGAAGTTACTCATTTACGGATGTCTTTTTGATGGGAGTGTCTAGCATTTACCCCTCCCCCCCACACCTCAACCTCTTTGACGTCTGAAACCTTTTCAAATTCAATGATTTCTTTTCTAGCTCGAAGAAACACTTTAATAAGTGAAAAAGTTGTAAAAAGTATCAAATGTAAGTCTGCATGGGAAAACGTTTTTAAAAGTGAACGCAGGGGACGGTAAAATGACACGATAGGCCGTAGTTTGGTGCCAAATGACACGGCGGGTTCTGAGCGGCGTGCATGTCCGATAGCATGAGGAAGACGAAATGCACCAAAGCCGGACACAAAATCCCCAAAAGCCAGCAGGCGTGAAAAAGGGGAACGGGTGACCTCGACCAAGGTAGTAGTGTCATCGTCAGAACTTCAGGCGTCCCATGTAAAACATGGTGTGCACATGATAAAAAGTAATTTTATCAAGGAAGGATCTGATTAGACATTAAACTGAAACAAGGTGCCAACATGACAATACATACAAGAAATAATGAATAAAAAGAAAACGAAACCTAACAGTTTTACTTGGCGAGGGCTGAGCGTAGAATGCCTCACCCTATTGGCGACTGAAGGATACAAATTACGATCCCATCTCCGCGTCTCGCAACTATCTCCAGCCCCACGATGCGTACCGGCAAATCTTTGTTACTGTGTACCACACGAGTGAATGGTGCTTTTCGCACGCGCTGATTGGCTAACTCGGAGGTGAACTTGATCGCAGATACTTCTGGTATAGCGTTTACGTTATTTTTCTTTCCCAAAGTTATCATAAACATTTCAAATCTTAATCAAAAAAATAATAACCAATTTACAAATAATAACCACGTCTTCGTCGCTGTTGTCGTCGTATAGAGCAGGTAAAGAACAGCTAGCTATATCATGATATTTTAGGAAATGGAACAATATATTTCTTGAAAAGCTAATGGCACTGCGCTGCCTTTTATCGTGACTCCCCCTGTCAATTTTCTTTAGATAAACAGATGGTTAAAATCTCTTCAGCAAATATTTCATTTCTTTGCCAGTCGAAATTGCTAAAGGGTATTGTCTGTAGAAGAAGGAAACCTTAAAATAATACCGTACTTTATGAATGCAGCAAAAAACTAAAGAGGTCAAAAAAAAACAGAACGATCAAGGATGGCAAAGATTAACGCAGGTCACACGACGAACTGGAAAAGTCTAGACTAAATCTTTTTTTTGGGTTTCACAAACCAAGACAAAGCTCTCTAATTAAAACAACAGTGCAAAATTTGAGACACATTTCAGTAGAATAGGTTGCAAACAGGCGGAATGTATGGAAAACCTTACATAATATTTATAGTCCTCAAGTATCATGTAATTACGATTACCCTAACTTAACTAAAGCCATTTGCACTTTCCGACTGGTGATAAGTTATCTCCACCAATTTGAACAATAACTTGTAGATAAGAGATCGTTACCTATGTAATTAAAACTGCAGAACAGAAATTGATCGCGCCCGGTGATCGGACAACTTAGTAGAGTAAAACAAATATGAGTTCAAAGAGAGTAAATGTTCGAGAAAATATTGAATTAAAATCACTGACCTAGGAACTCTTTTCTCATTTTTAAACGTGCTGCTCATAAGCTGCCTTTGTCATGCAGCAACTTTTATGCAAAGTTAGACTCTATTTTATTTATCGTATTTCAGTTCGAACCTACAACTTAATTTGCACCTACAGCTACTACTGAATTCTCTTTTTTGCCAAAGAAAACCAGCTGTTTGATGCTCTTTCAAACGTTTACCAAACTGACGTTTGGTCTGTCCGATGTTTTCGCTGTAACCATACAATTGGTTAATTGTGGCTCATGCCTGTATTTGGACACCTACAGTTTGATAAAACACCTGACCCTGGGCTTAGTGACAACACGTCCTCAGGCTCACACTCGTACATCGTAACCTAGTTCGGGTGATGCTTATCATTAAGAATTCAGTGAACAGTATGTTACACACAACTGCTGCGGCAAGAGCAACTAAGCATCCGTTTCTTACCACACTGCCAACTAAAATTGGTTTACCAGACTGCTTCATTCAAGGGCCTGAGAAACACAAACGGCTCCATAGGTTAGAGACGGTTGCAACTATGCAAAGTTAGACTCTAATTTATTTATCGTATTTCAGTTCGAACCTACAACTTAATTTGCACCTACAGCTACTACTATTTTTTCTACTGCTACTGCTACTAAGGTCAACGATCTTCGATATTCGTTATCTTCATGAGCCCTCATCTCAAACGCAACCGATTGATCTAGACCTTTTGATCAGTTATTAAATCAGTTTAAATCTACCAAGAGGAGCTTCGATTATTGTCACCTCGCACTGCGCTACCCCTGTAGTTGTTGAGGATTTGAGTAAGCCGCAACCTCAACAAACCATTAGCGTTACTTTATGGTTGTTTTTTGAGTTCTGAATAGCAGCTAATGAGGTGCCTCTCTAATGCTACTCAATCGTTGAATTTTTAAACTGTGATTGCGCTGAGTACATAAAGAAAGCCAGGTTTTGTCTTCAAAACAAAACTTTGTTCAGAACACACCTGGCCGGGAAAGTCAGAGAGAGGCTACGCGAACAATTTCATTAACAACACACACTTAAAAGTGAAATTTGAAGGACGTGAACATTTTAGTTAAACAAGCTGCCACATTGCTCGACAGATACGTTTCGTATGGCGTTTTTTGTTGTTTCTCTCTCACTACATAAGCATTTTAAATTTTAACCTTATTAAAAATTATTAAGTATTGTATAGTAAACTTATTATTTATCCTATGAGTGAGAGCTGATCAGTATCATCAAAGAAAAGTAACATGTCGGTTGCTTTTTTTAGCCTTATGTAGGACTGAATTTACTGAGCGGTCTATTCATTGCGCATAATTAGATGAAAAGAATTAAACTTTGACCGATGGATGATAAATAACTGACGGTAGGATCCTTGCAAGTTGACCGTGCGTCTATAGAAATTTCAAAAAAGAAGCCTTGACAAATATTGGTGCAGCGACTGGAATCAAACTCGTGCTACCGAATAGTGCTTGGTCGCTACTACCGACTGAGAGACAGTTAGAGTCGAGAGCGTGGCAAATTTTAGTGAGATGGCCATTATCGTAAGGAAATCTGATGACAATTAATTCAAATAAATTGTACTTGTTTATGCTTACCTGTTTTTCAAGCCTGACAATAAACAACAGAGTAATCCTTGAAATAAGTATTGGAATAATGAGTAGAAGCAAGAACATTAATCGTAACTTAACATGCGGGTAATATATGAAAAGCTGCAGCTTTTAGAATCGATCACAACCAAGAAGAAGCTGGTCTACCCAATGTTGAAGAGAGAATAGACTGCTTTAATCTGGACTTCTGATTTTTTTCTTCTTTTTAACCCAACTATAGTGCCGTCTCGAACAATGAGCTCCAAACGTTGCCAGAGGGAATATTTGACAACCTGACCAGCTTAACTGAACTGTAACTATATAGCAACTGATTAATTGATAGATGCGAAAACAAGTATTTTGCATTTTTGTTTTGTTTTGTTTATTTTCTTCGGTTTTGTTATCAAAGGGCCAAATAAGGTTGATTCACATTATTATCGAGTTGGCAGATCAGAGTTGGCAGCTAAATGTAACATGAACAATGCAATCAAATAAATTAGGTAGATATTTAATACAAAATTGTATTTCCCTTTATTCGTTGTAATCGTCATGAATGCTCTTACGTCTACCCTAAATTACCTTGAATGAGCTGTGCATAAATTAGGTAGAAACGCAATCGTGAGATCGACAAAACCAACGTGCTATACGGAAAGAAAGTATTGTATCATTAGAAAACAGTGGGTGAGCAGATCATAGGGAAGGATAAAACATGTAAAGGGCTTTCCAGTAGAAGGAAACTTTGTCCTGTTATAGCAAAATATGCTTCATGCAAATCAGCTAGGAAAAAATGATGATACTGAGAGAAAATGGAAAAAGTTTCAATACCATATGTCATTGTTATTGGTAACCTGCCATCGACATCCTTTATCACATGTGGTTAAAGGGCAATGAATTAAAAGAACTACCACCAAATATTTCTGATAAACTGACTCGGCTGCAGAAATTGTGGGTAGCACTCTTTGCCTCCACGTATAATGCGGTTATTCACAAGGCTGGATAAAATCAGAAACAGGGGCAATTCTAAATCTTTCCTTGATTGCAAACGAAAGCTAAAATCAACGAATATCGTTATTATGGCTAATGTTTGGCGCGTTGGACCTGGGATAGAAAGGTGCGGGTTTGAGTTCTGGCAGAGACTCTCTCTTCTATTCTGCCTGGGAGCTGGATGTAAATTTCTTTATTTTAAAGATCATCGACATGATCAGATGGAAATTGAGGAATTAAAGGTGAACACTGAGCTCAGCCAAATAAGAGATAGTTACGTCTGAGTCACAACTGTATACTCTAGTCCTGATCAGTTATGTATGTCCAACATTATGTTGGAGGAGCATGTACAACCACATACACTTGAAATGCCTCCCTCAACATTGTGTTTGATGGATTCTTAGGTTTGCTCTAAATCCAACATATTTATTCAACATTCTCCTTCTTCACGGGCAACGTTTTTGATGGCAATTGTGCATGTATCGAAGTATGAATACACGCAGAAGGTTTGGAGAGCACGAGAGAAGCGTTGCTCGAGGGGCAAAGGTCTTCCCTTGGGCGGCTACCACACAGGTATTTTTATGGAGAGTAATACCGATTTGGAAGACCCGGATGATCTAGTTTTTTTTTTTTTTAACTCGCATGACCAACTGTTTGTAGTATTTTGTTCGAAGGAACTGGCAGCTAAACTGACGGTAAAGATGCAGGGACCCGAAGTGGTCGTGATAAAGGAATTAATATGGCAAGAATACCTTCAATTATTACTAGTCGATGAGAAGAAGTACGGAAACTTTCCACGGCAGGGTCTCTGGTAAACTTTTTATCTCCGGAAAAGCGGCTAAACTATGGGATCGTTACGATCCAGGTTTGCTTCCGACCCAAAATCTAGGTCATCAGTAATGTGTTTCTTTCGAAAAGCTTCAAGCCTATCTTGAAGTTGCTGCCAAGCGAGACGAGAGAGCCAGAGGTCGTAAGCTGAAACGTGTCGCAGGAGAACGTGAAAGGCAGCTACGGGAAGAAATCGAGTCCAAAAAACAAATAATTGATGAACCAGGAGTAAAGGTTATTGACATTTCCTTCGATGTCGAATCAGCAGGGGGCACCAAGCTCAGCAACACAGGCTTTGTTTTGCATTTGCTGAGGTCAAACTTTCCATTTCCACTTGCGTCGGCGCTGGCACCTCCGGTTTTTGAACGCAACTTCCAGAGAAGACTTCCGAGTTCTCAGAAACCCGAAGTCCCTCATTGAGATTCTCTATCGTTTCATCAAGGTCAGCTTGCATTTTCTTAGCGGATTTAAAGTTCATATCGCGGACACGAGAGTATTCCACCTTGTTTGCGGAACTGGGAAGTACCAAAGGGCACTTAAGCTGCGTATAGGAAAGCTTTCTATCGACCTTTGTCCAGGCCTCAAGGTAAAATAGAACACTAGCTATGAGCAAACATGATTCGGTGAGGCCTGCCCTGCATCCCAAACAATCAGCGCAGTTTATTGTCCAATCCCTTGCGGTAATAATCCAGATTTGATTGTAGGCCTCAAGACTGCGGAAGGTTTTTTGCGCATAATAGCTCGTCTTGAAAACAAAATAGCAGAGCAAATGAGTCGATTCCACCGACGGTAAGCAATCAGGCTCGAAGCGTTTCCCACCTATCAAAACAGGATCGATTCTGATAGTCGAGATGTTCTTTCGGATAACGCTCTCTGACTTTTAACGTAATCAAACAGAGGAATTTGGACGACATGGTCTGGATCAGACGAAGGAATGGCAATTTTTTCAGTAGACGCCATTCATTTAATTCTTTTCGAATTTCTGAACTATCAATTTGGACCGTGTTTGCATATAGTAATGACTGAAACACGAGACTTAAATGTGCACCAACATGGCGTAAATTAACTGTGACGTCACGTGAAAAGGGTCTTTTAGGATGGTAAAAAACAAAGAAGGTCGTAGCGCCGAGCTAGCTGTGACCGGTCACGTATCCAACCAAAACAAATGGAATTATAGCTTCGGTCAAATAAAACGCTTATAAATTTTGCTGTGGTCGCTTACTTAATTTGTTTTCACTCTAAATCTTTTCTTAAAATTTAAAATAAACTGAATTCACTGCTTCTTTCAATTATCAAAACTGAAAAAAGAAAAAAAAATCATAAAAAGGAGGTGTTGCTATGTGACCGGAACTGAATCAAAATCCAATGCTAATCAATTTACACAGCCTGTTCTAACTATTTTCAAATGAATTCAACAATTTAAAATCCAAGAAGTTTTCAAGAATACGAGAGGAAGTGGAATACTTCTTAGACAAGCATTCAATCACGTTGGAGTTTTAGGTCATCGACAACTGAAGCAATGAAGTTGTGCACAGCCTTTTGAACAAGTTTTTTGTTTCGTGGAACCAAGCGGAAAAGTGAGAAAAAGAATTCAGCAAGCAACACTTTAGTAAATTGAGTGACCCAATCTGAACACGGGAAGTGCAATAACCGATGCCATGAATCTGATAGAGCGATCAAAATCATTATGGCTTTAGAGGAATTAGATACGACAAGCACATGCTGTGTTGTTTGGGAAAATAGCCTCCATTTAACTCGAAAAAGTGGTCGTATCATTTCTATCGAGAAGTGGACACATCTTATGAGAGTGAAATTTAAAGAAAGCTCTGACCAACTTGGAAACCATTGTGAATAAAGGAAGCTTAGTACTCGTCCAGGTATTCGTTTATTACCGAACGGTTTATCAAAATAGACTAATGAGTCCTCGAAATAATAAAGAACAATTAGAAAAAGTAAGAGTGCCGCATACCATTATAGTAGGTCCTTTTTTTAAAGTCCCTTAACTTTGATCACATTAGGTTCGCATAGATGGTATGAAGTTTGGCAGAAACGTGTCGGAGACTTGACGTATTAAACAGGGCGCAAACACACTGAGTAGAGTTTGTGCAATGTATCCTGGTCGAACGGATGGCAAAAAAGACATTAATACTGTTGTCTTTCGATAACTCAAACCTGTGAGTTAAGGAACTGGTTAATTGGCTGGAACACAGGTTTAGGCATGGATGGATACTGCAGGTACGTTCTTGGGTAGCCAAGGATTATTGGATACTAGGACAAAGGTGGGTATGGGTGAAGCTGGAACTGCTGTACAGGTGGAGCACAGGTTTAGGCATGGATGAATACTGCAGGTACGTTCCCGGGTATCCAAGGATTACTGGATACTGGGACAAAGGTGGTTATGAGGGTAGCTGGAACTGCTGTACAGTTGGTAAACCTGTTCTCCAATGAAGATGAGGAGTACCGCACTGAGGTAATTGACTTCCAGAAACAGTGTTGGCGGCTATGACGTGTACAGCAGCTTGGGTCTCATATGTGGGATTGCCAAGTGTGTTGTACGTCAGAACTGTTAGTGGATGTCTCTGTCATTTAGGCCTAGGTTCCAGTTCAGGACTGTCTGGTGGGCTGTTGTTATCCTAGGTTAGAGTATCTTGTCCATTTCCGCTCTATGATCCGGTTTCTTCCGTCTCCTCCAAAACAGTGCGATCGCCGATTACTTTCCCTCGATGGGCGTTGCCCGATATTGCATCCTTTGGCTGCGTCGGTTTAGGCTGTTTCTCTTCAACTGAAGGTTTGACGAGCTCCTCAGTAACCGCTTCTTCTAAGGTCTGCCCAGTGTGGGGGTTCCTTGGGGCGATTGTTTTTTGTATTTAAGGTGAACGGCCAGGCTCCCGTGAGGGCGGTGCAATGCCTGCCGATCTACAGACCTAATCCAACCCATGGCTGAAAGTGCGATGCCTTAGGGTTGGGTCCACCATAAACCGAGGGCCACCAGACACCAACTTCGTTGGGGAATCGAACCCCACCTCGCAAACATTGAACACACTCACACCAAAAATTGAACACGCCCGCTCTCAACAAAACGGAAACAAAAAACTATTATTTACAATATTATTTACATTATTTACTAAACTACAGTTCAGGACTTAGATACTATTATTACTGATATTAACTACAATTTCTTTCTATTATTTACAATATTATTTACTAAACTTAGATATTGTTGTTTACAAAGGAACTAATATTAACTACAATTTCTTTCTACATTTCGGGACCCCCAGAACAGAAGGAGGGGTAGAACGTTTAAGCAACTCGGCGGCAAGCACAGCAGCCGTAGGAACCACAGAACGAGAGTTGTTCCGAGAAACGTTGATAATATCGTCATCAACCGTAGAGGAGGACTTGTTTACATTACCGTCACTAGCACCAGAGCTATCACCTTTGAACACACTTAAAGCCCACGCAGGCAGCCTGCGGGACTGTGGCCCAGTATGGTCCGTAAACCCCACCCACAAGACATTACTGTGCTCAGTGGGCCCAACCAAATCCACAATAGACCCCCTAAAGGAAATCCGATAGGATGGGTCGTCTTTAGCTTTCAGAATAATCTGAGCGAACTCCTCCTCAGACAC
This sequence comes from Pocillopora damicornis, assembly GCF_964200805.1. Classification (NCBI taxonomy): domain Eukaryota; kingdom Metazoa; phylum Cnidaria; class Anthozoa; order Scleractinia; family Pocilloporidae; genus Pocillopora; species Pocillopora damicornis. The sequence goes on from NC_142671.1 coordinate 9,611,825, forward strand.
ATTTTTACTAGTATCCGCTCTGGCAATACGAACAAGATTCGAATGCACTACCGAAGACTCCCCACTTTCAAAAGTTATACGGACCTCCTCCGAATCGTCTGCAGGGCAAACCCTGCACACCTTACTGTTCTTATACGAAAAAACTACAGCAGCATCCCCGGACGACTCACACAAAAAATCACGATATCCCGAAAGAAACTCCCTACGAAATTCGGGGGTGAAAGTACTAGATGAAGCAACGCGCGAGAGGGCAGGGACTGTAGAGACAGCCGGAGAGGACCCAACAGGAGAACCACAGGGGCCAGGGACCGCTACCGGAAGAACTGAGACAGGAGCCGAGGGGGCCTGCACCTCCTCGGCAACAGGAACATCCACCACCGTAACCTCATCGTCCTTAACCACAGCTACATCTTCCGTAACTACAGCGACAGCAGTCTCATCTTCCACAACCGCTTCATCCAAAATGGCAGAACTATCAGAGACAGCCGGCACAACAGTCTCAGGGGGGCCAGGCACCACTACAGGGACTGCAACCTCCATTGGCACAGCAGGCTGACCCCACGGCCGGGTGCACGCATGCGTCTTGTGGTCGGGGGAGCCACACTTCCTACACTTTCCGTTAAACTGGCAATCCGCCGCCTTATGACCACTGATCTTACAAATCTGACAAAACGGAGGGATACCTCTATACCAGACGCGCACAGGGTAGTCGTCAATACAAAACTCAGCAGGAACTGGATCCGACAACACCATCGTGAGAACGCGTGACCCAGTGAGAAGGCCCGGGATATCCGAAAAACTTTGATGTTTGATATTAATAACCTCACCATATTTACCCAGCTCATCACGAATCAAAGCATCATCACCCTCGACGGGAAAATAATGCACGTAAACAAACGAATGCGGCTTGTCTGAAGAGGTCACGCTGAGAACGTGCCCATCTAACGTTAGCGAACCAACACGCACGAAATCCTCCTTATCCGCGGCGTCCTTAAAAGTAACACGTATCAAGCCCCTGGGGCAAAACTGAATGGCAGAAAGCTCTTCAAAATCCAAGCACTCCCTAAGGAGCTCAATCACACGAGCCTTTTCATAACTTGCCACCATCTCAGACGCATGAATCACACACGTCTTAACGCACTCCAAAACCATGGCGAAAAACAGCAAAAACCCAAAAATGGATGGGTGACCAAAAACCGGCAAAAGACCTGTGAGATGACAAAACGCCAAACTCAACAGGCCAAAAAGCCAAGAAGAAAGCCAATCCAATCCAAGATTGGAAAACAACCAAAGACTGGCTTACCCCAGGTTACGGCAAGAAGCCGAGCATAAGTCCCTGGGAGGGTCACCACAAAAACCAGCCAAAAACCAGGACGCAATTATACTCACAATAATCCTGCTTCTTTATCCAATCGCTTGTGGGAACGAATTCGGAAACAAAGGCAATCACAAAGCCCTAACAAAAAGGGTAAGAAAAAAACAAGTTACCGTGATTATACATTGTGGCTTTCCTTACAATAAGTTCTCTTTGGTTTTAAATCAAAACGCCGAGTACGACATGTTTTTCACCTTTGACAACAGGTAGAACAAAGAGATAACTCTCTGCTGTATTCTGCTCTTTAAATCGCTGATTCAAATTATTCAAGTATGCTTCCTTCAACTAAAGTGACTCGAACCGCAGCATGCAGCACGTACGATTAATGAAGCAATACTATTGCTCAAGTTCTTTTGAATACAAACTGTTTTCAAGCAAAATGAGCGGTCCTTGTAGAACACGCTAAATCATTGTCTGTCCGCTTGAATCTGCAAGTTACCAAAGCCATGAAATATCTCATCCTAGTAGGAAATCCTTCAGTTTTAGCTCTTACAGGTCAATAACTACCATCAGGTGACCAAATTTGACTATATTATTGTTATTTGATTTAAGTCAGGACCAACCTTTTTTGCTTGAACATGGGAAAAACTGTCTCATAAATTTTTTCTTTATTCGATAAAATTGGGGGAAAAAACAACTGTGTTTGTAACTGAATCTGTCGCCCAAGTAATTTTTCTCTGTTTATTTTCCTTTTTTTTTTTAATGATTTTCTTTCAATTTCAATCCTTAAAGAAATAATATTCAAAAACGCACAACTTTGTTAAATAGATTCTTACATTTACGACCACAGAGATCTTCGTAACGCCTTTCAAGATTGCGTACCAAATTCCTGTGAAAACAAAAGGTTTTTTTTTTCAAGTGTTCTATTCGGTAGTTCCTAAATAGAATTTCAATTAATAAAAAATGTTTAAGACCAACAAAAATAATCGGCCCTCTTTTTGTATATAACGCATACCTATATCCTGCGCACGAGCTGCCATTGGGCGCTGAAAAACCACGATAAACTTGTAAGCATCAAGACGAATTTCCAACAAGTTATTGATGAGGGCAAAGAACGGTCCAAGTGGAAAGGCGGCCACAAATAGTGTCACAAAGCCATACTGGATCACTGGAAAAAACAAAAACAAAAAAAACAAAAAACAAAAAAACAAAACAGAGTTCAATTAACCAGTAAAATCTCAACCATCTCCTTCGCTTAACCGTACAAGCTGCGCAGTTCTTACCCATCTCAAGGTATTCATAAAACAACCCGTGCACGGGATACTGAGTCAAGTCATAGTCCAGTTCCCAACGTGTGTATTCGGTCAAGTCGGGGGTTTCAATATTCTGACGGCGTCTCCACCAGTTCTGAAGCTTTCTGTGCAAAATAATTATAATAATAATATAAACCTCAGTCAAATACCAAGTGAGTTTTCGCGCGAAAGCATGATATCTTCATACGTGAAGATAACATGTTTCTCTTTACACGTGGAAACAATACCGATACTATGATTATACTATTACAAGGCCGCTTGGAGCTACGAAATTTCTCTTCACGCGTTGAAAAATATTTCTCTCGTTCTTTTCGCTCACTCGTGAAATATTTCCCAACACTCGAACAGAATTAATTATCTTCGCGCGGCCATGTAATATCCTCTATTTTCAGGAATAAAAGAGACCATAGTGATAATAATAATAATAATAATAATTATAATAATAATAATAATTATTATAATAATAATGGTGACGATATCAACTACAGCAATAATAATAATAATAATATTAATGAAGATGATGATGATGATGATGATGATGATGATGATGATGATGATGATGGTTGTGGTGGTGGTGGTGGTGGTGATGATGATGATGATGATGATGATGATGATGATGAAGAAGAAATAATAGGAGTGCTTACCCAAATGATCATCCCTCTCATTTGAAATTTGAGTCAAAATATTATTAATCCAAAACGTTCACAGAATGAGTGACTTGGCCTGTGAAATACTGTTTTACAGGACTAAACAATTAAAAGTATTATTTCACTGTAAAATGTGTTTGGAGCATTTTCCCACAATAATAATTTACATGGAAAAATTTCTCAGTTCTGATTGGTCAAGATAAATGCAGTTTTCAGGCAATTCAGTGCAGAAGAGAGTTCATTCAGTGCAGAAGAGGGTTAATTCAGTGCAAAGAAAGTAACAAATCAAACATTCTGATTGGTCAATAATCAAAGAAACTCATAGATAGCCAATCAAATGAGAACCTTCGATGTCGCAACAAAATTTGAAAATTTGCGAGCGAAACAATGGCCTGCTTTTTAAGTAGGTTTTCTTTCGCCACCGCAGCTGAAAACAGCTCAGACAACCAAAACACTGTAAAAAGCACTGTTTTTGGTTTCGGTCTGAAAAAAGTGGTTTTTAGAGAAGAGAATTGCCAAGGAAATAAAAAATTACGCGCCGACCCAGCTTAACACTTTGCTCGAGCGATCCAACGCCGAAATTAAAAACAAACATGGTTAAACCTCGAAAACGACGATTCCATTTCATCGAAAGTGATTCGGACACAGACTGAACAATTCCTTGAACTGTTTAGCCCAACTTTGAACTTTTTTGCGCCTTAAAGATGTGAAGATATCATCGCATATTATTGTTTTGATCGTACATTGTTGTTTTGACCGAACGCACGGTTTGAATAAATTATTTTTGCTCTTGATGCGCGCGCTTTGCTTCTGCTTAATTATGATAAGCCATCTCGTATTTTTTCATGTCTATTATTAACACGTAATCCCATGATTTTTCTCGTGCAATTTGGAATAAATAAGCACTTGTTAATTTTTTCAAAGACCACAAATTGCACTCGCCCTACAGGCTCGTGCAATTTTGTTAGTCTTTGAAAAAATTTACTCGTGCTTATTTATTCCAAATTGCACTCGAAATCATGTGATTACCTATACAAATACATTCCCTAATTTTTTTTTTCAGCGATTCCGGTTTTCTGATTACTATACCTGTGTTTCGCTTACGCTATAAATGTGCTTCTCCAATAAGCTATTACACCTATATGTATGTCGTATTGCAAAACTGTCCAAGTATATCGAGCACAACGTAAATACTCCTAGTTAACAGTAAACTGTTATTACATTAGAATACGTAAATGTCCATAAATGTGTAATTTTCTAAAACCTGCCTTAAGTCCAATGAAGTCTCAAAAAGCGGGAACGTTAAAAATGTACCTCATCTCTTTACGGGCTACTTACGGGACGATTATTTCAATAAAATTATTGAAGATCTGCTTTCCAACCATGATAACTGCCAGCTAGACCAAGAGCTCAAATAAACAACCTGCCGGATTACACTGCCAGAACAACATAAAAATGAACTCAGAATTCTCCTTTACAACTGCTCTATGTTTGAAAGATATTTTCAGTTACTTTTATGCCTTATTTTACTTTCTATTTTTTGATTGAGATGAACTAATATTGTCCAAAGGAGGTAAAAAAGTCAAAAATAAGAGTCAAATTGTTAAAGCAACTATTTCCAAGTCGGCAAACCTTGCATTGTCAAATTTAACGAACATCACATACACCCTTACGATATAAATTCTAATCAAACGTGTCCTTTTTAAACTGGTCCAACTAATGGGACCAAAGGCGAAAAACATTATTTACTTCAATTACAAACAATGTCTAAAGACGATCTTCCCTTCCTTTTCTTGCAAATTTTTGACGACAGTACCGTCTGATCAACCCAATGCAGCTTTAAATACCCTAAACTGTCACAAAAAAAAGCTTTACATATCGAATACTTTTTCTTACCTCTTCTTGTCGAAAACCAAATATCCTGTTAAATTCTGCTGGCCTTCCAGGGCTGAAAACAAACATTTTTTTTGTCAGCGCAGTTCTTTCTTCCAGAGGGACGAAAATTGTTGTCCCCGTAGGTCTGTTCAGTACCATTTTTAAAATTATGCATAAAAAATTTTGTCTCACCCTAAACAGATAACTTATAATTTTCAGTTGAAAATATTCTCAAAATATGATTCAATACGTTCATTCTACCGCTGTGATGCCAAACAATGTTTAATGTGTTTAACGCTTCTATGTAAATAGGTAAAAGTTCCTACTGGTAATTATGTAAAACTATTTTTCTGAAGATGTTTTTACTTTTGATGTGAATCGCGACGTTTCAATGGCTTAATGCAAGTTTTCTTTAGGTGATGAGGTCGAGTGTATACGAGTCACCTTCTGAAGCATTATGCTCCAATGTGGTGGGTTGTTTCTCAACAGCTTAGCGCATTTCGAAGATTCGCTGTAACACGGCTCTCCTGTTGTTGTTTTTGATCGTCAGTATCACAACACAGCATCACAAAGAAACAAGACAACAGCAGAACCGTGCAACAGCAAATGGGTGAGGGAAGATCACGATCCTGATGTCATTCGAAGAGCCTAAATCGTGAGAAAAACAATTACACTTAAGGCTGGCGGGATAGATAGTCGGGGATTTCAATATTTCTCGATGATTCCAGAGTTTTCTAATTAATGAAACTCGAAATCGTAGACATTCCGATTGTCTGATGGTTGGCGAAAAATAGAACAGACACCACTTCATTTGGGACTCGGGGCTACAGGAGCCAAGGAATGGTAGCAAATTAAAACTAACGACAGTTCAAAATAGGAGTTTTCATTAACCTTCAGTAATCGCGGATCATCGCAAAAATCTGGGTTGCGTCAGTAAAAAAAAAAGCGCTCTCGATTTAACCGATTTGTCGTCAGTCATCCCAGACAATCGAAAATGTCTACGATTTTGAGTTTTCTTTCTTAGGAGAACTCTAAGTAACTTTTTTCCCATTGTTACTCATGACATAAACTCACCTGAGTTTAAAAAACGCAAGATAAAAGAGTGACGAATAGAAGTTCACAAACTGGAAAAGGTATATCTTAAATGAAAAGATGTCTTCAAGCTCCGTCTGGGTGCGAGGCATCTCTGAAATAAAAACAGATGATGAATTTAACCCTATCCTCATTGCCTCCTACTTTGTTAGCTTTCGACGCCGCATGCCAATGCAGTTTAGAGGTACGGAAGGATTCGGCTACTAATTTTGAATTTAAAATGTAATGTGTAATGACCACAATGTGCACGAGTACAGTAGTACGGTTAAGGTCGGTTGAAAGATCGGATGCACTGATGATTCAATATCAGTAAAGTGGTCAATAGCTTAAAGCATGAATGAAGTTTACTGAATTCATTTTCTACATACGTACCCCATCGTGTCAAAATCTCAGCAAGTTTTTCGTAAACCTGGAGATAAAATAACGTAATTAACAAAAAGAAGTCACCAGAGGATCACACTAAATGATATAAAACCAAGGTGTAAAACCATCCGCTGAACTTCTACTGTTAACCCTCTAACTCCCAAGATCTGATTGAGAGGTTACATGTTCATCACTTCTGGGAGTTAAAGGGTTAACTAATATCTGCACATTAAAGTAGGAACCATCGCTGTATAACAGTCGCAAACGAACATCTACATGAGAGGGCAGACAACAAAAATTTACCTCAAGATGGTTACTAGTTGTGTACCGTCTCCATAGAATAAGATAAGTTTATGCGGGTACCTTGTTGAGGAGCATGATGGTAATGAGATTTAGGAGAGCTGCAGTGCCGGACGTGGCCATGTTTACAGCTCCCATGTTGTAGTCGCTGCTTGCGGCTAACACCGCGTATACTGCAACACGGTATACTACAACAGCAAACACGGCGATGACGACAAGCACCAGCTGCGATACAAAGACCATAATACTATAGATCAAAATTCAGAGCTTCGCTGTTGCACCTCTTATACTCTTTACTAAAACACTACGAGCCATACCGGTGACCAAAAGCCAGTTTTTCTGTCGGTTATAACTAGCTTGTAAAAGACGCCAGGGCCACAGAATTCAGGTAAATCTAGATTTGAAAAGGTCAAATTGTTGCAGTAATATGAGCGTTTCGCCTCGTCCGAGTAGCGACGCCCAATAGTATCAAGGTGGTGGGTTGGTGGGTGGATGCGAACAGTTGACACCATAGGAGGGAAGCAATCTCCCAGCAATCAAGCCGCAGCCAACCTCTAGGCACCTGTCAACGCAACACCAACAAACCGGTGCACGGAATGGACACTCACCCAAAAGAGGGAGAGGGCGAGGAAGGGAGGGAGGGAAGGAAGGAAGGAAGGAAGGAAGGAAACAAAGCAGTAAGGTAGTAATGCACATCGATGCCGTTGGGAGGCGCTGGTGAAACTGCTGCATTATCTCGGTTTAAACCTGGCCAAAATCACATTGAGCCTTATTAAACATTATCCAGTTCTTACCATGAAGATGATGAAACTGAAACTACAAATAAATCTGGGCACTTTCCTCCCAAGCGATATGAAAGGTTCTTCCACTTTCGTGATGGGGTTCAAACGGGTCTCCATCGCTACTGCCTCGTACTCGGAGGAGGTTGTTCCTAAAACAGAATAATGAATTGGAGTTTGTACATTTATGGAAAGATGGTCAAATGAAAAACACACTGAACAGGACTGACGGTCAAGTTTTTGCGAGTCTTTTTAAGTAATAAACTGTACCTCGAGTTCAAACGAACACAGTTCAGAGATTCGTGAGATTAATATTAATTGCTTATAACATGCAACAAGATCAACAAAAACGTTTACATTTAAAGCACCGTTCACAAAATTAAAGAAAAATCGACACGGAGAAGTAAGTAGTGTGGTTTTTTGTTCCTGGATAAATCCTAAACGGCATAAGCTTACCTTGCCAAGCCTAATCTTTGCCTTCTTACAAATAATTAACAAAAGTCATAAATAAATACATTGATTGATTAATTAAATGTCGTACCTCTTCGTCCTCATATCCCAATAGATCCCATTCGTAAGCAATCTCTGCCTGCCGCCTCTTCCAAAACTCAAGAAACATGGTGGCTGTGTAACAAATACACACATGATCATCAGCAAAGTATTGCATTAACATTACGACCCTGAAAGAAAATCAAAGTTTCCTTTCTGTGAAAGTCACAGACAAAATGATCCTATTTATGAAATGTTCGGTAATCAATCCATTAGCTATTTTTTCAACTCTTGAACGGGATGGTTCAGTACAAGTTGCCCAAACATTCTGTCAAGTTTCTTTGACTATTCAGCGTTGCCAATAAGTATATACTCCCTGGTGGAGAGAAGCATTCTCAGAGTGAATCATCTCGCCCAACAACTCAATATAACGACCACACACAGCTTTACAGCTGTCAACAATAGAACCTCGATGTCTGACACAGTTTATTACACAAGCAATTATTCTTAAAAATAAAAAAAAACGTCTCACCCCAAATCGACATAAAAATGGCAAAAATCACAGTAAACTCATTGTCAAAAACGTAAGCCACCTGAAGAGAATCAAAGAGGGCATTTAAGTACATGTAGACGATAAAACTGGATAGATAACTTCTGAAAAACGAACTACAAAGATGAATATTTCCCAGCAAAATAATGTGTTAATCACTATGAATTGTCTCCAAATTCATGGTTTATGCTACGTGTAGCCCCTTTAACAAAGGGCAACATCAATTATTAATGGGACACAGGGCCTCACACTGGGGTCATTTGGTCATCATGGTCAGCAGGAAGAAACTGTGGTGCTTAAATTCAATGTTGCACAAAATTTCTTTCTCTGCTTTCTTCCTTTCTTTCTCCATTTCTGGCAAACATTTCGTGATTTTAACGCTTTAACTCCCATGAGTGACCAAGACAGAATTTTTCCTTACAATATCAATATAATATCAACCAGATAAGTGATAATAATAAAGAAAAATATCAATTTGGGGATAACTAGTTGTTCCAATACTAAATTCTCTGAACAAACAATATAGGAATTGTATGGTTGACTGTGAAGAGAATGGCAAATTTGGTTAAGTCGCCAAATAGCGACCTTTAAAGAAGTTTAGCAAAGAAGTCGAGGAAGAAGAAAAGAAGGAACTTGAAGTAAGAGGTGAAAATGTTCTTTAAGTCACCTTTGAATAGATGCATGTGTCCGATAAAGGCCAGTATGGACAGCGTTTGTCACAGCGAGGGCACATGGGAAAGTTCTTAGACGTATCACAGATGTCTTTCCTAAAGTAAAAGATACATACATACAGTTGGTTTTATGTGTCTGAAAGCCACGTTTACACACAAAAAAAAAAAGTTCGTTCTCTGACTTGCGTTTTTTCAGTATAAAACCACTGATTGCAATACTGTTAACGCTTACCACTGGCAGTAATAGTAAACACTGGATGCACATTATAGTGAAAGTTATGTAAAATAGCACATGTGAATGTATCACCAAGTATATTTTTCTTTTGTTCCATTTCACGACAACTTTATATAGTACTTTAAGATTCCCAGTCCTCAATGAGCCCATTTCACGGATGATATCAATATAAGACCTTTGCATATGATAGAATGCACATATAGGCCTTGCCAAACTCATCACTTACACAGGAATGTAAGACTCCTGTCTGACAAGTCCATAAATCACACAAACAAGGCCCATGATGGCTGCTGGGAGCAACATCCATGTGTAGAAACCTGTCAAACAGTCAAGAGAGTAACATTTGTTTCATGACACTGTTTTCCTCATTGACATCCAAACTTCATGCATTGTGCAATGTCCTTGAGTCTCACTGGCTGACTAGAATACAGTCATAGCCTTTAATATGTGTTCTTTCAAAAATAAAAATTATATGCAGCCATGATTAAACAGCTGAAACAATAACTTACTTCAATCAGAGTGCACATGAAATTTGAAGTCATCAATTATATTTGCCTAACCAAGCAAAGTAGATTCCAATTTTCTCTCCAAAGTAATCTCTGCAACAAAATTAATGAATAATCAACCAAAACAACTATTAACAACAAAAAATGATGCACACACCTTGAGTTAAACAGTCCTGTGTAAGTGATTTTACCTGATATGATCCAATGGTTGCATTTTGTACCAGCGATGTGCTTTAACCCAGATGTCAAACAACAACTGAAATAGCAACAACCCACAAATAAAACTATCATTGATTACCAACTGTAAAACTGGAAAAAACAATGCAATAGAAAAATTTATAACTGCACTTAAAAGAAAATATTGAGAAAAGCTATCAAAAGTTTCAAGTCTGATATATCTGAACACAAGCTTGAGAAGAATATCAAGAGTAGGGGTAGAAGTAAAAATATTTGGGAAGGAGAAAATTCAATGAAAAAACAAACAAGCAAACAAAGTTTTCTTTGGTGATTTGACTTGTTCGACTCTAATTTTCCTCTTACAAGTTCCTACAAAATAGGAATTTACCTTAAAACATCTAAAAGCAGAAATGTGATAAGAAGAAAGAAAAAACTTCAGGGGACAAAGTATTGTTTGATTATATAAACTGTAAAAGCTCTTTGGCAGACTGGATGGAGAATTGATGTTTACATCTTTGAAAAAAAGGTTACATGTACTGTAGCTTGAATGACAAATCAGCTTTGAAAGAAGTTTACAAAACTGATGAAGTGTAAGTTGAAGAGATGGTAATAGGATGGCATAGATTGGGTTACTGATTGTTTCACACCCACAGTCATGTCATACCCAGTTAGTTGAGTCATTTTGTACCCAGCTTGAGTATAAAATGAATGAGTACAAAACAACTATGGGTACGAAATGACTGCATACCATAGATTTGTTTAGGAGTTTATTAGGTCCGAGTTGTACATACACAATGTACACTGTAAACTTAACAGGAAACAACATACACAAAACTAATTAACCTTACAAGGTCTATTAATTTAAAAATAATAATAAAAAAATTACCTGTCTGGCATTTTCAGGTCTTGGAGGATCATTGGATTGATCTATTTCATAAGTGTCCTACATCAACCTTTGTAAAATACAAAAATGATGGTCCGGTATCAAGTTATTCCATGCATTATTGTGGTAATTTTTGCAATGTATAGATCTCTACATGTCAAATTCCCTGATAAAGTAATTATAAATTACAATGTGCTCATCATATGCCAAATCCATCTCTTTTACCTCTCTTCAGTAAAAAAAAATCAAATGCAACTCTTTAATTTGTAACATCAACACCTAAAGGTAAAAGAACATGTTTCAAAATGCTAAAAAAATTACTTTTGTGTGTGTTATGAGCAACTGACAACCACACAGTTGTCCTAGATATGATTAAGACAACATGATTTTCATACATGTTGTGTTCAAGTCTGATTGAATTATTTTGATGGTCATGAACAAAAAGCATACCCTGAAAATTGGCCTGAAGTACAATTATGCTTTGTTGCTATTCAAAATCCCTGGTTTCATTGATCAAAACTATAACAAAATTCTTGAGTTTTCCAGCTCAGTTTGAGCACTAATAGGACAGTGTACACATCATGCTTGTAATTGGACAGTGTAATAGGGCAATTAACACACCATGCCTGTGTAAGAGGAAAGAAGGTGTCACATGTGCATGCTGTTGTCTCACATTTTGCCCCTTTAACTGTTGTTTTTTTTTTAGATGAAAAGGTACAACAGATGCCTTCACAGTGCAATCATCTGATTTTGTCAATCACTTGTATAATTACAGCCTGAATTGGACTCCTCTTAGTCCTATTACTATTATATACATGTACAATGTACATGTATCAGTATGAATAGCTCCCCATGTACAACAAGCTTAATGTTCCCTGGATCAAGACATCCATTGTCCAACTCTCACTTGACTAAACATATGGACATGTAGTTGTTATTCCTTCTTTGTATTAAATTTTCATTCTAAAATTTTGATCTCACGAGAATGCCTTACTGTACTTTCTGAAATAAATGACAAGAAAACACAGTTGGCTAACTTTGCCAACATTTGGCTGAATCCTGTTCAAGCAACCTGACATAATTTTTGATTCAAGGAAAATATCATTATTAGACTCCAAATCACTCTGAGAAAACTGATGCAGTATGTTACCTTTTCCTCTGGCCAGTCCCTTGCATGGGATCATTCAACCAGATAGAGTGCACTTACAAAAAATGAACCATGACCTATATAGCTTTGTTTGGCTTTTTCATGTCCATTTAATTCCTGACAGGAGATAAGGTTTTTAATTTTAAGTTTTGTATGATTTAACTGTATGTCAGCATTCTTGGGCCTTCAACTTAATAATCATGTGCAAATATGAGGGCCCTTAAATTTGTACACCACTGCCCTTCAAGTCTCTGTTTTCAGTCACTCTAAATTCTGAGAAGTTTCAAAGCCTATGATATTCTCTTCTAAAGGAATATCATTCAGGAACTGCTCATTTTTTAAACCAAGAGAAATCATTGTAAATTGCAGTGATCCATCAAATTATACCATAGTAAATTTCTTGGACACTTTTTAAGTTTCACAGTAAGGAGTTGTTATACTGAAGACAAAAAAACAAAACAAAACAAAACTTGCAATTAATTTTTTACCTCGTGTAAGGGATAAGCTGCAGCGTAAGATCCATTGCCAATTAAGCATCCAATGCCTAATATCATATTACAAAGATACATAAATGACAAGGATATGCACCTACATTATGTTAGGTATAAGTTTCTGATCACACCATACACAATGTGATACATGATATACTGCAAAATCAGTTTAATAAGCTGACATCAATAATTAAAAGTAATACAAAAGAGAATACTTCAAAGAGTCTTGCTGTTATCAGAGAAAACTGACATGTACCTTTAAATTCCCTGTAGGTGGCAATATTCTTATTGTTCAATGACTGACAAAAATATATTTCTCTTCCTAATGTAAAGGGCCCCAAATTTTTAATGCTAGTCATTCACATAAAGTATAGTTTTGATTAAGATTGCTTCATTTTTACCAATCTGATTCCTCTTCTCACCATACTGTGTTCTTGTCAAAATTCTGTGAACGTGCTTGCAATTGAACATCAATATTTACTGTACTTCTATTTGTTTTGCCATCTCTGTCTGAGATATATATCGATGTGTTACCTGAGTATACTATTTTATAAATTAGGCAAAGGATGAATGTAACATTTGGTCATTGTTCAGTGAGTAGAAGACCTACCATAGCAGGTACTACAAGACATACATGACTGTAAAACTATCAGACTTGTAATGTTGTAATGATAAAGTTGAGTTCAAAGTAAACATCCTGTGTTACAGGAATCACTTACAATTCTGCTTCGCTGAGCACTTTTGAAGAAATCATCACGGCTAACCATAACCATTTGTAAACCATAATCCTGATGGTTAACAAAGAAAACGTACTTGTCAAGTTTGTCTTTTCTGAAGGCACAAGTGAAGTAGTTGGGCTGCTCTGGGAGATCTTCAGCTCTGAGTTCAAATGGATTACGCATTCCAGTGGTATCAAAACATCTCTCATTCCAATCTCTTGTGTCAAAGTCATTCTCCTGTCAACAGAAAAGATTGTGTTAATTTCAAGCACTTATCAGGCACTTGTCAAATACATGTAATTTATGAAGATTGCGTGACGAAAACAAGTTACGCTGTCAAATTGTCTATCATGTGGAACGGTTCTTGGGAGATCGTGGGCGACTCTTCTTAAGAGGCATAGCGAGTACAACGAACACGTACGGTCCCCGTACCCAGCAATCGGAGAAAATGCTTATGGAAGATGAGCATCATTGGCTGTGACTGTCTGCATCAACATCACACTGATCGATACAGTACTGAAAATAACATTGAAATGAAATGCTTATTGATTAACTAGAGATTTTTAAATTTAGAAATTGAACACGGAAGCGGGTGCCAGGAAACTTTTAGGGAGCAACAGGAGACGCTTCCAAGGGACTGAACACATGCATCATCCTTCGCTGCAGGGTCATCAATCAATAATTGCTTTATTATAATACATACATGCGAGGCAGTGAGTTTTTAAAGTGTTTCCTCCACCTAAGCCTTGAGTATTTACTCTATTTTACATGATGTGATTCACGAAGATGACGTCTGCTTGCTCGATTATTTTTGAGTCTAATGCCCCAAGTGAATTTTCTAAAAATTGCTTTTGGGTTCCCACTTCTAAATATGTTACTTACTTAAAGAGTCGTGTGAGACAATTCATATCAGGTTTCGCAATCAAATAGCCATTTTGAACTCTGCTTTGCTTCGTTCCCAGGACCTCTCCTCCCTGAGAAACAGGACCGAGGTTGTGACGTTATTTGCATAAGCATCCCGCGCGAAAAAGAAATCACCGACGTTTTTGTGCTCATCATCCCTACAGGACAACTTATAAGCAGGTTGATAATCTCTAAAGAATCCAGTGTCATTCACTAAAATGCAGGTGACTGCTACGAAAGATCGTTCTGATGTGCCTTCACGGCGTCACAATCAGGCCGATTTTAAGGTATACCAGTGTCTTGTGGGGCAAATGTCAGGTATATCATCGCGGTCAATATCCCTTTACTTCCCCACCCCCTAACCCTATACGGCGTTTGCATTTTGGCGAAAGAGGTTCATTCTGCACTACAAGTCTCAAAGGAAAGAAATAACAGTTGTGCTTTCAATTGTATTAAGTCTATAGCTAATATTTCGCCCCATCCTTTTCTTTCATCATTATTCTGGCCGTGCCTGAAATCTTCCACACTTACTCAAAACAGTTCCCTCTGACTTTCAGGAGTGTTTCCTTGACATGAAAAATCTCCTTGAAACATAGGAGTACTTTCGCTGATTGGTTAGAGAATATGATCGAAAAACTAAATCCTCTTAACTAATTTTATGCATAGAAATGTGTGACAGCTGAGAAAGAAAATTGCCTGTCACATCTTTAGATTTAAGGGGTTCAAACGGAGGTGGTGCTGCCTTATGGCACTTATCTTACGTTCTCCTGAGAGCAAAAATGCTGGGTTCCATCACTTTTGTAAAGGGTAGTAAATCAAAAGGTAAATATGAGTTAAATCCTCTTTTTCAACTTTCGTGCAGCAAAACATAGCTTCGCATCAATACCATGAGAAACATTGGTCAACCTCGATGTCTTTGATAAGGCTCCGAAACTAATATTTTTACATCTGGAACAAACATCCACGCTTGGACAATGAGATGTTTAGGTTTTATCTGACGTTACTGTTTTGATATTATGACTAGGGGTGTGTGTAGTGTTTTTGATCCTGGCGGCGGGAAACTTGGCAAATCTTGTCAATCTGCACGTGGCTGATGTTGGGAAAACCGGCGAATTGCGTATTTGGCTCGTGATTTGTTTTGCTGTTCTGCTGCCATACTCGTGGCTGGGAACGCCCAAGCACTTCTGAGGGATCGCTGTCAGTGCTAGTGTAGCAACAGCTATGGCTTGTTTGATGATCTGCGTGTGCATCGCATTGGATATGCTGTCTGATTTGAATACTGTTGAACAACCTAGTGTAAGCTTCGAGAGTTTCTTTTCAGGTGTGTTTTCTTAAGTGGACTTATTATCATATATAATTATATATACTACTCATATAAAATTATACGATAAGCTGAATTATACAAGCATTTTATTGGTAGTACTTATGTTCTGTTGGAAGACAAACGCGTAGATGGCGTCATTATTAACAACCTTTCGTCATCTCTACAATTAGAAAATCGATTCTACGTTGCTGTGGGTCTGTACAATAATAGATCACAGAAGACATCAAAATGTGGTAAAAACATCAGTGACACAACCGGCTGCGCTTCATGTGCTCTTTTGTTTTTTCTTATCACGTTTTGACTGCATCTGTGATCCATTTCTGAACAGAGGCTGCCAATGGTCTCGGTGTGGCCAAGTCAACTTACAAGATTATCCAGTGTAATAAAAAAATGACAAGACTTTTTTACTAGAATGTGCCGCGAAATGTTAACATTTTAATCGTTAGTAAGAGCTATCCACTGCGTGGCTAAAATTTCGCAGGAAAAATGAGGATGGTAGGTTTTATCTTAAGTGAACCTTATATTCATTCCTCAATGCTGCTGAGTTCTTTTAATTTCTCCTTTTCTTTTAGCTTTCGGAACCATATTATTTTCATTTGGTGGTGCTTCAACCTTTCCAACGATTCAGACAGACATGAAAAAATGCTCCAAGTTTCCAATTTCTGTGTTCTGGGCGTATGTTGGTGTCGTAAGCATGTATCTGCCTGTCTCAATCCTCGGTTTTGTGGCTTACGGCAAGAACATCACATCGAACATTCTCGAAAGCGTGAAATACGAAGGACATGACGCGGCTGCTGTTATGTTAGACATAGTGCTTGTACTGATCACACTTCACCTGCTGTTCAGCTTTGTTATTGTGATAAACCCAGTATCGCAGTCTTTTGAGGAGTTTTTGAGCATACCTCAAGGTTGGTTTAAATACACCCAGGGTTAATCTCATTAATTCAGCGGGAAGCAAGGGTTGCGATGGACGTCTACCTATTCCGTAAAACAACATAGAATCTAATATTTTACAAGGAATGTGATCAAGATAGCTCTAGGGTTCACAGCTACGCTTATATATCCAAGCGCGAAATACGAGCTTTTTTTTCTTTCTTCTTTCGTGTAAAACTGTTTTCCTTATCGGAGTCTTGCTTTCATAAAACCCCCCACCTACACAGCGTTTTAATGTAAGACACCTACGCTAACTTAAGTCATTTTTCGGTCTTCTTTTCCAACAGGATTTAGTGTCAAACGGTGCCTCCTTCGCACCGCCATCATGTGTTTTATTCTTGGCATTGGCGAACTCATCCCAAAGTTTGGTCCCATTCTGTCTCTTATTGGAGGATCCACAATAACTGCATTGACCTTTGTATTTCCCTGTTTGTTTTATTTGAGAATTGAACGTAATATTCCTCTTCATATTAAGGTTTTTTGTATGAACTCATAGCTGTTGGAATTTTTGGTGGTGTGGCGTCCACCTACTCCGCAATAAATGACATTCGAAAAGAATTCAGTTAAATCTTCAAAATAATAAAAATATCGGACTTCTTCAATGGCTAAGGTGGGAGAGGGGGAGAGGGGTGGAGGCGAGGGCAGAATTAGTCTCGTACACAGACCTTCCACGGCCAAGCGACAGAAATCGATCCTTCATTTTGATCAAACTAGTAGAATCAGGGTAAGAATTGTGTTTGATCCAGTGATAGTTTGTATTATTACTTGATGCATGAAATATGTTTGTGCTAGTTTATTATAAAGAGCTGTCATCTGGCCCTCGTGTATGATTCACCCGAGTGCCTAAGGAAAACGGTTATAAACAGCTCCCCGTCCATGAATAAAAGTACATAAATCGTAACATGCAAGGCTGATGGTTGTCTTATTCTTCTAAAAAGATCTGAACATGTTGACGTATTTGGTAAGTTTGACACAACAAGTAGCCCAGGCTCAATCTGAGAAGTTTGAAAAATTTAGATATTACATGATATGACTGTTACACGAAACATGAAAAGAAACATGAACTGTATGTGAAATTCACCTTTTAGCCTAAATAATTTAAAAAGAGCTAGATTTGCAATGGAAAGTTCACCTACGGCAAAGCATCAGGACATAAATATGTATTTTTAAACAAAACCCCACATTAGTTTTGGGCGGTCTGTGAGATCTGGTTTGTTAAATGCGGCAGCATAGAAAAATCTGTGTTGGTGAGAAATTTATGTATCGAAACGCCACGTACCAAGCTTTAGCTTCTTGTAAGCATGCGCACTCTTTTCACTTCCTCGGAAATACGTCCTTTACTAATATCTATTTCTGAATGAATGGTATTCCTCAGCTTCAGTCGTATTACCAGTCACAATTTCTTTGTGAATTAAAAATATTTCATCCTACGTGTTTCATTTGAATTTTCTGTAATTGATAAAGATCGCTAGTTTTTAAATAACCAACAATGACAATAACGTCATGTTACGCAGGCACTGAACATATTGAACGAAAAAGAGATGAAAAAGCACAAATACTTGCTATAAGTAGAAACAAGAAGTCAAATGAACAGTTCAGTTTTTGAAAGAAAGATGAATTCCTGAAAAGTTTGGAAGTTTCAAAACAATTTCAGTTCCCCGGGATATTAATTATGTATCGTCCACCACATAATTATCGGTAATTATGCATGCAAATCCACGTTTTCATGCAGTTTATTGCAAACGTATTCAAATAACGTTATTTTAGCAATTCTGTCTTTTTAACGGTGCAATATTGTGGCTTACAAGACACCAGAGACTCGATGGGGTAGTTCAGGTAAATAATTGAATCCATCCATTTGTGACTTGCAAGTAGTACATTAAATAGTTCAAAACAATTGGTAAAAAATATATATATATACTTTTATAGTGGGTTTGAATCGCAGGTCTTAGTGTAACGTCAACACTGACTGCTTCAAAAGGCTTCAAATGCTTTTCTTTGAGCTTGTTTCAGACCAGGCACGACTGATGACGGACTTCAGCGATAAGGCTCATTGTCATTGTCATATTCTTATGATCCCCATTCATTCGCACTTAATCGGCTGTCAATTTTCTTCAGTTCTATCTTTATACTCTGTCGGCGATACTTACCCCCCCCCTCCGCTTCTGCTGAACACCACGTGATTTCCTTAGATAATCGCTCCCCCTGCCCCCCCCCCCCCACCCTCTCGGCGATAAGTAGTCATTTTCATATTTGCATGAGTGCCCCTCATTAAAAATTAATCGTCTTTCAATTTTCTACAGTTCTATTTTTAATCTCTGTTAGCGACGACTGATCCCCCTCCGTTTCTGTTCACCCCTACGTGGTCCACCAAATCCTCTGCCTCCCCCCTCCCCGGCCCCCCTCGGCGATAAATAGTCATTTTCATATTTGCATGAGTCCCCCTCATTAAAAGTCAATCGGCTGTCAATTTTCTACAGTTCTATTTTTATACTCTGTTGGCGACGACTGATTCCCCCTTCATTTCCCCTACCGTTGATAAATAAAGACTGGTCCCTTAGTGTACGCCTGTAGTTGCTTTTTCAAGATTTCGTTATATTCAGCTCTTCAAATTTTTCCAAGCTCGCCTTAGTTTATTTCCCCTTTGACCACAAGACTGAAAATGCGTTCCACATAGATTTCTTTGCCATAACTGTTTGCCTCGATCTTAAGCGCTGATCTTGTCTATTGTGCTTTCAGGTGATTCTCGCGTCATGTCTGTCACAAAGAAAATCATGTTCGTGTTTACTTTTTTATTGGGTAAGCGATGACATTTCACTTCTCGTAAATACTACTGGCGAATAATTTAGCCCTCTCTACCAAATATATTTAGTAATCATCAGTCATCAGTACGTAGTTTTGTTTCTTATTTTGGAAATACTTATCACGCATGTAAATTTAACTGAACAGCTGTTGAAACCGTAAGAAGCAATCATTTGGCATCAAATACTACAATTGATTGTCCAGAACCCTGTGAATGCAAGTCAGTGGAAGTTAACTGCAGTGGAAAACAACTCAAATCATTTCCATGGAAAGTACCAGCTACAACGACAATCTTGTGCGTATATAACATGTAATCATTCAAGTCAAATAAATTCAAATAATAGACAAAAAAAACAAACAAACCAACAAGAGAGGACACTATATATAATTTTTCAAGAAAAAATAAAAGCATCAACCAGCTGCCAAATATACCAAGAAGCAAAGATGAATGGATAACTCAACTGCTTCTTTAAGAGAAAATCGTCCATCACCATGATAGAGGAAATTTTTCTCTTTATCCATTCTTGTAACTATGTAATAAGTTTTTCAGTCTTCTTGTAAACGCTAATCACCTGAGAATAATAAAGTCAGAGTTGATCACGGATATTTCCCCTTGTACACGTTATTTGTAAATGCCATTGCATTTTACAGAGACCTGAGTTATAACCATTTGGAGGAGCTACCATCTGACTTGCTTGCCAACCTCAGCAATCTTCAAGCATTGTACGTTGAATTACGTTTGCCAACTTCATTACAGTTGTGATTTAAATAAAAATGTTGTCTTAATTATGTAAGGAAAAAGAAACATGTCATACCATTTATTTATAATATGTCACGATCGATATGATGTGGTCAAAAAAAGTAGGTGTGGTCCTGACAGACTTCTTTTTGGTTTATATTGACGTTGAACCCATAGAGAAAAAAGAACTTCAGACTGGAGGGAAAAGTTCAGGGAGCCTAAGGTCACTGTTTCGTTGATAAATCTTTGTTATTCTTGTGATAAGCTAACAGCTAATCTTCTTGACTGTTCTGGCTAAATAGGAGATTAAACAAAAACAAGCTGAAAGACCTTCCTCCAACCCTATTTGATCGCAATCCACATTTGAAGATCCTGTGAGTGAACTTTACCTACCTTTCTTTCATTGGGTCTGCTCCTATAGCAGCTTCCAGTTCAGCAGGAAAAATTGTGACTTTCGGGGAATTTACTCTCTGTTGATTCATTTATGAACTGTGTCATACGAAGTCATATTTGGTGGATGGATTTTGCCATCGTTCTGTTAGAAGTTATAATAGTTTGACTTGGCTGTGTAATCATAAATTGCCGAGCGCTGAGGATGGAAAGATCCGACAGCAGTACTAACGTTTCGTCTTCCATGCGTTTCTACCCGAGTCAAAGCAAGCAATTAAATGCCACAGCACAGTCCTCACTATGCACTAGTCACTGTACACTCCGCACCCTGCATATAGAGGCGTTAATCAATACACGAACAGGATCAACGCCTTTGTTGCCACTGACGGGCCAGATTAGTCCATTCACACTAAACCGAAACATGTCTTTTGTATATCAAAATTGTCTGCTCTAATCTTTTAATTATCCATTATTCTTCTGGAGGTTTCATAAACAATGCCGAGACTGTAGAAAAAAAAATCAAAAACAAAACCTTTTCATTCCGACGTTGGGTCGGCCTGAGGGCCAGTTTGGGCAGGGGATAATCGCCTTAATTGGATTGCACAGACCGAAAAAGCTAACAAAAAGACCACCGTAGTAGTTTTTTGAGCTGGCTGTGTACTCATAAATGATGACCAAACCTTAAGTTGGAAAGAGTGACAATAGTTTAACTGTTTGTCCTCCATGCGTTTTTGTACCGAGTCAAGCAAGTAATGTCACAGGACAGGCCTCAACTTCAACCTTCAGTGAGCAGTATGTTACACACGTTTCGTACCTTCCGAGGATTGCCAACTAAAATTGGTTTACCGGACTGCTTCATTCACGGGCCTGAGAAACACAAACGGCTCCATAGGTTAGAGACGTTTGCAACTATGCAAAGGAAACTCGAACCTACATCTGGTCCAGCTGGAAAAGTTATCATCTCTCAATGAAAACGGCCTTAGAAGTAATCGATGTAATCGAATATGAGGACAGATGTGGATAACGCCCGGTGACGGGACAACTTAGTCATGCAAAAAATAATTTTTTTCAACGAAAATAGATATTTGAGAACCAGTTTCTTCATATTAATATCATTGACGGATAAACGATGTTGCAGCAAACCCCTCGCGTTACAGGAGTATTCTTTTATGAGTTCCGAAAGTGCTGTCAATAAGCTGCATTTGGAATGCTACTCAGTCGTTGAGTATGCAAACTCTGATTACAATGGATACATAAGACTGTTAGTTTTGAAACTCCCCTTGTTTTTACTTATTTCCTACAAACTTCCTTTTGATTTATATTTAGTTATTATGTAGTCAATTACGTGATCTAAAATGAAGGCGTTGATAGAAATGGAGATTTCTTAGAATCACAACTTTGGAATCTTTGCTGCCCAGGAAGTAGTTCTTATTGTGGGCGCTACTTTTTGCGATGCCATAGCTTTAATTTCTTCACGTATCATAACCTATAAGTTGGTTGAAGCCACACCGTTACCTTTGTTACGATCAGTAGGATCCAAGCTACCGCTATATCAATTGTCTTTGCTTTTTTTTCGGTGTGAGTCGTCAACCAAAGTGCGTCAGTATTTTCTTTGTTTTAATTAAGTCACAGAATCGTAAGCCTTTTTTTCGGTCATAGAACTTCTCGTTTAGTCAACTAAGTGTTATTATTACATTATTATAGCGAAACGATCTTATTTACAAATTGTTTTGGTTTTTTTTTAAATCGTTACTCTTTTATTCTCATTTTGTTACTTTTGTTTATAGTAATATACTGTTGTTTGTACCTTGGTTTGATTATAATTTATATGACACGAGAATTATCACGTCTTTCCATTTTTACAACTTAATCTGCAACTACAGCTACTACTGTTTTTCCTACTGTTACTGCTTCCAAGGTCGACGATCTTCGATCTTCGCTATCTTCATGACCCCTCTGTCAAACGCAACCGATTGATCTAGACCTTTGAACTTTTTGTGACGAAATACTGTTAGAAGTATGCCGGCATAAATTACCTGGCTATATTGAAGCGGCGATCATAGGCACTAGCAATTGAATTTATCACAATGAGCTTGCCACTAATGATTATATAGCAATACGCGCATTCAGGATGTAGTCAGTTATTTCTTCGGTCTTTTGAACATGTAACAGCTTGGTTTATGTTGAAGTAATAAATAGGCTTTTTAACCCAAACTTACCGTTACACTTTTGATCTGTCATTAAATCAGTTTAAATCTACCAAGTGGAGTTTGAATTATTGTCACCTCACACCGCGCCACCCCTGTAGTTGTTAAGGGTTTGAGTAAGCCGCAACCTCTAGAATCTTCACAATCACAAAGACCACTTAAAGAAAGCTAGGTTTTGTATAGGATACGGCAACTAAACGATATTGCAACAAACCCTTGGCGTTATTTAATGATTCTTTTCTAAGTTCTGAATGAGCAGCTCATATAAAGCTGCACCTCTAATGCTACTCAGTCGTTGAGTTTTTAAACTCTGATTGCGCTGAGGACATAAAGAAAGCCAGTTTGTTTTACACTGCTTCCTAACAGATAACAAAGGTGGCTGTTTGCGCTTTTGAAAAGAAGTCTGACCATTGTTCAAATCAAATCACAGGTATCTTTACAACAACAATCTAAGCAGCCTTTATCCGGGAATATTCAAGACCTTAATGTCCTTGGAACTTTTGTGAGTGGTTGTGTTTTTTTTCTTTTTTTTTTTTTGTAAATTATGGAAATCGATCGTTAAAATTTGTGTCACATCGACTTTTATTCGAAAAAAGAGTGACCGAATCTATGTAAGTGCACCATCAGAGTGCTTTCTCTGTTGATATTTACTGATTTGACTGTTAAGTTCATTAGAAACACTGGGTGAGTGGAATAAAGTAAAGGAAAAAAAATCGTCGAGTGTCTTTCAATTGTGTGAAACGTTTCCCTTTTTCCCTGTTAGCAAATATGCTCAATGGAAAGCAGTAAGGAAAACAAAATAAATAAATAGGAAATAAACGTCGGTATGCTTGATTTCATAAATTACCATAATTAGAATTAGTGTCATTGTTATTACTAACCTACCATCGACATCCTTTATTACAGGTGGTTACATGAGAATCAGTTAAAAGAACTACCACCAAAACTTCTTGATGAATTGACTCGGCTGAAAGACTTGTGAGTAGCACTCTCTGGATGCTTAAAATCCGGAACAGGACCAATCCTAAATTGTCCTTGATTGCAGTATTAAATTCATGTGAAAGATTCTCTAAAGATTTTGTCAGACGTTGTTGATCTTGAACTATTTTTGATAATGATTTGGCTTGGAATTCGCTTAACTTACCTTACCATTTTGGCGGTTTTTTATCCTTTGAGCGAGTGCTGATCAGTGTCATCAAAGAAAAGTAACATGTCGGTTGCTTTTTTAGCCTTAGGTAGGACTGAATTAACTGAGCGGTCTATTAATTGCTTACAATTAAATGAAAATGATTAAACTTTGACCAATGGATGATAAATAACTGACGGCAGGATCCTTGCAAGTTGACCGTGCGTCTATAGAAATTTTAAAAAAAGAAGACTTGACAAATATTATTGCAGCGACTGGAATCAAACTCGTGCTAGCGAATAGTGCTTGGTCGCTACTACCAACCGTGAGACAGTAAGAGTCGAGAGCGTGGCAAATTTTAGTGAGCTCGCCATTATCGTAAGGGAATCTGATGGCAATTAATTCAAATAAATTGTACTTGTTCGTGCTTACCTGTTCTTCAAGCCTGACTATAACCAACAGAGTAATCGATGAAATAAGTATTGGAATAATGAGTAGAAGCAAGAAGTACGTTAGTCGTAACTTAACATGCGGGCAATGAATGAATAGCTGCAGCTTTTAGAATCGATCACGACGAAGAAGAAGCTGGTCTAGCTAATATTGAAGAGAGAATAGACTGCTTTAATCTGGACTTCTGATTTTTTTCTTCTTTTCAACCCAACTATAGTGCCATCTCGGACAACGAGCTCCAAACGTTGCCAGAGGGAATATTTGACAACCTGACCAACTTAACTAGATTGTAAGTAGATATCATCTGATTAATTGATAGATGAACGAGAGTAAGCGTCTTTACTTGTTACATGCGTGTTCATTAGTGTTAAGAGATTAAGAGCGACGGTCAGGAAATATCGACCAAAATCTTAATTTCGTGGCAAGAGTTGAAAAATCGCTTTCTTTCGTTTTTTGTCCACAAATAGCTTTTAGGTAGATAAGATACCTGATGTGAATTGTTCCCGCCAAAAGCTTTTTATTTTTTAGAAAAATTAGAATATCGGTTTTTGTGATCGGAGTCACAAAATTGGCTAATCATTTACGTGAAATTTGCATACATCAACTTGCCTCTCGTTCGCAAACAAAGTCGCACGGAGAAATTTGGACACTTATTTCAACAGAATCACTGTTCTTCTTTTACAAGAAGATTCCTTTAGAGCAAAAGCGACCTGAACCAACTGGAAGAAAAATTCCCAGTTTCTTCCATATCAAATAACAAGCACTTTTGCCAAGTCCTCTTTCTGCCTTTGCGTTTTTTGAGGCTTGTCCGCCGTGCTTCGAGATTGGCGGAGGAACTCGGCACAGATTCGATCCTCGACGCCACCCAATACCAAGGAATGAGCGGCGCCGGGGACAAATCGTTAATTCCGAAAGGTCTAACTCCAAAGAAAAGGCTGTGGATACTCTTCCCAAAACAATTCGATTTCGGTTTCTACGTCAGTTATTGACAAGGAAGACTTATGACCCGCGATGTCTCTTTTGCAGTTCAGAAATGGGATAACCTCAGTTGATCTGCTCCTATCTCTGGGGTCATAAGAGCAAGAACCGCCGACTAAGGAGCTAAAAGAGCACTTAACGTCCATGATGACACAAAACTGGCAAAACAAATTCACTCCAACTTCGCTAATTAAAATTTCCCTCTTTGCATTTAATTGACTAATTCAATTTACTACGACTAGTAAACTGCTTCGAGCTTTAGCCAACTCTGTCATTTCTTCAACAAATGAAAATGAATCCTCACAATTGAAGAAAATATCAATTTAAAAAGTATCTATGATTTTTGTCTTTCTGTTCCGATTCTTCTGAAACCAAAGGAAGCGAAGAAAACAAGTATAAAAGTTAAACAGGTTAGCCGAGAGCTAATCAAATTACATCCTGATATTTATCAGGGAAAACATCTTACACTGAAAAGGAAAACTTCCACCTTAACAATGAGAAAAAATAACCACTCTTTTTTCAATAAAAAAGGACCCAAAGCTCACACCAGTTTTCAGTTTTCAGTTTTCGGTACACTTTCGTGTATATTCCGGCCTGCTGTGTAAAAACTCCGCTTGACGTTACGGTCACGCAACAAGAATTGTTTACTCAGCCGTTGTAAAAAAAATGAATGAATTACTGTCATCTCAAAACCTTCGCGTGAGGCGCTGTAAAGAAGCCCCATGCTGATTCCAACATATTATCAAGGACAACCTTAAATCCCTCTAATGACATAGTTAAAAGGAAAATCTGAATTATATCACATAGTGAAAAAAACATTTGAATTAAGGAGGTATTTGCAAGATTTTTCACGTTTGAAAACACAGCACTTTCCTGCGCGTTGTTTGCTATTTATGAACAACAATTAAGATAAGTCATATAGTTTCTGGGAAAGTACAGCAATCACTCTATCAAAATTCGGTTTCATGATCCTTTGAATCGTTTTTCCTTGAAGACCAAAAGTCAGTTTAAAATATCAATTTCACACTTGCTTGCGGGACCTTTCGGGATCGTCGCGGGTCAAATTCGTTTTTCTCAGTTTTCGCAGAATTAAAGCGCTCCGGAAGAAAAAGAAATACATTAAATTTCTTCTATTCTTAGTAGCTTTTTATAGTCAGAAAATAGGCGAAATTCATTTTTCAACTCTTGCCACTCAATGGTCGATATTTCCTGACCGTCGCTCTTAAGTACTTACAGAAATCATGAACGCAAATGTCTATTTTAACGTAAAAATCGTGATCGTGATAGCAGTATGATGCTATATTAACCATGATCCAGCTTTGCAGATTATGTTATGATGTGGTTACATTACGGGCTCTTTGTGATATAAAAGAAGTTTTGCCCAAATATAGTTGCGACGTAAGAGAATACAAACAGGCGGAATGTATGGAAAACCTTACATAATATTTATAGTCCCCAAGTATCATGTCATTACAATCACACTAAGTTAACTAAAGCGACGTGTACTTTCCTATCAGGTGATACCTCATTTTCTCCAATTTGAACAATAAATTTTAATATATGAAACATGAAATTTGATTAAGAGATCCTTACCGATGTGATTAAAAATGCAAGAAAAGAAATCGATAGCGCCCAGCGATCGGACAACTTAGTCGTATAAAAAAATGAGTTTCAAAGTAAGAAAATATTCGAGGAAAATTGAATTAAAATCACTGAACAGTCAAAAATATCTGCGGAGAGTTCTTAACGTCACCTGGGGATTCTTTCGTCGTTTCTAAATGTGCCAACATTTACTCGATAATGTCCTTGGCTGAGAGATTGTCCTCAAAATCTTAAGTTTTCCCTGGAAGCTTCGCTTCTCGGCCGGATATTCATTTTTCGGTCAATATCTCAGCCGTGGACTTAATTAGCCGCCTGAAGGGGTTTATTTACAAAATAATTTAGAAAATAAATTGTGGAGTTACGAGACCTGAGGCCACTGGTTTTGATTATGGCAAGTCGTTTTTTATCGATGCGTTGAACTTCCACAAAGCTTATCTATTGTACTTTATTAACATCGAGTAAGTGGAATTAACAAAGTTGACGTGGAGAGGAGACTCTCCTCGGCCGAGGTTTTCTCAAAAGAAAGATGCAAAGTTATTACATCATTTCTCAGTATTAAAGTGACTATGCTGATCAGTCTAAGTGTTGGGAGCGAGGCAACTTTTAGTGGGCTCTTCACTCTCGTAAATGAATGTGATCATAACTTATTGAAATAAATCGTACATGTTTATAGTTACTTATTCTTCGATCGTCATCCTGTGCAACCCCGTGGGCAATGGATTGCTATTTATTACTTTGAAGGGATAGTTTACGAGATCAATCACAAAGGGTGGCAATTTTTTTTCAACTGTGTCTTCAAAACCATGTTTCTTGTTCACTCCACTTGGAACGCTACCACTTAAAGCATAGTAATCAGCATCTAAGAAACCAATTACCGAAGCAAAGCGCTCGTCTTTTCTTCTCTTGTCTCTAAAAATTAGGTGAAGGGTAAGGTTCAACGTTTTCAATTTTTTCGGCCGTTGAAAACTCAATTTAGCAGTAGACTGTTTGTTCAATCAGTTTACTGGCTTAATAACCTACGCAGGATATTGTGAAAACAAGTATTTTTCATTTTTGTTTTGTTTTGTTTATTTTCTTCGGTTTTGTTATCACGAGCCAAATAAGGTTGATCCACATAATTATCGAGTTAAGAGATCAGAGTTCGCGTGATATCATAATTATTTTCTTAGCAGTGTAATATGGACAATGCAATGAAATAAATTAAGTACATAATTAATTAAAAAATGTATTTCCCTTTATTCATTGTAATCGTCATAAATGCTCTTACGTCTACATTGAATTACCTTGTATGAGCTGCGCATAAATGAGGTAGAAACACGACTGTGAGATCGACATCACCAACGTGCTATGCGGAAAGAAAGTACAGTACCATTAGAAAACAGTGGGTGAGCAGATCATAGGGAAGGATAAAACATGTAAAGTGCTTGTCAATAGAAGGAAACGTTGTCCTGTTACAGCAAAATATGCTTCGTGCAAATCAGCAAGGAAAAAATGATGATACTAAGAGAAAATGTAAATATGGCGGATTTCACGAGTTTCAATAATTTATGTCATTGTTATTACTAACCTGCCATCGACATCCTTTATCACATGTGGTTAAAGGGCAATCAGTTAAAAGAACTACCACCAAGCATTTTGAAAAACTGACTCAGCTACAGAAATTGTGAGTAGCACTCTTTGGCTCTATGAATAATGCGGTTATTCACAAGGCTGGATAAAATCAGAAACAGGGGCAATTCTAAATCTTTCCTTGATTGCAAACGAAACATTTTCTCAAGTTCGTATCGGATGTAATTAATAAATAACAATTTTCGATAATGATTTGGCTTGGTATTCGCTGACCTTGCACTGTTTCCGAGCTAAACTACTGGATTTTTTTTTGTTCAGCAATAAAGAAAAAATTTAAAGTTGCTATGAGCCACTAACCTCAGAAAGTGAATCGTGGAGGGATGAGACATCGATAATGCGGTTTAAGAAATGATCGCAATCATCGGTTCATCACTTATCGGGATTATTACGAACCAACATGATGACCAGCTTCCAGTTAGCTTGTTTACCAATAATTGTAAACCAGTTGATAAACATTTATCATTATGCAACATATGAAAGGTAAAATCAACGAATATTTACGCGTGACCTTGTGGTCTTATCGTTATTATGGCTAATGTTTGGCGCGTTGGACCTGGGATAGAAAGGTGCTGTTTTGAGTTCAGGCAGAGACTCTTTTCTATTCTGCCTGTGAGCTGGATGTAAATTTATTTATTTTAAAGATTATTGACATGATCAGATGGAAATTGAAGAATCTAAGGTGAACGCTGAGCTCAGCCAAGTAAGGGATAGTTTAGTCTGAGTCATAACGGTATACTCTAGTCCTGATCAAACATGTTTTGTCCAACATCATGTTGGTGGAGCATGTACAACCACATACACTTGAAATGCCTCCCTCAATATTATGTTTGATGGATTCTTTGGTTTGTTCTAAATCAAACATATTTATTCAACATTCTCCTTCTTCACGGGCAAACTTTTTGATGGCAATTGTGCATATATCGAAGTATGAATACACGCAGAAGGTTTGGAGAGCACGAGTGAAGCGTTGCTCGAGGGGCAAAGGTCTTCCCTTGGGCGGCTACCACACTAGTATTTTGATGGACAGTAATACCAATTTGGAAGACCCGGATGAGCTAGTTTTTTTTTAACTCTTATGACGAATATAATATAGAAAATAAATTGTGGAGTTACGAGACTGGAGGCCACGGGAATATTTTTTTCCCTTTTTTTTTTGTAAATTATAGAAATCGATCATTAAAATTTTAGTCAAAGCGACTTTTATTCAAAAATAGAGTGACCGAATCTCTGTAAGCACAATGTCAAAGTTCTTTCTCTGTAGGTATTTACTAATTTTATTATTTAGTTCATTAGAAAATACTGGGTGAGTAGAATAAAGTATAGCAAAAAACATGTTGAGTGCCTCTCAGTTATGTGAAACGTTTCCCTGTTAGCAAATATGCTCAATGGAAAGCAGTAAGGAAAACAAAATAAACAAATAAATTGCCATAACTATTGTCATAGTTATTGCTAACCTACCATCGACATCCTTTATTACAGGCGGTTCAATGGTAATCAGTTAAAAGAACTACCACAAAGTCAACAATATCTGCGGAAAGTTTCTAAGCGTTACCTGGGAATTATTTTCTCATTTTAAAATGCGCTGCTTAGAAGCTGCATTTGTCATACTGCTAGGCTGAGTATTCTCTTTTCGCAAATACAGATCTTCATTTCGAAAAATAAAGCTTTTTATTTTGCAAATTATAGATTTCCAATTCGTTTCGTCATGTTTCGTTTCGAAAATCACAGTAGGCAGTAGGCCCCCGCTACGTAAGAATCAGGAAGAAAAAAAAGCAAGATTCAAATGATGACATGAAAACAACTGAAGCAAGGCTGCATGCAGACGCTGGACAAGAACCTTGAAATGTTAAGGAAGGCGTACGTCTAAGCATCCAACAACGTTTTGTGGTCTTTTCCAGAAGCGGCTAGTTTTATTTGCTTCATTGCTGCAATGCAGAAATGGAACAGTTCTGCCTTTTTTCTTTCCTTTGCCGCCATCACTCAACTGATATCCTCCATCCCACAAATTACTTTTCTCTCTTCCACATTGAATTTCTAGAAAGTTTCGCTTATTTTCATTAACACGACACTTTATTCTTTTTACCAATGAGAGCGACTTCCTACTCAGCCTCGTTCTCGCGACGTAATTTCGGCACCAGATTTTTTTAATATCGCAAGAACACTGGGAATTGCGGAAATGGCTCATTTCAAGCAAATTCGTTGAGCATTGCGTTCAATTCAAGATGCTAGCGGACTGGCCCTTTATCGCAGAAGGATTCCCAACCTCATTGTCACGAGTGGCAATTAGCATAATGAAAAACTGTCG
This sequence comes from Pocillopora damicornis, assembly GCF_964200805.1. Classification (NCBI taxonomy): domain Eukaryota; kingdom Metazoa; phylum Cnidaria; class Anthozoa; order Scleractinia; family Pocilloporidae; genus Pocillopora; species Pocillopora damicornis. The sequence goes on from NC_142671.1 coordinate 9,642,765, forward strand.
AATACTTGAGAAAAATACTTCCTGGCTGGTCGTCTCGGCCAAAGTTAGGCTTGTCAGAGTCCCGTTAACCAATTTAAGATTATTTAGTTTGTTGGACTGGTGGAGTTAATTAGCTTAAGAAACTCGTGCAAACGGAGGCACCGTGAAATGGGACAGTTACACCTTTTTTTTTGTTTCCTTTGCCGCCATTACTTAGTTGATAGCCTCTCTCTCGCTAATTATTACTCACTCCATTACGTTAAATTTCGTGAAACTTTCGTTCATTTTCACCAGCACAGACTTTATTTTTTCTAACGATGAGAGCGACTTCGCTCTTGGCTTCGTTCTTGAGACGTAATTTCGGCACCAGATTTTTAAACCGCGAGAACCATTGGGTCTGCGGAAATAGCATATACCCAGAAAATTTGAGCATCGCGTTCAATTCAAGATGTTAGAGGACTGGCCCTCTATCGCAGAAGGATTCCTAACCTCATTTTCACGAGTTGCAATTTATACAAGGAAAAACTGTCGAATATTTGTGAAAAAATACTTCCTGGCTGGTCGTCTCGGCCAAGCTTAGGCAAATCAGAGTCCCGTTAGCGAATTAAAGGTTGTTTGGTTTGTTGGACTGATGGAGTTACTCGTACAAACGGAGGCACCAGGAGTTTGATCAAGAACTTTCATTCCCTCTCTGCTCAATGACTCTAAATGGCTCTTCATCTGAAAGACTGAGTCTTTTTGTCAAATTTAGCTCTCAGTACACGCTCTTAGATATCCTATTGGTATAGGTATGTTTAGAGTTACGCGACAAGTGACCTTGGCAGAGTGAACATATTTTTAGAACGCTAACCCATATAACTTTACTAGACATTCGAAATGAACAACAAAGTATTTCAAAAACAACTAAAATTCGAGAACTGAAACCCTAAAGAAAACTTCCCGATGGGAACCATAAACAAGATCAAGGACAAACCCAAACATGATCAGCGATGACGATTACTGTACGAGAATTAAGCCCTATTCCAACTGTCAAAGACACATCATTCAAAATGTAAAAATAGATGTGTGGTCTTGCAGCACAGAACAAACCAAAGCTCATGGATCTCGCACAAAGATTTCAAGGTCATGTAGCAGGCCTAAACAATTCCCAAATACTTAGTGGGAACATTCCCGATTTTAATAGTTCCCATAGACTTCTAATTTTAGTAGCTAATAGCAATTTCATTTGAAGATACTGGCTGAGCAGATGTAGTATAACTTGTCGAGTGCTTTAAAATGGGTGAACGCTGCCCTGTTAGCAAATATACTCAATAGAAAGCAGCGGAGGAAAAATAATAAACAAATAGGAAGTAAATGTAACAACAGTCAATTTTCAAAAATCTCAATATTATAATATCATTGCCGGTTAGTACTAACCTGCCATCGCCATTATTTATCACGGGCGGTTAGATTTCAAACAGTTAAAAGCACTATCACCAAAAGTTTTTGATAAATTGACTCAGCCATAGTACTTGCGAGTAGTTCACTCTATATTCCTAACAATGCAGACATTAAAGATTGAATTGACCTGCAAACGTTCTCTCAATTATCTATCAGAGGTAGTTGATATATAATTATCTTTTATAATGACTTGGCTGGGTATCACCTAAGCTTACGTCGCTCTAGTGTTGAATTGCTTTGCAATGAAGTAATAAAATGAAGGTGGCTGTCAGCCAAATACTCAGAAAATTATTTATGGAGGAATGAGAAGTCAAGGCCACTGAACTGGTTTGGTTGAATGAACTTAACTTAATGAACTTTTGGTTGTGACGAGTCATTTTTTTTTCTACGTAGTCTACTCGTGGAAATCCGTCCAGGGTCCTTTTTTAACATTGACCGAAATGCAATGAACGAAGTTGAGTGTCTCGACCGAGACAAAAGAGAGATGTAAACTTATTACATAATTCCGAAAGCTGTGTGATCGCAATAGCTGTACGCTGCCAAATAATCCAACATACAGCTCAGATCAGATTGTGAAAGAGGGTGGAGCACAGCCTCGTGTGGCGTAAATATTTGAAATAGTAACTTACCAAAAACTCTCCATAATTGCAGTGATTAAGTTTTTGTTTCGATTCGCAGACGTGCATCTAAAAATTCATTTGTTATGTTGGCAAAGTGTGTTAAACTTAAAATTTACCTTGCATAATATTTATAGTCCCACTCTGTAAAGGTAATCGCATAGGGCCGAACAAAATGCAAGATTAATATTACGGTGGTTTTCAGAAGGTGCAGAAATTTCCCGAGCCTTTCAGCGACTTCGTCAATTTCTGAAAACATTAGTTACATCAATCCTAATTTTTGAACGACGAAACATGCGATAACTCGTTTATAATATAAAGGGCAAAGTTTCATTTCAGTAAGGTCAAAATGGACACTGTTGCGAAATTACATAGGGAGTCAGTTCAGTGTTCAGTTAGCGGCAATGAACTGTAAGACTCACGAATCAGCTGAATGAAATTTTGTTTTACACCGCCAAAGCAATGACGCCAGCCTTGCTAAAAAAACATTCGTAGATTCTGACATTCATAACTATCCTACAAGGCAGAATAAGGCAGAACAGTAGATCAAAGGTTTGAACAGTGGATTGAATGTTCATCGGAAAAAAAAGTTCATCAGAAAAAGGTTCATAAAAAGGGTCCTCTAGAAAAAATAAACTGAATTACGAATTTTTCAGTTGTCGGCGGATTCTCGGTATTTACGGTCAATAGCTCTCAACATAATTTAAGTTTTCATATATTGTAATCATAATTGTTCTTCGATACATGGCCCCTATGGATATCAGCTTTCAAGCTGAAAGGGCTATCCTGTCTAAATTAATTTTACTTTACCTACTTCTAAGCTCCAAATGTGCTGCAATTGATGATGCTACCAAAGCGTTGGGGTTTTAGACTATGATTGGATTGCGTGCTTGAGACCACACAAAGAAAGTAGGGTTTCTTTTTAAGATTGCTTCATAACAGAAAACAAAGAGCGCTATTTGCGTTTTTGACAATCGTTCCAATCAAATCACAGGTATATCTACAACAACAAACTAAGCAGTCTTCATCCAGGAATATTCAGGACCTTAAAGTCTTTGGAAATTTTGTGAGTGGTTGTGTTTTTTTATTATTATTTTTTTTATTTTCTAAGAGTAGAAATTATTTGGTAAAGTTTCTGGTCACGCACACTTTTATTTGAAAATATATTGACTTATTTGCAATTTACTATGTAAGGGCGCCTTTCGATTTTGTTATTTATTGATATGATTGCTAAGTTGATTGGGACAGTTTGGTCGATGTAGGAGTTGCAGGGGCCAAGAATTTGTTAACAACAATACGCTATTTTGTTCTCTCTCTGAGGAACAGTTATTTTGAAGAGGCCTGGAAACAATCTGAATAAAAGAATTTTTAGTTTACCATGCTGCCACAATGATCGGCAGATACTTCTAGTATGGCGTTTACGTTGTTTCTTTTCCCCAAAGTTATCATAAACATTTCAAATTTTAATGGATAACCAAATGAGCAATTTACAAATAACTACGTCTTCGTCGCTGCCGTCGTCGTTTAGAGCCAGCGGTAAACAACAACCAGCGACATTATGATACTTTAGGCAGTGTAACAATACATTTATTGAAAAGGTAATGGCACTGCGCTGCCACTTATCGTGACTCCCCATGCCAATTTTCTTTAGATAAACAGATAGTGAAAAGCACTTCAGCAAATATTTTATTTCTTTGGTTAGTCGAAACTGCTCAAGGGTACTGTCTGTAGAAGAAGGAAACCATAAAATAATACAGTACTTTATGAATGCAGCAAAAAACTAAAGAGGCCAGAAAAAACCAGAAAGGTCAAGGATGGCAAAGATTAACACAGGTCACGTGACGTATTGGAAAAATTAAGTCTAAGGTTTTTTTTTTTGGTTGAACGCAAGGGAATGGTGAAATGACACGATAGGCACTTTGGTGCCAAATGACACGGCGGCTTCTGAGCGGCGTGCATGTCCGATAGCACGACTTATTAAAATATTTTCTTTGTTTACATGGCACGATAAAAACAAAGGCGTGTGTCAAGACGAACAATACTAAGTTTAATAGTGTATTTTGATCGTCCGGGTGAGTGTGGTCCTGAGAAGGACTGTTGTCGTCAGAAGTGACTGACCCGGTTTTATCAACATGAGCGGAAGTCTTCATCCGAGTCAAGTGAATAGTTATTGTCAGTCGAATGTTCTAAGTCCCCCTCGTATAAACTGATTGGTCAGTTTTGCCGTAATGTTATTGGCTGTAAGACTCAAGTGGCGTAGGTCGGTCGTGATTGGTCGGTCTGGATCCGTCGGTAAAGTTAGGTCGTTAAGTTATGTCGCACTGTTCGTCTGTAATGTTAATATCGTGAATGAGTCGTGTGTATGGTACCGGTGGTGGTTAACACCTGTTGAGGGGAGTCCGTTCTAATTTAGTAAACCAGCTTTCCAAAATCATTCGTTGAAAGCAGTTGGCGCTCTAGGTTAAGCATTGCACAGAGTCGCAGTCAATATTGTGGTTGTAACTCAATGATGTGTAGAAATATGTTTGCTGATATCTCAAGTTTCCTCGTCGTTTGTAAATGTCAATCACTCATTAAGTTTGTCGAGAACAGCAACATGTAAAATGGCACGCTTTTGAGTAAACCAGCACACAACTTAAATGAGAAAAAGGGCGCGCCAGCCATTAAAATGACACTCGGTTCAAGTGCGCAATATGACACGTAAAACCTTGTCAAATGACACATCGGCTGAATCCAAGTATTAATATGGTAAAAGGCCTTCGAAGGTGAAAAAAAATCGATCGCAATTCCGAATTGAGTGTAAGATCAAGAGTATGCCTAACGAGGGCTAATACACATTTAACATGCCTTTTATGACCATTTTGTCTCTGCTACTCTACGGTCACACACAGTAATGATATCCTAGTGCGTTGTCCAGCCAAGCCACCTTGCTATATATATCCGGGCGTTAAATCGAATCATTACGGTAGCTTCCATATTCTCAAAATGTATGTTGAGATTGGGGAAGGCTAAATGCATCAAAGCTGGACACGAAATCCCCAAAAGCTGGAAGTTGTGAAAAAAGAGAACGGGTGACTTCGACCAAGGTAGTAGTACCATCGTCGGGACTTCGGGCGTCCTATGTAAAACATGGTGTGCACATGATAAAAAGTAATTTTACAACGGAAGGATATTGAGTACAGATTAAACTGAAACAAAGTGCCAACATGATAACACATAAAAGAAATAATGAATTAAGAGAAAACGAAAGCTAACAGTTTTACTTGGCGAAGGCTGAACGTAGAATGCCTCACCCTATAAGCGACTGAAGGATACAAATTACGATTCCATTCCCGCGTCTTGCAACTATCTCCGGCCCCCTGATGAGTACCGAAAACTAATGATTTAATAATAATTAGTATTAGTATATACCACACAAGAGAATAGTGCTTTCGCGGGCGCTGATTGGCCACTTCGGAGTTGAATAGCAAGCGTTATTCATCTTCGAGCAGCAAATGAGAAAAACCCGTGCGTCAAGAGTTTAATTCCGACCATATTTCAGTATATTGAAAGAGATAAACTAAATTTTTCAAAAGCAGTTTTGCTCAAAAAGTATTCCTGATCAAAAGATTCACAAGAGTGTTTGTCCGTCGTGCATTCAAAAATCAACACTAAGGATTTCTGGCTCATAACTATCACAATAACCCACATTCTTAAGACTGTTTGGACTGTTTGGACTGTTTGGACTGTTTGACTGTGGGTATCGCGGGCTCAACGTGTTCGAACTTCCATTCAGTGGCGAAATTCGCAAATGCTTCGTTGGCAAATGCTGAGCAATTGTCAGTGATAACTACCTCGGGGATCCCGTGACGGACAAAATGCACCTTGAATTGCTTAATCACAGCCAGTGCTTTCCTCGTGTGAATCTCCGCGACTTCAAAGTAGTTGAGAGGGCAAGTCATGAGTGTTCAGCTCTTCCCGAGCCTTTTATTCCAATATTTGTAGAAGATGTAATTGCAGTCACACTAATTTTGTTGATGGGATGTGAAATTTAGAATTGGTTGATGACTCATTCTCTCTGAAGGCGTGCATACGAATGCATGGTGGCGAAACGTGAAACGAGCTTGAATTTCTTTCACTGAAAATGTAAGTCCTGTTGTGCTGGGAAAAATTTTCCTTGTTTGGACAAAAATTGCTAGCTCATTTCCACAATTAGGGAAGTCCATTTTGGTATTAACATTTTGTAATTCATTTTGAAAGAGGTTAAACTTAGATTGATTGGGCTAAGTGTTTGTCGAAGATATTTTTAGCTCTCTTCTGAATTTTATCTTTTTTTATCTCTTTTTCTAACTACAATTGCGCGAAACATGATTAGGTTGGAAAATCGTCTAAGGAGGTTGTGTATTTAAGCCTCATAGCTTTATTTCTTTGTATCGAAACACTTGGTCCACTCATCTGGTACTGAGGTTGGCGGAGACAACTTGGAGACTTGTTGTGGATTGTACTATGGGAAATTTGGACGAGTCAGTCCTCAAAATTTAAGATTCCCGGGGGGTTGCCCTACTAAGGGATGTCGTGGGATGATCGACGCACAACCTTACATGCAAGTGAGAACAGATGGCGCTACGGCATCCATTGAAAATGGAGTTTGCACGAGCTGAGTTATTGACTTAATATCTGACAATTCATTATGAAAAACTGCTAAGCGGTTGATAAACATTTTACCATTAAGCAACATATGGTAACGTATCCAATCAGCGCAAATGGAATTATCGCTTTAGCCAAATTAACCACTTTTAAATATTATTTTTCAAATTGAAACCAACCGAAAATAAGACAGAGGCATTGTTATACGATTCAAAATCCAACGCTTAGTAAGTTAGCCGGTTCTGAATATTTAAGCGAAATGCAATAATTTCAAATTTAAGAAATTTCCAAGAATACGAGACGAGTCAAAATACTCCCGAGACAAGCATCCAATTGTGTCTAAGTGTTAGCTCATCGACAGCGGAAGCAATGAAATTGAATACAGTATTTTGTACTAAATCTCTGTTTTGTGGAACCGAGCGGAGGAGGTGATCGAGAAAAGAAATTAAGCGAGCAGCACCTCAGTGAATTGAGTGAACCAATCTTAACTCTAAAAGTGCAATATTCGAAGCTCAGAATCTGATGAAGCGATCAAGATCATCGCGGCTTCAAGGAATAAGATGGGACAAGCGTATGCTGTGTTATTGATATATCGATACATACTTTGACACTGTGAAGACAAAAGACCAGAACTGAGGGAAATACGCTTTTTATGGAGTTTTGTTTATACTGTGTCAAGATATTTCTCGTGACCCTGTACATTTTGATCAAGTTTGTTGACAGCATAGTGAACAGTCGAGTGAAAATTAAACATAATGATCAAGGATTTACGAAGAGGTTCTTCGATGAGAAAAAATACAACGTAATTAATGATAACAGTGTAGGCGAAACCTGCACAGGACTGGTGCATTTTATGTAGTGCCAAGAGACACATGTCGGAAAAAAAAATGACTGTTTCAATTATTTGTATTGGACTTTAGTGCGGTTTCTGTATTTTTAACTCGTTTCACATTTAATTATACGGCTTGTGTTACAGACCAGCCGCTTGTTTTGACTAATTTCCTACAAACTTTCTTTTGATTTGTATTTTGTTGTTATTTAGTTAATTAGTGATCTGAAATGAAGGTGTCAGTAGAAATCGAGATTTCTTGGAATTTTATCACAACTTTGGAATCTTTGCTGCCCAGGAAATAGTTCTTATATATTGTAGGAGCTACTTTTTGCAACGCCTTAGCTTTCTTCACGTATCATAAAAATGCGGCGTGTACCTTTTAAAAAAAAAGAAGTTGGTTGAAGCCGCACCGCTACCTTTGCTACGATCAGTAGGATCCAAGCCACCGCTATCTCAAGTGTATCTGCTATTTTTTCGGTGCGAGTCGTCAACTAAAGTACGTAAGTCTTTTCATTGTTTTAATTAAGTCACAGAAACATCAGCCTCTTCTCGGTCATAGAACGTCTCGTTTAGTCAACTAAGTGTTATTATTACGGCACTATAGCGAAACGATCTTATCTACAAATTGTCTTGGTTTCCTTTTAAATCGTTACCCTTTTATTTTCATTTAGTTACTTTTCTTTAGTACTATACTGTTGTTTGTACCATCGTTTGATTATAATTTATTTGACACGAGAATTATCACGTCTATTCATTTCACTCTATTAGTTTGCTACTTTACTGCTGTTATATGTCTCTTGAGAGTCTACCGTTTCTCTTTAGCCTTATCTAAGTTAGACTTTATGTTAATTATCGTGCTACAGTTCAAACCTACAACTTAATCTGCACCTACAGCTACTACAATTTTTTTATACTACCACGGCTACTAAGGTCAACGATCTTCGATCTTCGCCATCTTCATGACCCCTCATGTTAAATGCAACCGATTGATCTAGACCTTTGAACTTTTGATCTCTTATAAAATCAGTTTAAATCTACCAAGTGGAGTTTGAATTATTGTCACCCCACACCGCGCTGTCGTTGTTGAGGATTTGAGTAGGCCGCAACCTCCAGAGTTTTCACAATTACAAAGACAACGTGAAGAAAGCAAAGTTTCGTAGACGATATCAAAACTGAACGATATTGCAACAAACCCTTAGTGTCACTTAGTGATTCTTTTCTGAGTTCTGAATGAGCAGCCAATAAACTGCATCTCTAACGCTATTCAGTCGTTGAGTTTTTAAACTCTGATTGCGCCGAGGACATAAAGAAAACCAGGTTGTTTGACACTGCTTCCTCACAGGTAACAAAGGTGGCTGCTTGCGTTTTTAAAAAGAAGTCTGACCATTGTTCAAATCAAATCACAGGTATATCTACAACAACAAACAAAGCAGTCTTTTTGTGAGTGGTTGTGTTTTGTTGTTGTTTTTTTTCTAACAGTAGAAATTATGGTTGTGAATATATGAGTCATATAAGTCATATATTTGAACTGCGGATAAAGACGTGAATATGATAGCGATCTTCACAGTAAGGACCACTACTTAATCAGTAGTGAAAAGAAGGCCTGAAAAAAATTCAGGCCTGTACGGGATTTGAACCCATGACCGCTGCGATACCGGTGCAGTGCTCTACCAACTGAGCTAACAAGCCAACTGGGAGCTGAACTCTGTGTTGGTTCCAAATAAACCCGTGAAGAGGTGAATGAACGGCTGTGAATATATGAAAGTCATATATTTGAATTGCGGATAAATACGTGGATATGTTAGCGATCTTCGCAGTAATGAACACTACTTAAGCAATAGTAAAAAGAAGGCCTTTAACATGCCTTTATGACCATTTTGTCTATGCTACTCTACAGTCACACACGGTAATAATATCCTAGTGCGTTGTCCAGCCAAGCCTCCTTGCTATATACATCCGGGCGCTAAATCGAATCATTACGGTAGCTTCCATATTCTCAAAATGTATGTTGAGATTGAGGACTAAATGCATCAAAGCCGGACACGAAATTCCCAAAAGCCAGCAGATGTAAAAAAAGGGGAACAGGTGACCTCGACCAAGGTAGTAGTGTTATCGTCAGGACTTCAGGCGTCCCATGTAAAACATGGTGTGCACATGATAAAAAGTCAAGGAAGTCAAGGAAGGATATGAGTACACGTTAAACTGAAACAAGGTGCCAATATGACAATACATAATAAAATAATGAATTAAAAGAAAACGAAACCTAACAGTTTTACTTGGCGAGGGCTGAGCGTAGAATACCTCACCCTATTAGCGATTGAAAGATGCAAATTACGATCCCATCCTCGCGTCTCGCAACTACCTCCGACATGCGTACCGACAAACTAACGATCTAAGCTAATTAGTGTTAGTATATACCACACAAGTCTGATATCTGATATCTGAAGCCGGAAATTTTATTAAGAGATCGTGGTCGATGTAATAAAAAATGTAAGAAAAGAAATCGATAGCGCCCAGTTGTCGGACAACTGAGTCGTATATATTTAAAAAAAAATTATTTTCCAAGTAAGATATTCTAGAAAAATTGAATTAAAGTCACTGAAAAGTCAACAATATCTGCGGAGAGTTTTAAGCGTCACCTGGGAATTCTTTCTTCATTTCTAAATGTGCCGCTTATAAGCTGCTTTTCAAGGTGGTACGTTTCACAGGAATCAAGGACTTAAGGTACGGCCCTGTAAAACTACATTTTTGAAGTCAAAAGCCTTTCAATAAAATCTATGCTTAAAGTCCATGATAATTGTTTACGACTGAGTTCGAAGATCGCTTCCTTAAAAGTTATAAATGATGCTCAGACTGCTTTTCCACGCTGTCATCTGCCGTTTAGTTACGTGTCCCGGTTCCTGGCTTTAAAAGCATTCCTTTCCATCTCTCTTATTTTACGCGGAAGAAAAACAAAGTCGTTAGAGTCCAGTGATAACCAATATCAAAATACGTGTCTTGAATGCGATAAACACTGACCCTTTTACGAGTGGCTTTCGCGCGAGATGAAAATTAATGGGAGGGTTATAAAATAAATGACCCCCTTTCAGGTTTTGTGGTGTATCTTGGCTGATGATGTCCTTGGCTGGGAGATTGTCCTCAAAATTTCAAGTTTTCCCTTGAGGCTTCGCTTGTCGGCCGAATATTCATTTTTCGGTCAACATCCTAGCCGCCAGAAGAGGTTTATTTACAAAATAATTCAAAAAATAAATTGTGGAGGTACGAGTCTCAAAGCCACTGGTCCCTTAGCGCTACTTAATGATTCTTTTCTGAGTTCTGAATGAGCAGCTAATACGCTGCGTCTTGTGAGTAGCACTCTCTGGCTGCTTAAAATCAAGAACAGGACCAATCCTAAATTGCCCTTGATTGCAGTACGTAATTTATGTGAAACATTCTCTTAAGATTTTATCAGACGTTGTTGATCTTGAACTATTTTTGGAAATGATTTGACTTAGAATTCGCTTAACTTACCTTACCATTTTCGCGGGTCTTAATTTTCGAGATTGACAATGTCATCAACCAATTCATTGACCAAGTTAATAAACATCATACAACAATCATAACGGCTTAAATATCAGAAGCTAATTCTTAGACACAACTGTCTGTAAGGGTAAAAGATTCAACAGAGAGTCAGTTCTCGATATAAGAACCCACTTTAAACCAACAGAGACATTCTAGTTCACTTTCTGCACAACGTGTCACCCAACGGGAGCTAACAAAGGTTTCGCTAAAGGCGAAGAGTTACTTCTCCTCAGAAATAATTCTTCAACGCAAAACTTTGTTCAGAACACAGCTGGCCGGGAAAGTCAGAGAGAGGCATGCAAACAATTTCATTAACAACACACACTCAAAAGTTAAATTTAGAGGACGTAAACATTTTAGTTGAACAAGCCGCCAGATTGATCGACGGATACGTTTCGTATTGCGTTTTTGTTGTTTCTCTCTCATAACATAAGCATTTTAAATTTTACCCTTGTTAAAAATTATTAAGTATTTTCTAGCAAACTTATTATTTATCCTTTGAGTGAGTGCTGATCAGTATCATCAAAGAAAAGTAACATGTCGGTTGCTTTTTTTTTAGCCTTATGTAGGACTGAACTAACTGAGCGGTCTATTAATTGCTTACAATTAAATGAAAATAATTAAACTTAAAACGGCTGAAATATCAGAAGCTTCTTTCTCAGACACAACTATCCATAGGGGTGAAAGATTGAATAGGGAGTCAGTTCTCCATTTAAGAAACCACTTCAAACCAACAGAGACATTCCAGTTCACTTTCTACGTAACGTGTCACCCAGCGGGAGCAAAGAAAGGCTCCGCTAAAAGGAAAGAGTCACGACTCCTCGGGATTAATTCTTCAAAACAAATATTTGTTCAGAATAAAATTGGCGGAGAGAGGCAGAGAAAGACAACGCGAAAATTTTATTAACACACTCTCCAAGGTGAAAATGATATGCTAGCGTGGCATGGTCACCTCATACCAAACGAAACATTAACAATTTGGAACAGGTCCAACGTAGGGCTACGAGATTCATTCTTGGTAGGGATTATTCGGAGCACGAGCGCCTTAGTAAATTAAATCTATTACCTTTGCAGTATCATAGAGAAATTAATGATGCAGTTTACTTTTTTAAGTGTCTTAAGAATGTTTATAAAATAATTCAAATAGTACGCGCGCTCTGATTGGCCATAAAACCATTTTACATGAGCGTATGTAAACACGGTTTTCGTTCCTCTTTCATTAGTTATTTTATAAAAGAAATGTAAAGCTGAAAACCACTCCGCTTCGCGTCGTGGTTTCCTACGCTTATCTCGTGTTTTCCCAACCTCCCGCGTGTTTACATCAGGCTATGTAAACACGGAAACCATTTTACATTTCTTTACTTGATGTCCCTTTCAGAAGGACTGACGTCTTTAAGAATTCTTTTTTTGTTCGAATCTGTCGCGTGTGGAATGAACTACCTCTTAGTATAAGAGAGTTAAATACTTTATCGATCTTTTGTAAGAATTTGATGGCCTTCTATCATGATAACTCGATAAGCTGGAAACCACTCCGCCTCGCGTCTTGGTTTCCTACGCTTATTCTCCCAACCTCCCGCGTGTTTACATCAGGCTATGTAAACACGGAAACCATTTTACATTTCTTCAATTTATAAGCGTTCATGTCGCATATCTTTCATAACTGACATGTTACGCTAACGACTTTTTAGATAATTTTATTACTTAATTAATTTTGTAGATGTAATAATAGGTGGCTTATTTTTAAGGAGTCTTGTATTCTGTTTTAAGACTACCTCAGATTTGTCATTCTACTTGTAAATCTGAAACTTGATTAAAGAATAAAGAATCAAGAATTTAGTTCAACATGCAGCAACAATGATCAACAGATACGTTTCGTATGGCGTTTTTGTTATTTCTCTCTCATAGACTTGACTTAAGTATTTTAAATTGTAACCTTGGTAAAAATTGTGAAGTATTGTTTACTAAACTTATCATTTATCCTTTGAGTGAGTCTGCTGATCATTGTCAACAAACAAAAGTAAAATGTCAGTTGTTTTTCGTAGCCTTATGTAGGACTGAATTAACCGAGCGGTCTATTAAATTGGTTATTGGTTACAATTAAATGAAATGAATTTGATTTGATCGATGGATAAGAATTAACTTACGACATAATCCTTGCAAGTTGACCGTACGCTCAAAGAAATTTCGAAAAAGAAGCTTTCAAGGATGCTTGTGCTGAGACAGGAATCAAACTCGTGCTACCGGATAGTACTTGGTTGCTGCTACCAACTGAGAGACAAGGGTTAAGCGTCGAGAGCGCGGCAAATTTTCATGGGCTCTTCATTATCGTAAAAGGAATCTTATGACAATTGATTCAAATAAATTGCACTTGTTCATACTTACCTGTTCCTCAATTTCTTTTTATCTGTGCAACTATGGGGAAATGGATTGTTATGTATTCTCCATATTCTATATGGAAATTGACCAAATATCATTTCATTTAAGCCTGACAATGAACAACTGAATAATTCTTGAAATAAGTTTTGGAATAACGAGAAGAAGCAAGAACGTCAGTCATGCCCTTGGAAGAGGGTAGTGAACGAATAGATGCAGCTTTTAGAGTCGATCTTAACTGAGAAAAATCTGGTCTGCCCATTGTAGAAGAGAGTATAGATTGCTTTAATCTGGACTTCTGATTTCTTTTTTCTTTTTTTGCAACCCAACTATAGAAGTGTCTTGGACAACGAGCTCCAGACATTGCCAGAGGGAATATTTGACAACATGACCAGCTTAACTGAACTGTAAGTATTTATCAACTGATTAATTGATTGATGAACGAGAGCAAGCGTCTTTACTTGTTGCATGCGTGTTCACTAGTATTAAAAGATTAAGTATTTACAGGAATCATGAACGCAGATTTCTACTTTGACTTAAAAATCGTGATCGTGATAGCAGTACGATGCTATATAAACCATAATCCAGCTTTGCAGATCAAAAGTTATGATTAGGGTACATTGCGAGCTCCTGTGAAATGAGAGCAATAAACTATGAGTTTCCACATATAACTACAGCAATCAATTTTTTTGTTTCAATTGGGAGACGTTCTGCCTAAATACATTTGCAACGTCGGAGAATACAAACAGGTGAAATGTATGGAAAACCTCACATAATATTTATATTCCCCAAGTATCATGTAATTACAATTACACTTAACTGAAACGAAGTGCACTTTCCTCTTGGGTGATAACTGATCTTCTCCAACTTCCTATATCTCCAATAAACAGTTATATCTGAGGCTGGAAATCTGACTAAGAGATCGTTACCTAGGTGAATAAATTAAAACTGCAGAATAGAAATTGATAGCGCCCAGTGATCGGACAACTTAGTCGCGTAAAAAAAATGAGTTTCAAAGGAGGTAAATATTCGAGAAAAATTGAATTAAAATCACTGAAAAGTCAGCAATATCTGCGCAAAGTTTTAAGTGTTACCTGGGAATTATTTTCTCATTTTTAAATGCGCTGCTTAGAAGCTGCATTTGTCATGCTGCTAGGCTGAGTATTCTCTGTTCGCAAATACAGATCTTCTTTTCGAAAAAAACAAGATTTTTATTTTGCAAATTATAGATTTCCAATTCGTTTCGTCCTGTTTCGTTTCGAAAATTACAGTAGGCCCCCGCTTCGTAAGAATCAACAAGGAAAAAAAAGCAACATTCAAATGGTGAGATGAAAACAACTCAAGCAAGGCGTACGTCTAAGCATCCAACAACGTCTTGTGGTCGAGCATTGTGTTCAATCCAAGATGTTAGAGGACTGGCCCTCTATCGCAGAAGGATTCCCAACCTTATTTTCACGAGTAACAATTAACACAATGAAAAATTGTCGAATACCTGTGAAAAAATGCTGGTCGTCTCGGCCAAGGTTAGGCTTATCAGAGTCTCGTTAATGAGTTTAAGATTATTTAGTTTGTTAGACTGATGGAGTTAACTAGCTTAAGAAACTCGCGCAAAAGGATGGCGGGTTATCGATATATCGATACATACTTTGAGACTGTAAGGACAAAAGACCAGAACTGAGGAAAATACGCTTTTTATGGAGTTTTGTTCATACCGTGTCAAGATATTTCTCTCGACCCTGTACATTTTGATCAAGCTTGATGCAGCATAGTGAACAGTCGAGTGAAAATGAAACATTCTGATCAAGGATTTAGAAAAAATACATCGTAGTTAATGAAACCAGTATAGGCGAAACCTGCACTGGACTGGTGCGTTTTATGCCAGGAGACACATGTCGGAAAAAAAATTAATGTTTCGAATCAATTATTTGCATTGGACTTTAGTGCGGTTTCTTTTTGACTCGTTTCATATTTTATTATAGGACTCGTGTCAGATCAGCTTGTCAATAACCAATCATGTTCGACAAAACTTTCAATGTTTTGATCTGAGCTCTAGTGGCTCATGCTGTATTTGGACACCTATAGTTTGATAAAAAACCTAACCCTGGGCTTAGTGACAACACATACTAAGAATCACACTCGTACATCGCAACTTAGTTCAGGTGATGCTTATTATTAAGAATTCAACGAGCAGTATGTTGCACACAACTGCTGTTATAAGAGAAACTAAGCATCCGTTTCGTACCTTTCGAGCACTGCCAACTACAACTGGTTTACCGGACTGCTTCATTCACGGGCCTGAGAAACACAAACGGCTCCATAGGTTAGAGATGGTTGCAACTATGCAAAGGAAACTCGAACCTACATCTGGTCCTGCTGGGAAAAGTTATCGTCTCTCAATGAAAACAGCCGTAGACGAAGTTACGATGTAATCGAAAATGATGAAAGATATGGATAACGCCCTGAAACGGAACAATTTGGTTAGACAAAAATACATGTCTTTTAAAGAAAATAGATCTTTGAGAACCAGTTGATTAATATTTATATCGTTGACGGATAAACGATATTGCAGCAAACCCTTAGCGTTACTGGAGTATTCTTTTATGAGTTCCGAATGGACTTGGAATGAGCTGCATTTGGAATGCTTCTCAGTCGTTGAGTATGCAAACTCTGATTACGATGGGTACATAAGACTGTTAGTTTCGAAACGCCGTTTATTTCTACTAATTTCCTACAAACTTCCTTTTGATTTATATTTAGTTATTATGTAGTCAATTACGTGATCTACAATGAAGGCGTCGGTAGAAATCGAGCTTTCCTGGAATTGTATCACAACTTTGGAATCTTTGCTGCCTAGGAAATAGTTCTTATTGTGGGCGCTACTTTTTGCAACGCTTTTGCTTTCTTCACGCAGCATAAACTATAAAAGTGCGACGCGCACCGTTTAAAAAAAGAAGAAGTTGGTTGAGGCCACAGCGCTACCAGTGGGATCCAAGCTACCACTATCTCAAGTGTCTTTGCTATTTTTTTATTGCGATTCGTCAACCAAAGTACGTAGGTCTTTTCTTTGTTTTAATAAAGTCACAGAATCATAAGCCTTTTCAATAGTCTCGGTCATAGAACCTCTCGTGTTATTATTACAGTATTATAGCGAAACGATCTTATTTACAAATTGTCTTGATTTCTTTTTAAATCGTTACTCTTTTATTCTCATTTAGTTACTTTTGTTTAGTACTATCCTGTTGTTTGTACCTTAATTCGTTTGATTATAATAATATGATAAATAATGACATGAAAACAACTGAAGCAAGGCTGCATGCAGACGCTAAACAAGAAATTTGAAATGTCAAAGAAGGCGTACGTCTAAGCATCCAACAACGTTTAGCGGTCTTTTCCAGAGGCGGTTACTTTTATTTGCTTTATTGCTGCAATGCATAAATGGAACAGTTCTCCCTTTTTTCTTTCCTTTGCGACCATCACTCAACTGGTATCTTCCATCCCACAAGTTACTTTTCTTTTTTCCACATTGAATTTCTAAAAAGTTTCGCTCATTTTCACTCACACGGCACTTTATTCCTTTTACCGATGAGAGCGACTTCCTACTTAGTCTCGTTCTCGCGACGTAATTTTAACACCAGATTTCTTTAATATCGTGAGAACACTGGGAATTGCGGAAATGGCCCATTTGAAGCAAATCCATTGAGCATCGCGTTCAGTTCAAGACGTTAGCGGACTGGCCCTCTATCGCAGAAGGTTCCCAACCTCATTGTCACGAGTGACAATTAACACAATGAAAAATTGTCGAATACCTGTGAAAAAATACTTCTTGGGATGTCGTCTCTGCCAAGGTTAGGCTAACCGTAGTCCCGTTAACAAATTTAAGATTATTTAGTTTGTGGACTGGTGGAGTTAACTAGCTTAAGAAACTCGTGCAAACGGAGGCACGCGGAAATGGGACAGTTACAACTTTTTTTTTTCTTTCTTTTGCCGCCATTACTTAGCTGATAGCCTCTCTCTCACTAATAATTACTCACTCCATCACGTTAAATTTCGTGAAACAGTCGCTCATTTTCGCCAGCACAGCGCTTCATTTTTTCTAACTATGAGAGTGACTTCGCTCTTACCCTCGTTCTTGAGACGTAATTTCGGCATCAGATTTTTAAACCGCGAGAACAGTTGGGACTGCGGAAATAGCATATTTCCAGAAAATTCGTTGAGCATCGCGTTCAATTCAGATGTTAGCGGACTGGCCCTCTATCGCAGAAGGATTCCTAACCTCATTTCACGAGTTACAATTTATACAATGAAAAATTGTGGAATACCTGTGAAAAAATACTTCCTGGCTGGTCGTCTCGGCCAAGCTTAGGCTTATCAGTGTCCCGTTAACGATTTAAAGGTTGTTTGGTTTGTTGGACTGATGGAGGTGAGTTAGCTTAAGAAACTCGTGCAAACAGAGGCACTGGGAGTTTGATCAAGAACTTCCATTCCCTCTCTGCTTAATGACTCTAA
Organism: Pocillopora damicornis; assembly: GCF_964200805.1. NCBI lineage: Eukaryota > Metazoa > Cnidaria > Anthozoa > Scleractinia > Pocilloporidae > Pocillopora > Pocillopora damicornis. The sequence continues at coordinate 9,660,699 of NC_142671.1, forward strand.
ATGGCTCTTCATCTGAAAGACTGGGTCTTTGTGTCTAATTCAGCCCTAAGTACACGCTCTTAAATATCCTATTAGTATAGGTATGTTTAGAGTTATGCGACAAGTGACCTTGGCAGAGTGAACGCTAACCCAAGTAACTTTACTAGACATTCGAAATGAACAACAAAGTACTTCAAAAACGACTAAAATTCGAGAACTGAAACCCTAAAGAAAACTTCCCGATGGGAACCATAAACAAGATCAAGGACAAACCCAAACATGACCAGCGATGACAATTACTGTGCGAGAATTAAGCCCTATTTGAACTGTCAAAGACACATCACTCAAAATGTAAAAATAGATGTGTGGTCTTGCAGCACAGAACAAACCAAAGCTCATGGCTCTCGCACAAAGATTTCAAGGTCATATAGCAGGCCTAAACAATTCCCAAATACTTAGTGGGAACATTCCCGATTTTAGTAGTTCCCAAAGACTTCTAATTTTAGTAGCTAATAGCAATTTCATTAGAAGATACTGGCTGAGCAGATGTAGTATAACTTGTCGAGTGCTTTAAAATGGGTGAACGCTGCCCTGTTAGCAAATATACTCAATAGAGAGCAGCGGAGGAAAAATAATAAACAAATAGGAAGTAAATGTAACTACGGTCAATTTTCTAAAATCTCAATATTATAATATCATTGTTAGTACTAACCTGCCATCGCCATTATTTATCACAGGCGGTTAGATTTCAAACAGTTAAAAGCACTATCACCAAACGTTTTTGATAAATTGACTCAGCCATAGTACTTGCGAGTAGTTCACTCTATATTCCTAACAATGCAGACATTTAAGATTGAATTGAGCTGCAAACGTTCTCTCAATTATCTATCAGAGGTAGTTGATATATAATTATCTTTTATAATGACTTGGCTGGGTATCACCTAAGCTTATGTCGCTCTAGTGCTGAATTGCTTTGCAATGAAGTAATAAAATGAAGGTGGCTGTCAGCCAAATACTCAGAAAATTATTTATGGAGGGATGAGAAGTCAAGGCCACTGAATTGGTTTGGTTGAATGAACTTAACTTATCAGGTCTCTTTACAACAACAAACTAAGCAACCTTCATCCGGGAATATTTTTTTTTCCTTTTTTTTGTAAATTATAGAAATCGATCGTTAAAATTTTAGTCACAGCGACTTTTATTCAAAAATAGAGTGACCGACTCTGTGTAAGCACAATATCAAAGGGCTTTCTCTGTAGTTATTTACTGATTTTATTAGTTTATTATTTAGTTCATGAGAAAATACTGGGTGAGCAGAATAAAGTAAAGCAAAAAACATGTTGAGTTCCTTTGAATTATGTGAAACGTTTCCCTGTTAGCAAATAAGCTCAATGGAAACCAGTAAGGAAAACAACATAAACAAATAAATTGCCATAATTATTATCATTGTTATTACTAACCCGCCACCGACATCCTTTATTACAGGCGGTTATATGGTAATCAGTTAAAAGAACCACCACCAAAAGTTTTTGATGAATTGACTCAGCTGCAGAGCTTGTTAGTAGCGTGTTGAGTGCCTTTCAATTATGTGAAACGTTTCCTTGTTAGCAAATATGCTCAATCGAAAGTAGTAGGGAAAACAAAATAAACAAATAAATTGCCATAATTATTGTCATGGTTATTGTCATAGTTGTTGCTAACCTACCATCCACATCCTTTATTACAGGGGGTTATATGGTAATCAGCTAAAAGAACTACCACCGAAAGTTTTTGATGAATTGACTCAGCTGCAGTACTTGTGAGTAGTATATTGAGTACTTTTAAATTATGTGAAACGTTTCCCTGTTAGCAAATATGCTCAATCGAAAGTAGTAGGGAAAACAAAATAAACAAATAAATTGCCATAATTATTGTCATGGTTATTGTCATAGTTGTTGCTAACCTACCATCCACATCCTTTATTACAGGGGGTTATATGGTAATCAGCTAAAAGAACTACCACCAAAAGTTTTTGATGAATTGACTCAGCTACAGAACTTGTGAGTAGCATGTTGAGTGCCTTTCAATTATGTGAAACGTTTCCTTGTTAGCAAATATGCTCAATCGAAAGTAGTAGGGAAAACAAAATAAACAAATAAATTGCCATAACTATTGTCATGGTTATTGTCATAGTTGTTGCTAACCTACCATCCACATCCTTTATTACAGGTGGTTAGGTAGTAATCAGTTAAAAGAACTACCACCAAAAGTTTTTGATGAATTGACTCAGCTACAGAACTTGTGAGTAGCATGTTGAGTGCCTTTCAATTATGTCAAACGTTTCCCTGTTAACAAATATGCTCAATGGAAAGCAGTAAGGAAGACAAAATAAACAAATAGGAAGTAAACGTTGATATGCTCAATTACATAAAATTGCAATAATTATTGTCATGGTTATTACTAACCTGCCATCGAGATCCTTTATTACAGGCAGTTAAATGGTAATTTGTTAAAAGAACTACCACCAAAATTTTTGATGAATTGACTCAGCTGCATTACTTGTGAGTAGCACTCTCTAGCTGCTTCAAATCAGGAACAGGGCCAGTCCCAAATTATCCTTGATTGCAGTATTAAATATCTGTGAAAGATTTTCTTAAGATTTTGTCAGAAATTGTTGATATATAACTATATTTAATAATGATTTGGCTTGAATTTACCTAACTTACCTTACCATTTTGGCGGCTCTTAATTTTCGCGATTGACAATGTCGTCAACCAGTTTATTGATAAAGTTAATAAACACCATCCATTAATCAAAACGGCTGAAATATCAGAAGCTTCTTTCTCAGAAACAACTATATATAGCGGTGAAAGTTTGAACAGGGAGTTCTCGATTTAAGAAACCAACAGACATTCCACTCCATTCTAAACAACGTGTCACCCAGCGGGAGCAAAGAAAGGCTCCGCTAAAATGAAAGAGTCACGACTCCTCGGGATTAATTCTTCAAAACAAATATTTGTTCAGAACAAAACTGGCGGAGAGAGGCAGAGAGAGACAACGCGAAAACATTTATTAACACACTCTCCAAGGTGAAATTTGAAGGACGTAAACTGTTCAGTTCAACAAGCAGCCGCAATGATTGACAGATTCGTTTCGTATGGCGTTTCTGTTGTTTCTCTCTCATAGACTTGACTTAAGTATTTTAAATTGTAACCTTGTTAAAAATTATTAAGTATTGTTTACCAAGGTAATCATTCATCCTTTGAGTGAGTCTGCTGATCATTGTCAACAAACAAAAGTGAAACGTCGGTTGTTTTTGTAGCCTTATGTTGGACTGAATTAACCGAGCGGTCTATTAAATTGATTACAATTGAATGAAATGAATTTGATTTGATCGATGGATAAGAATTAACTTACGATGTGATCCTTGCAAGTTGACCATTCGCTCAAAGAAATTTAAAAAAAGAAGCTTTCAAGGATATTCGTGCTGCGCCAGGAATCAAACTCGTGCTACCGGATAGTGCTTGGTTTCTGCTACCAACTGAGGGCCGGAGGGCTAAGTGTCGAGAGCGACGTAAATTTTAATGGACTCTTCAATATCGTAAAAGGATTCTGATGACAATTGATTCAAATAAATTGCACTCATTCATAATTACCAGTCCCTCGATTTTTTTTTATCTGTGCAACTATGGGGAAATGGATTGCCATGTATTCTCTATATTCCATTTGGAAATTGACCAGGTATCATTTCCTTCAAGCCTGACAATGAACAACTGAATAATTCTTGAAATAAGTATTGGAGTAATGAGTAGAAGCAAGAAAGTCAGTCATACCCTCACAAGCGGGTAGTGAACGAATAGATGCAGCTTTTAGAGACGATCTTAACTGAGAGTAAGCTGGTCTACCTATTGTTGAAGAGAGTGTAGATTGCTTTAATCTGGACTTCTGATGTGTTTTTTTTTTAACCCAACTATAGGGGTGTAAGCGACAACGAGCTCCATACGTTGCAGGAGGGAATATTCGACAACCTGGCCAACTTAAGTGGACTGTAAGTGTATACCAACTGATTAATTGATTAATGAACGAGAGTAAGCGTCTTTTACCTGTTACATGCGTGTTCACTAGTATTAAAAGATTAAGTATTTAGAGGAGTCATGAACGCAGATTTCTACTTTCACTTAAAAATCGTGATCGTGATAGAAGTACGATGCTATATGACCATGATCCAGCTTTGCAGATCAAAAGTTATGATCAGGGTCCATTATGAGCTCCTGTGAAATAAAAGCAATAAACTTTGAGTAACCGAAAACTTTCCATAACTACGGCGATCAGTTTTTTTGTTTCAATTGGCAGACGTAATGCCTAGATACATTTGCGACTTCGGAGAATACAAACGGGCGAGATGTATGGAAAACCTTACATAATATTCGTAGTCCACAGGTGTCATGTAATTACAATTACACTAACTTAACTGAGCCGATGTACTTTTTCCTATTGGGTGATAACTCATCCTCTCCAATTTTTTATATCTCCAATAAATTTTTACATCTGAGGCCGGAAATCTGACTAAGAGATCGCTAACTATGTGATCAAAACTGCAGAACAGAAATTGATAGCGCCCAATGATCGGACAACTTAGTCGCGTAAAAAATGATTTTCAAAGGAGGTAAATATTCGAGAAAATTGAATTAAAATCACTGAAAAATAAAAAAATATCTGCGGAAAGTTTTTAAGCGTTACCTAAGAATTCTTTTCTCATTTTTAAATGCGCTGCTTATGAGCTGTATTTGTCATGCTGCTACTCTGAGTATTCTCTTTTCGCAAAATACAGATCTTCATTTCGAAAAATAAAGCTTTTTATCTTGCAAATTTTAGATTTCCAATTCGTTTCGTCATGTTTCGTTTCGAAAATTACAGTAGGCCCCCGCTACGTAAGAATCAGGAAGAAAAAAAAAGCAACAATTAAGTGATAACATGAAAACAACTGAGGCAAGGCTGCATGCAGACGACGGACAAGAACTTTGAAATGTTAAAGAAGGCGTACGTCTAAGCATCTAACAACGTTTTGTGGTCTTTTCCAGAAGCGGCTTGTTTTATTTGCTTCATTGCTGTGGTGCATAAAAGGAACAGTTCTGCCTTTTTTCTTTCCTTTGCCACCATCACTTAACTGATATCCTCCATCCCACAAATTACTTTTCTCTCTTCCACACTGAATTTCCAGAAAGTTTGGCTTATTTTCACTAGCACGACACTTTATTTTCTTTACCGATGAGAGCAACTTCCCACTTAACCTCGTTCTCGCGACGTAATTTCGGCACCAGATTTTTTAAATATCGCGAGAACACTGGGAATTGCGGAAATGGTCCATTTTAAGCAAATTCGTTGAGCGTCACGTTCCATTCAAGATGTTAGCGGACTGGCCCTCTATCGCAGAAGGATTCCCAACCTTATTTTCACGAGTAACAATTAACACAATGAAAAATTGTCGAATACCTGTGAAGAAATACTTCCTGACTGGTCGTCTCGACCAAGCTTAGGCTAATCAGAGACCTGTTGACGAATTTAAGATTATTTAGTTTGTTAGACTGATGGAGTTAACTAGCTTGAGAAACTCGTGCAAACGGAGGTACCGGGAGTTTGATAAAGAACTTTCATTCCCTCTCTGATTAATGACTCTAAATGGCTCTTCATCTGAAAGACTAAGTCTCTGTGTGTTATTCAGCCCCAAGTACACGCTCTTAAATATCCTAACGGTAGGGATGTTTGGGCTTACGCAACAACTGACCTAAGCAGAGTGAACATATTTTTATAACGCTAACCCAAACAATTTCACAAGACATTGGAAATGAACAACAAAGCACTTCAATCTCAACTAATCTCCGAGAACTGAAATCTAGAGAAAACTTATTTTTTCTTTCGCGAAACAATAAGCCATATCCTGTTTGAGTGTTGTTATTCAATGTTCTACAACTATATAATAATTTTAGGAAAAATCTGCCTTTGGACCCGTAAACAAAAAAATCATGAAGCCAAACCTAAGACACTTTAAAGTGATTCTTAAAAAAAACTTAGATAAAACTTCCCAATGAGGACCCTAATTCAGGTCAAGAACAAACCCAAACATGACCAGCGATGACGATTATCGCACGAGAATTAAACCATATTTCAACACTCAAAGACACATCACTAAAAGGTAAAAATAAATTTGTTGTCTCGCAGCACAGAACAAACCAAGGGCCATATGACTCGCACAAGGATTTCAAAATCATTTCACAGACGTAAACAATTCCCAAACAGACATAGTTTGAAGCTACACTGGTTTGCAGATTTAATGAATGTAACCGAAGAAGTTACAATTCATAGACCCAACGTTTCGACACTCCTGTCTAGTGCCTTCATCAGGGGTGATCTAAACACTGCAACAAGAGGTCCTTTTATATGATCACTAATTAGCGGCCTTTTTTCTGACGAGGTGTAAATAGGCGTCAGGAAGCAGACCGCCATTGTCACGATTTAAAGGAGCGTGGGCGGAGTTAATGTGCCAAGCCTCCAAACAAAGGCGCTGGTGGTAACGCCGATTAGTAGTGATAATTTTAGAATTATCCCACCCAATTGTATGGTTGGTTAGGCAAGTATGCTCCGATAAAGCTGAATTTTCCTTTTTGCAAAGAAAAACCGCTTTTTGGTGCTCTTTTAACCGTGTACCAAACTGGCGTTTGGTCTGTCCGATGTATTCGTTATCACAGTCATTGCAAGGAATAGAATAAATGGCGTCGGTTCGTTGTTCTTTCGTGACAGGATCCTTAGGTTTGGCGAAAATGTGCCCCAAAGTCTGAAAAGGTTTTTGAGCAACTTTAACGTTGTGGCTATTCAAAATTCTCTTGATGGGTTCAGTAACACCCTGTATGTAAGGAATAACAGCAAAACCAGTCGCTGGTTCTCTTTCATCAAGAGCGTTACTATTTGTAACTGGTTTTTGGCAGTTACGGAGAAAAGTTTTTGTATAGCCATTTGCCTTTAGGACATTGGAAACATATTTCCTCTCCTCAGCCTTCGAATCGAGTGATGATGGTAGACAATCAGCCCTCCTAAGTAAAGTTTTGGCTACAGACTATTTATGGCAAATAGGATGGTGAGAATCGAAAGCGAGGTATTTGTCGGTGTGGGTGGGTTTACGATAGACACTTGTCTCTAAATTACCCTGAACCCCTCTAAAATCTTCACTAAAATCCCAGTTGATCTTGCCGTTAAGGTTGCGGAGGAAAGACTCAGAGAAGATGCTTCCCTAGGACAAAGAACTTCTTTGCCTGTGGAGGATATTATTCATCTGCTGTCTTTTTGCCTCAAAACCACGCAATTTACATATAACGGCACATACTATCAACAAGTTTTTGGTACAGCTATGGGTTCGCCTGTTTCTGCTGTCATTGCTAACATGGTAATGGAAGACGTGGAACAAAGGGCCTTAGCCACTTCACCGGTTAAACCCTTTTTCTGGAAACGATATGTCGATGCTGTTATTTCTGCGGTATCCGGAAATGAAGCGGAGCGCCTCTTGTCGCATTTGAATTCAGTAGAGCCGTCGATCCAATTCACCCTTGAACGTGAAAAGGATAGACATTTGCCCTTTCTTGATTTAAATGTGTCTACAGGGGTTCAGGGTAATTTAGAGACAAGTGTCTATCGTAAACCCACCCACACCGACAAATACCTCGCTTTCGATTCTCACCATCCTATTTGCCATAAATAGTCTGTAGCCAAAACTTTACTTAGGAGGGCTGATTGTCTACCATCATCACTCGATTCGAAGGCTGAGGAGAGGAAATATGTTTCCAATGTCCTAAAGGCAAATGGCTATACAAAAACTTTTCTCCGTAACTGCCAAAAACCAGTTACAAATAGTAACGCTCTTGATGAAAGAGAACCAGCGACTGGTTTTGCTGTTATTCCTTACATACAGGGTGTTACTGAACCCATCAAGAGAATTTTGAATAGCCACAACGTTAAAGTTGCTCAAAAACCTTTTCAGACTTTGGGGCACATTTTCGCCAAACCTAAGGATCCTGTCACGAAAGAACAACGAACCGACGCCATTTATTCTATTCCTTGCAATGACTGTGATAACGAATACATCGGACAGACCAAACGCCAGTTTGGTACACGGTTAAAAGAGCACCAAAAAGCGGTTTTTCTTTGCAAAAAGGAAAATTCAGCTTTATCGGAGCATACTTGCCTAACCAACCATACAATTGGGTGGGATAATTCTAAAATTATCACTACTAATCGGCGTTACCACCAGCGCCTTTGTTTGGAGGCTTGGCACATTAACTCCGCCCACGCTCCTTTAAATCGTGACGATGGCGGTCTGCTTCCTGACGCCTATTTACACCTCGTCAGAAAAAAGGCCGCTAATTAGTGATCATATAAAAGGACCTCTTGTTGCAGCGTTTAGATCACCCCTGATGAAAGCACTAGACAGGAGTGTCGAAACGTTGGGTCTATGAATTGTAACTTCTTCGGTTACATTCATTAAATCTGCAAACCAGTGTAGCTTCAAACTATGTCTGATTGTCCACCTGGTTGCCGTGTGAACTTTAATATAATTCCCAAACACTTGGCCGGAACATTCCTGATTTTAATAGTTCCCAAACAATTCTGATTTTAGTAGCTCATAGCAAGTACATTAGAAGATGCAGGGTGAGCAGATGTAATATAACTTGTAGAGTGCTTTAAAATGGGTGAACGTTGCCCTGTTAGCAAATATACTCAATAAATTGACAAATATACTTGATAAATTGACTCAGCTATAGGACTTGCGAGTAGCACACTCTATATTCTTAACAATGCAGATATTTCAGATTGGTTAAAAACGGGAACAGAACCGACCCTAAATTTTACCCCGATTGATTGAACTTCAAACGTTCTCTTAATTCTCTATCAGACGTAGTTGATATATAATTATTTTTCATAATGATTTGGCTGAGTACCACCTTAGCTTACGTCGCTTTAGTGCTGAATTGCTTTGCAATGAAGTACTAAAATGAATGTGGCTGCAGCCAAATACATCAGAAAATTATTTATAGAGGAATGGGACGTCAACACCACTGAACTGACTTCGGAATAAACTTTTGGCTGTGGCAAGTCATGTTTTACCTGTGTGGTGTACTCGCGGGAAACCCGTCCAGGGTCCTTTGTTGACATTGACTGAAATGCGGTGAACGAAGTGGAGTTTCTCGACCGAGGCAAACGAGAGATGTAAACTTATGACATCATTCCGATGGCTGTGTGATCGAAAACCAAAATCATCCAACATACAGCTCAGATCAGATTGTGAAAGGGGGTAGTGTGCAGCCTCGTGTGGCGTAAATACTGTGAATACTAAGTAACCGAAAACTCTCCATAATTGCAACGATTAAGTTTTTGTTTCAATTCGCATACGTGCAGCTAAAGTACATTTGCTATGTTGGCGAAGGCATACAGGCGGAGTGTATTAAATTAAAAATTTACCTTGCGTAATATTTATATTCCCACTGTTTGAAGGTAAACGCATAGGGCCGAATAAAACGAAGGATTAATATCACTGATATTTTCAGAAGGAGTATAGAAATTGCCCGAGCCGTGCAGCGACTTCGTCAACTTCTGAAAACATTAGTAACATCGATCCCAATATTTTTACGACGAAACATTGATTATAAAGGGCAAAGTTTTATTTTACTATGGTCAAAAATGGACGCTGTAGTGCAATTACGTAGAAAGCCATTTCAGTTTTCAGTTAGCAGCAATGAACTTAAAAACTTTCGAATCAGCTGAATGAAATTTTATTTTTTATAGCAACGCCAAAGCAATGACGCCAGCCTTGCTAACAAACGTTCGTACATTCTGACATTCATAACTATTATACAAGGTAGAACAAGGTAGAACAGCAGATCAAAGGGACAGTAGATTCAAGTTTCATAAAAAAATGGTTTATCAGGAAAAGGGTTCTTTAGGAAAAATAAACTGAATTAAGAAGTTTTTCAACTGTCAGCGGACTCTCAGTATTTACGTACGGTCAATGGCTCTTAACGTAATTTAAGTTTCAGTATATTGTGATCATAGTTGTACCTCGATACATGGCCCGTATGGATACCAGCCTTCGAGCAAAAAGGGCTATCCTGTCTAAATAAAGTTTTACTCCACTTACTTCTAAGCTCCAAATGTGTTGCTATAAGCTGAATTTATGATGCTACTAAAGCATTGTGGTTTTAGACTAAGATCAGTTGGATTTCGTGCATGAGACCACACGAAGAAAGCCGGGTTTTTGACATTGCTTCAAAACAGAAAATATAGAGCGTTGTTTGCGTTTTTGACAATCGTTCCGATCAAATCACAGGTATATCTTCAACAACAAACTTAGCAGCCTTCATGCAGGAATATTCAAGACCTTGAAGTCCTTGGAATCTTTGTGAGTGTTTGTGTTTTTTTTTTCTAACAGTAAAAGTCACTTGGTAAAGATTTCGGTCATGCACGCTTTCATTTGGAAATAAATTGACTTATTTGCAATTTACTATGTAAGGGCTCCTTTCGATTTTGATATTTACTGATGTGATTACTGAGTTGACTGGGACGGTTTGTTCCACCTAAGAGTTGCTTGGGTTAAACATTTGAAAAAAACTATATGCTATTTTGTTCCGTGTCTGAGCAACAATTATCTTGAATAGGCCTGGAAAACATTTGTAGAAAATACTTTTTAGTTCACCAAACTGCCACAGTGATCGGCAGATACTTCTAGTATAACTTTTACGCTGTTTCTTTTTCCTAAAGTTATCATAAAAAAATAAGTAATCAGTTTACAAATTACTACGTCTTCGTCACTGTCGTCGTCGCCCTGGGCGCTAATCTGAATCATTACGTTAGCTTCTATAAGCTCAAAAAGTATGTTGCGATTGAGGAAAACTAATTGCTTCAAAGCCGGACACAAAATCCCCCAAAAATCAGAAGGTGTGAAAAAAGGGAACAAGGGTGTAGTGCTTTTTTTGGGACTTCGGGACTTCAGGCGTCCTATGTAAAACATGGTATGCACGTACTGACTGGCTAGTTCAGAGGTGAAAAGCAATAATTTTTTACCTCCGAGCAGCCGATGAAATAACATATCGTGCGTCAAGGGTATACTTCCGACCATTTTTCGGTATATCGAAAGTGATAAACTAATTTTTTCAAAAGCAGTTTTGCCTAATAAGTATTTCTGATTTAAAGATTTACAAGAGTACTTGTCTGTCGTGCATTCAAAAATAGACATCGATGATTTCTGACTCATAACTACCACAATAGCCCATATTCCTAAAACTATTCGGAATTGTTTTACTTACGGATATTTGATCCCGATTTTCAAGGGAAGACCCGTGAGAGCGAGGTTGTGAATATGCGTCATATGTAAATTTGATATGCAATTTTATATTGAGTGGTTTTAGTCATTGGAGACCGTTTTTAGAGCGGATCTCTGATTTTGGTATCTATAGCCTTTTTTGGATTTTCGGTAAATGAATTTCATATTTAAGAGATATCAAAAGGAAGGGAAGGCTGTATCAAACAATTCCTGAATGTGCGAAATTTTATCCTTCAAATAGTATTAAAATGTATGTGACACCGTTTGCACATTATGATGTCTACTGGCATGAAAAAGAATAGTTAAAGAGCCTATGTCACGGGTACGAATAAATAGCGCTGTATTATGGAGAGGTCAATCTCAGCAACGAAGGAACGAAGCGGATATTTATATGTTAGGCACGTGAACGCAAGCACTTCATCCATGCCCGAGCAATAATCGCGTAAATGGCACCACTATGGGTGATATAGTAGATAAAAACCGGCCTTACGGCCAACAAACAGGGTTATCAAAAAAAAAGAAGACAAAATTACCGCAAAACATGTTTAGTTAGCTTTGCAGATTTGAGAGTATTCTCGCGCGCACTATACATGCCTAATATTATTCATGCCAACTAATTGGCAATTCTTATCGAGGACTTTTTTCAATTCTTTTACGAATCTGCATTTGTCAAGTTTTATCGCATCCATCGCCAGGTGGTTGCGCGACAACAAACTGAAGAAGCTAACCCCAAAACTATTCACAGATTTAATCAGTTTGAATGACCTGCGAGTGAATGCGTTGAAGATTAAATCTAAAAGCCCTTTGATCTTATATTTCTACCTCCTGAAAAGTCGTAATTTGGGGAAAGGGGAAATAAAATTGTTATTCCTAAATAGCACCATGAACAAATATGTACACTGCAAATATTGTGACATGCCATTCTGACTTAAGAAAAAGGCTTAGTTTTTCGATTTTATTTCCTTAAAATTTGGAAAAAATCATGATGAAATACGCATTAAAGCAAATCAATCTACACTCGGATGTTAGGAAACTATCAATCTATTTAGTGCAGCGAAGGGGGGGGGGAAGCGTGAGCCTCTGAAGCCCTCCCCCCTCTACCTCTCCAAACCCTGTTGCAAATGCAAAAGAGCCCAGTGCCCAGTTTGAATATCATCAACAACGTATTTACTAACAGTAACTTTGGGGGCTGGCAGGTCAAGTTTCGTTACCTTCTTAGCCATAACGAGCATGGGTTTTCTTTTTGCCTCTTAACTTATCAATTCCTAAACGTATCCAGGTCAAAGCAATGACCAAAAGTAATGTAAACGTCTGCTTTCTAGCTTGGCCCCGAAAGTAATCAGTCTTACCCATTCGACAAAGAGCACTTGGTTTCACTATTTCCCAGGCTGAGCAGGATCTGTTTCTGTTGCGATTCATGAAATAAACGATTGCTTTCAGGGATCTGTCGAACAACGAAATTAAAAATCTACCCCAAGGACTTTTCCAAGGTTTAAAGAAGCTTAAAAAGCTGTAAGTGATGAGTTATATCTAAGAATTCCTTAGTTTTGGAGAATGATTTAAACATCCTTCCTTCAAATATAAAACTCAGAAGTGCTAAATCTTAATTAATAATGTTGATGTCACTCACCTTTCCAACCAACAATTTTCTAAATAAGCTACAAGGCAAGCGCTTTCATTAACAGGGGGACCAGGATTAGGAAAAAAAAAAGATAATTAAAGCAAATGTTCAAAAATATAAATTTCAACAAAGAACATGCAAGAAGAATAAAGATTTGCTGGTGTTATTAGATACTAACTAAGTTCTAACAAATGTTTATGAAACCTTAAGTTCATCAAGACTTAAAATTTAAATATCAAGAGAAACAAATTGATGAAAACTGCTAAAAAAGAACAAATCGAATATAAAGTAGTTTCTAGTGCACAAAATTTTGAAACAAAAATTCTAAATTTACCATTTAGTTTAATTATTTCTTCGTTCATTCATTCATTTAGCTGTTGCATTCTATTCATATGCACAAAATTTTACATATTTTTTTTAAAGACATATTTAGTTAGCTTTGTAGATTTGAGAGTATTCTCACGCGCACTATACATGCCTAATATTATTCATGCCAACTAATTGGCAATTCTTATCGAGGACTTTTTTCAATTCTTTTACGAATCTGCATTTGTCAAGTTTTATCGCATCCATCGCCATCTTTTTCTCTCATTGATACAGTGACTCGTAAACAAATTACTCTTAAAGAAATTACCATGCAGGATGTTTCTTTAGTATTGCCTACAACATTCACTTTGTAGGCGTTTTTTTCTTATATTTTAAATGGATATTTGGAAATCGTATTACAAAGACATGAAAGCTAAAATGAGGATTCAAAGTGAGGATGGTAGAAGCTTATTTTCACCTTAAACTAACTGCAGGTGGTTACACGCCAACAAACTGCAAAGCCTTCCTTCTACGATATCTGGTAACCTTACCTCCCTGAGAAAACTGTAAATACCTGTAACTCGCAATTTTCAGTTGAAAACTTTTTCATCAATGCTAGCATTCTCATGCAAACGTTGAATCCTACGTCATAAAGATCTAAATGATCTCTGCTTACCAAGAATATGATAACACGTTTTTCCCTGAAATGAATTCTAAAGGTCAGAGAACTGATATATCCGAACTAATTTTTCAATTCTTAACTGTGCACCTTAAAACTTAATCATTTAAGGTATGGGGTAACTGTTTAAAAAAATATTTTACAGGTCCTTGTCCGTTAACCAACTCAGTCAACTACCACCGATTATTTTCAAGGAAAATAAAAACCTAGAGTGGCTGTAAGTAGAAAACGACTTGCTCTTCATAGTTACTGAAGCTGTACTCAACAGCGATCGACATATTAGACCAGAGGTGCTAGATTCAGACAATCATTCCCTATAAATTTCCTATATTTTTTCCTCTCTTCTGTATTCTGTATTTCCTCTCTTATGAAAGTGCGTCAGTCAGTGATCGAACGACTGAAGCTGGGTTCACTGGATTTACGAGGAACTAATATTCCTCTAGAAATCCCGGCAAAGAAGTTTGAATTCTTTTGTGATTTACATTGATGTGTTTATTTTCCCTCTTGATTACTTCTAGCTAGTGCCACGTTGGGTTAGTCATCAGTTAGCGTTAATGACCCCTGCGGCCTTACGGCCTTTTAATTACAAGCATAAGAGAAAAATCCCCATACAAAGGCTGTAGCAACGACTTGAGTAAGACCAAAAAGCCTTGCGGCCCCGGGAGGTGCGAAATGAAGAAGAAATTAATAGAAAGAAAGAGTGAAGGTCATAGGTGCGTCGCCTACAGATATCTACATTACATCAATTACTGACCAACGTCACAGGCAAGGACGAGCCAAAAAATAGACAGGGAGCTTTAATAAGGTCAACTGCTCATACTGCTAAGAATCCTTTATCGGAAAAACTTCCAAAACAACCGCATGAGTGGACACAAACGAGAGGCAATAAGTGGTGACGTCAAAATACTCATCGCTGAACATTATTTACTCTATAAAGACACTATCGACTGGGACTCTACGTAATGCCTGACCTCCAGCACCAACTAATCTCGACGACAGATTCTGGAAAGCAGATTTACTACCTTAGAACAGACTCCCCTCAACAGATGCCATTATCATACAAACGCCTTATTCACAACATTTGCAGACAAATGGAACCGAAGAGAACGACCTTTACCGACGGATCAAAGCCGATCGGCTACGACCTACTAACGGGTACTCGAGTCTTGCAGACAATAACACCATGGGAAAACTGACCAATCAGTATGCACGAACCGGACTATAAACAACTCGACTGACAACAACTCTTCACTTGTCTCTAGTGAAGACTTCTGCTGAGGTTGTGCAAGCGTCATTCACCACTTCCCTCGCCCGGACGATCAGAATAAATGATCAAATGTTACTCACACGTTTAAGACATTTATGGTACCATTATTTTTGTTTTCTGTTTTATTTCTATGAACAATGCAGAGAGTTGTCCGACAACAATCTCAACGAATTAACTGATAACCTGTTTCGAGGAATGAAGAATTTAACAAGGCTGTAAGTAAGACCTTTTAAGATCCTAATAACGCTATGATTAAAGGAACTTTCTGGCATGGGATTTAAACTTGTAAGAGCAAATCCTGACGACAGAAGTTAACGATTTTTCACCGTAGGGCAAGGAGACTAATAGGGAAATTACAATTTATGACAAGCCAGCTTGCAAAGGCTGTTCTATGATTAGATTTTTATATTTCTCATTAATCATTCCAAATGATGGTAAAGGCTGCAAACCAGCTCGTTAAAACATCTATAACCTTTACGGAATTTTTTTGGAGTCTTTCTGTTGTTATCCTCTATCAGTCCATTCTTAACCTTTATCTAGATTGTTTTTCCTATTTTTATACTGTCTTTCCGCATATCTCTCCCTCCGTTTTCCCCGCTTCTCGTTTCAGTGTGTTTATCTGTCTGGATTTACATTGATTCTCTTGCCACTCTTATAGGTGGATGCGCGACAACAAACTGAAGAAGCTAACCCCAGAAATGTTCACAGATTTAATCAGTTTAGATGACCTGTGGGTGAATGTGTTGAAGATTAAATCTAAAAGCCCTTTGATCTTATATTTCTACCTCCTGAAAAGTCGTAATTTGTCAAGTTAGACTGACTGAAAAGGGAAAGGGGAAATAAAATTGTTATTCTTAAATAACACCATGAACAAATATGTACACTGCAAATATTGTGACATGCCATTCTGACTTAAGAAAAAGGCTTAGTTTTTCGGTTTTATTTCCTTAAAATTTGGAAGAAATCATGATGCAATACGCATTAAAGAAAATCAATCTACACTCAGATGTTAGGAAACTATCAATCTATTCAATGCAGTGAAGCGGGGGGGGGGAAGCGTGAGCCTCTGAAGCCCTCCCCCCTCTACCTCTCCAAACCCTGTTGCAAATGTAAAAGAGCCCAGTGCCCAGTTTGAATATCATCAACAACGTATTTACTCACAGTAACTTTGGGGGCTGGCAGGTCAAGTTTCGTTACCTTCTTAGCCATAACGAGCATAGGTTTTCTTTTTGCCCCTTAACTTATCAATTCCTAAACGTATCCAGGTCAAAGCAATGACCAAAAGTAATGCAAACGTCTGCTTTCTAGCTTGGCCTCGAAAGTAATCAGTCAAGTTACCCATTAGACAAAGAGCACTTGGTTTCACTAATCCCCGGGCTAAGCAGGATCTGTTTCTGTTGCGATTCATGAAATAAACGATTGCTTTCAGGGATCTGTCGAACAACGAAATTAAAAATCTGCCCCAAGGACTTTTCCAAGGTTTAAAGAAGCTTGAACATCTGTAAGTGATGAATTACATCTACGAATTCCTTAGTTTTGGAGAATGATTTAAACATCCTTCCTTCAAATATAAAACTCAGAAGTGCTAAATCTTAATTAATAATGTTGATGTCACTCACCTTTCCAACCAACAATTTTCTAAATAAGCTACAAGGCAAGCGCTTTCATTAACAGGGGGACCAGGATTAGGAAAAAAAAAGATAATTAAAGCAAATGTTCAAAAATATAAATTTCAACAAAGAACATGTGAGAAGAATAAAGATTTGCTGGTGTTATTAGATACTAACTAAGTTCTAATAAATGTATATGAAACCTTAAGTTCATCAAGACTTAAAATTTAAATATCAAGAGAAACAAATTGATGAAGAAAACTGCTAAAAAAGAACAAATCAAATATAAAGTAGTTTCTAATGCAAAAAATTTTGAAACAAAAATTCTAAATTTACCATTTAGTTTCATTATTTCTTCGTTCATTCATTCATTTAGCTGTTGCTCTCTCACTTTCTTATTTATTTATTTATTAATTTATTCATCATTTCACTTGCTTAGTTCAAATACAACCTTTCTGATAAAAACAAATACCATTGGTAATTATCTTTTTGTAAAGGATAAAGCAGAGGTTTTTGTTGTCGATTAAGGTGATTCCTCAAAGAAAAAAAGTGACCGAACATACCAGTAATTTTTTTTAAACTTTCCTTAAACGTTCCTTACCAATGTCTCTTTCGAAATTACAATAAAAGGGATAGGTCATCGTGCTTGTTTTGGATGATAAGCCAAACTTACCCCACTTATGCCTGTACTGGTACTAATCACGCGCGTCATTTTATCGGTTAACGGTACGTTTTTCTGCACTGGGTTTTTAAAGTAACACATGTAAAAAAATCTTGATTGGTAGAAAGTGTCCAGCGCATGGCACAATTGATATGTAATTTCGGGAAAATCACACAAATTTAAACATGTTCCTCGAGTCGTTCCTTTCAAGGTTATAATTTGCATCCTCGAGGAATGGGCTTCGTGCACGCTTTTAGCCTTATCTTTTTTTTCCTAAGAATAATTTTTTTTAATTTCCCCAATTTAAAGTGGAAAAATTTTGCACCAAAATTATGAAAAAAAAAAAAAAAAAAAAAAATATATATATATATATATATATATAGGTCACCGTGCTCGTTCAAGAGCTAAAGACCATCGTACCTCTTTTCCTGATCCATAGATTGAAAAACAATACCGTGAGGGCGCTCATTCCTCTGATTACGTGATTTTTATGCGCAATACAGGATGCGCGGTGCAAAACTGAGGAATTACCTCAGGCAAAGTGTTAAAGCAGATTTAAGCAATCGTATTTGATTGGAAGAAGCAAGTATCGGAAGTAGCTATGTAATCAATAAGCAACAGGTTAGTCCTCGATCCTCCTGAAACGGTTGATAGCGAAACTAGACTTAACTTTCAACTTGGTATCTAGTTTCTTTTACGCTATCCCTGTTTTCCATAGGATTTTGTCAGGCAATCAACTCGAGGAACTACCCGGAAATATTTTTGCCAACCTCTCGAAGCTGTCAAATATGTAAGTCATCAAGCACTACACCCAATGTCCCATGAATAGTGTTTTCGCCGACGTCACAAAATGTATTTTTGAAGAGATATACTATGTTTCACAGTGCTCCAAAGCTTTCTTCGTCGCATTTTCATTGACTTATTATATGCCACAGAAAACTGGCCAAGAACAAGCTTAAGAGCCTCCCCAGGGATTTGCTTCGTACTCTGGTCAACTTAAACGGGCTGTAAGTTTTGTGATTGGGTTCAAAGATATCACTTACTTTAATAATGACATATTGTAATCCGCGAAAGCATTATCGAACCTAAATAAGTTCTCTAATTTAAAAATATGCATAGTAAAACTATTCCTTGGATTCAGTTTCTATATGAAAGTGAATCCATTTTTTAATCTCGCTATCGCGCGCTGTCTTTGATTGAAAGAACGTGTTCTAACAGAGTACAAAACACGGAGCTGAGCTGAAGCTGTTACGCTATCTGCCAATGTTTACTATTTTTTTGTAAACATGCCGTGCGCCGTGATTGATGTTATTAAAAAACGTGAGCAGAGACGAAAATCCTCAAAGAGAAAATGAAATGGGCAGTCCGAGTTTCGAAGGTTTTCACTCCCAGTGAGATTGTGAGCTTTCTTACGGCAATAAAAATCCAACATAGATAACACTCGTATAGCATATATAGTTTCGTGTTCTAAAACAAAATAGAACCAAGCAGGAATCATGAAAAACATAACCAAACTGGCATAACTGCTAAAATTCATGTAAATCATGACGGTGTCAGAGCGACCCTGCGATCATGATGAGGTCAATCGCGGTTAACTGTAAATTCGGCTGTCGTTTATTCAGTAAACATACGACTTCAGCAGTTTGTTTTATAGTTGCCATATGAAAAAAAATTTGCGTGTCTTTATTAGCCACAATTAGATCGGATTTAAATGCACATTTCACTTTAAGATTCTGTTATAAGACTGAAAAACTTCTGGCAACAGTGTTAAATTCGACCTGCCGAACGTACTATTTCAGTTTGTGAACTAATACAGATTGTGCACTTTGATGGTTGTAAACTTTGATTGTTTGACATTCATTTTTGACAGCTTTGGTCTTATTCAACCAATCAGATCATTTGAACCATTCTAACAAGGATTCTGACACTTTATTGATTTGGCTTATTCTAACTTGATTCATGAGAGTATAGAACATGCCGACGGCGCTTTTGCTTGCTTCTAAAACTACAATTTGTTTTGAAAATAGTAAGTAATGCGTGGGAAATTTGACGGATTCTTTGTTATAAAAAAAATAAAGACAACTCCATCAAGGGCGTGGCAAAACTGAATTGCTCCCATTTGTACTAAATAATATCGTTGGAATATGCTACTTTGAAAACAGTCTAAGGGATAACGCGGGTGAAAAACTGATCAAGACGACGGAGAGATGTCTGTGATACTACTATCACACTATCAGCTGACTCTAG
The DNA here is from genome assembly GCF_964200805.1 of Pocillopora damicornis. Classification (NCBI taxonomy): domain Eukaryota; kingdom Metazoa; phylum Cnidaria; class Anthozoa; order Scleractinia; family Pocilloporidae; genus Pocillopora; species Pocillopora damicornis. Next base: position 9,680,413 of record NC_142671.1, read on the forward strand.
ATCCACGATATCTTGTTTGCCTCAGTAGCTCGATATACCAGGGTTTACTTTGAATAACTGTTGTAATCCGCAAGTTTTGTGTCTGTTCATGCTCTGTAACTATTACTTTGTAGCTACCATTTAGTTTCCCTGTTGATGCACGTGTTTACATCTCGTACCCGTGGTGCAAAGTCATGCCTCTACAGATAAACATTTATTCGTTTGCCTAGCCAGTCCAATAAAAAAAATTTGGGCATTTATCTAAAACATAATTTACATTTAAGGTATCTGTCCCAAAATAAAATCGAGAATTTACCCAAAGGGATTTTCAGCGGCACGAGAAAACTTCAGATTCTGTAAGTACAACATTTGCAAAAATCACCTGATGGATTTTTCTTTTTTTGTATGCTTAAGAAGCACTCCATATCATCCAATGCCATATCATACTATGACATTACCGACCACACCACATGTAGATTACTGAGGATCACATAAACCATCTCACGGCCACACTTTTCCCCATTGAATCACAGCACATCATATCATTTTGAAACCTTCAATACTGCTCAAACTTTATAATTTCTGAAACCCTCAACGAAAGACATACCTTACTATCTCAAGAAGCACTCCATATCATACGATGCTATACGATGCCAAATCATACTTTGACATTGCGGACCACACTACATGTAGATTACTAAGGACCACATTAACCATCTCATATCCACACTTTTCCCCATTGAATTACAGCACATCGCATCATTTTAAAACCTACAACATTGCTCAAACTTTATAATTTCTGAAACCCTCAACAAAAGACACACCTTACTATCTCATACAGTACCACACGTCATCATAAAAAAGAACACTATAACACATCGCATCACATCGCATCACACTTTACTATGTCATACTACCCCACAGCACACCACACCATGAGAAGGAACACTGCAACACATCACATCACACTTTACCATGTAGTACCACACCACTGCACACCATATCATGAGAAGGAACACTGCAACACATCACATCACATTTTATTATGTCATGCCACACCACAGCACACCATATCATGAGAAGGAACACTACAACACATCACATCACACTTTATCATGTCATACCACACCGCACCACAGCACACCATATCATGAAAACGAACACCGCAGCACACCATATCACGAGAGGGAACACCACAACACATCGCATCACACTTTGCAATGTCATATCACACCATGGCACTCCATATCATGAGAAGGAACACGGCAACACATCACAACACACTTTACCAAGTCATACCACACCACAGCACACCAAATCATGATAAGGAACCCTGCAACACATCACATCACACCTTATCATGTCATACCACATCACAGCTTACCATATCATGAGAAGGAACACCGCAACACGTCATATCTTACTTTATCATGTCATACCACACCACAGCACACCATATCATGAAAACACACACTGCAGCACATCATACCACACTTTTCCATGTCATATAACACCAGAGCACACTGTATCATCAAAACGAACACCATGGCACATCACATCACACTTTACCATGTCATACTGCACCACACAATACCTCAACATTCCAGTCATACCCTGCAAAACCACTCTTTATTAATTCACACCATAACAAATGATCCACAAAACATCACACCACATAAGACTTTTCCGTGAGCAGTTGCCCTTACCTCATATTATGGTGGATATTACAGCTGTGACTTTTTACTTCCTAACGCCGATTTTTTTTCTCCACAGCACTATTTCTGATAACAAGATTCCCGGTGTCACCAACGAAAACTTTAGGGACCTTCCAAATTTGGTTATTTTGTGAGCATATACCCACTGATGAATTCATCATTAGACCACCACATTATATCTTAAAGCCCACTGGATCCTACTGGCCTTGCTAAAAATGAAAATTGGTTTATAACAATGACTTCCTGTAAATAAACACACTTTTAAATTGAAAATCATGAAATAGGAACATGATGTTCTAGCGCTAGCTTTATATTTTTTGCATCAAAAATACAGAGAAACCGTATTTACTCTGTTTTAGTTGTCGTTTAACTTACAAGAGGATCCTGAAAAGACTTTTTTAACCCTTTAACTCCAACGAGTGACCAAGAAAGCATTTCTCCCTACAATATTAATACAATATCAAAGAGAAAAGTGATGAGAATAGGGAACACATCAGTTAGGGGATTATTTGTTGATCCTGCACCAAATTCTCCAAACTAACAATAGAATGACTGAATGGAAGGCAGAATGATTAATGTGATCTTGGGAATGAAAGAGTTAACGACTAAACTGCTTGAATTCTAGCGAATTTTATCCTACTGCAGTTAATATGTCGCTGGTACAATGGTACAGTAAAAAAACTTAACTGGCTTATTTTTGAGAAAAGATTACAGGTATTTATTGCGAGCACAGAGCGAGAGGCACCTTTAAAGAAATCGGGATCGCCAGTTTACACAAACCTCATGGTTTGTTCCGAGATCGATTTAGACTGGAATCCGGAGACGTTGGGCTATAAAAAAGGATGAATCTTCACGGCGTTTAAACATAATTTAAACACACAACAAGGGGGCACAGGTTTTGACATCACGGTGTAGTTTCAATTTCTTATCCATACCTATTTATCGATGGTAGCCTTTTTAATTTTTAGGAATATGCAAAATAACGAAATGTCTGAGCTTCCTAACGGGTTTTTCGATGGAATGAAGGACATCATGAAAGTGTAAGTTTTTTTTAATGGTCAGTGAAACGTACAATATTATATTATATTATGTTTCAAGTTTCCTGCAATACCGACTCCGCAAATATTTAGCTGGTTTAGGTCAGTTTAACCTACTGAAAACTTGTAGCTATACAGAGATTGTTGTTGAAGTTACAATCTTTTGCAATTATATGGTTTCCTTTTTCCTTTTTTGAGGCCCCATATAATCACAGCCTACCTCACTTAGCCTCAAAATAAGCGGAAACTTTGGTGCCTCAAAGACCATTCGATTCACTATCCCTAGATTGAGCCAACAGCAACCTGAAAAATAAATTATACCCCATATTTTGATCATGACCTTTCAGTGTGAGTGACAACATATCTTTTGCGTTTTTATCCTCACTGTATTTGCCCTCTACATTATGGATTATAGGATAGTGGACACCAGTCTTATGTGTTGTCATCTGACAAAAGAAGACGCCCAATGCACCTCTTTATACGACGACAGCTTCGCCAGTTGCGAGAGCATGTTCCGCGACTCAGCTCCACGTAAAAGTATTTGGGCAATCGGAATCCTTTCTTTGCTTGGTGCTGTGTTCGTAATTGTGTGGCGTCTAATCTTTAAAGAGAGAAACGTAGTTCAGCTTATCATGTTAATGCACTTAGCAGTTGGGGATTGCTTGATGGGCGTTTACTTGGTCACCTTAGGTGCCAAAGACCTGTTATGGTCGGGAAGTTACTATCTGCATGACTTCCAGTGGCGATCCGGTTTGTCGTGTCAGGTTACAGGTGCGATCTCAGTGCTGTCCAGTGAGGTGTCTGTAATGGTACTGGCGCTCATCTCTGCTGACAGGCTGAAGAACATCGTTTTCCCATACCATGGCAGAGGGCTGACTCGCAGGAAGGCACACATTCTGTGCGCGATTATTTGGGTCCTTAGTTTTGTCATCGCATTCCTTCCCCTCAGTGACATTGGCTACTTTTATGACGCCCTAGGGCGCCCTGCCTACTACGGACGTTCCGTTGTGTGCCTCCCACTGCAACTGTCCAACAGGTTTCCAGCTGGTTGGGAGTTCTCCATCGCTATCTTTGTCGGGTTAAACTTCCTCCTATTCCTGTTCATGACGGTGGCCTATGTCGCAATTTTCCTTAAAAGTTATCGCTCCAGCCGTCAGCTTGCAAGGGAAGGAACCCGACGAGAGGTGCAGGCAAGAAAGAAGAACGCAAGTTCCAGAAGGGAGAGAGCATTGGCCAAAAGAGTCTTCTTTATCATTCTCACAGATTGCGCCTGTTGGATGCCGATAATAGTCATGGGCATCAGGTCTTTGGTTGAAAAAGATTACAGTCCCCGAGGAGATCTTCCTGCCTGGATCGCCGTGTTTGTACTGCCAATTAACTCAGCCTTGAATCCAATTATCTACACCCTATCAACCCCTCAGGTATGTCAGGGACGTAAATTAGTAAAGTGCAATCGACGTATTACTCCACCGTGTTTATGCGTTAATTACGTATTCTCGCGGAATGCTTAAAAGTGGTAATGAAAGATATACTTCGTAGGCTTCCTAGGAAAAACCTTATCGTGGAATTATCGTCCAGTGGAAGAATTTTTTCATAAAAGAAAGAAGTAGGTAGCTTATCAAATGTTGCGATTGCAAATGAACACGGCTGTGACATTGAATTTCAAAATGATTTGTTTCACACAAAAATTTCCCGCTCCTTGAAAAATATTATTACAAATATCTGCACATGAAATTTCTAAAAGCTACTTGAACAGTTTCTCATAGTCCATGTTGAGGCATTTGGAAAATATCAGAATTCGATAAATGGCCATGCAACTTAACAGGCTTATTCTAGCAATCGGCTCTTCTTGTGTTTAAATTGTATGATAAGCTTTATCACTGTTTATGAAAGTTACATTTGTAAACTCTCTATCATATTCTATCTTAATTTATACAGATTTAATGAAATATTCACTTTTCATTCCCCTAATAGGTGCAGGGCATATTGCGACCTAAACTGCGAATTTTGATGAACCATGTGCGCAGCTTTTTCTCTTGCTGTAAAAAACAACAAGATCATCAAAGTAAGGTTTACCATTTTCTTTAGTCACTGTTAAGTCACTACATAGGTGGGAGGTATCATATTTTTGTGATAAGAAAGAAAAGCTCATATCAGTTTGCCTGAAAATAATATGGCTCAGTGCAATTAATGGAATTAGAAACTTGATTACATCCATTTTGAAATCACTGGTGGTCCTTGTAATTTGATTAGCTCTGATTGGTGCACCATTTCTTGCTTTAAATCGCATCATTTTCCCGGCCAATGAGGAGGTTACGCTGAAAACAAAACAACCAATCAGATTTCAAGGCTTGTATAAAGTGTCCAATCTAATTGCAGGAAAATGAAAGACGAAGAGTATCATGTGGCAAATTTTGCAATCTTTGTTTCCAAAACTCTTGTTTTTTAAAATGGATGTAATAAAGTGGTAATTGAACCTTGTGCCGTGCAATTTTGGTCTGAAATCATACTTGTGATTTCAAATCGAACTCGCGCTATGCGCTTGGTTGATTTTGAAATCACACGTATGATTTCAGCCCAAATTGTACTCCACTCAGTTCAATTGCCATTATTTTTCACATTATCGCATCAATGGAAAAGCTCAGTAAATATAATAAGAACTTATCCAAGGTCACTTTTAGAGTATTCACAGCATGTTAGATTATATGAGCATACATATATATATGAGTTCACACGTATACATGTATAAATATGAATATTTATTGTACATGTATGTTGATTGGTCACGGTAGATCAGGAACAGGGAGACGATGGAATGCTTGAAATGGTGGAAATGGTGCAACTTGGACAAGCAGATCCAGAGCAAGGTAACTTCTGTTAAATTGATCTTTGGCATTTATCCAGGCAAACCAAAAAGAATAATCTATGAATACAAGATACATTAGTTAGGAAGCTGATTTATGTCAAAATAATGGATGAAGGACTAAAAAGAAAACTTTTTATTCTTTAATTTTCTTTATAGCTTTATTTATCTATTAAATATACCTTTGGTGGTCGTGTAGTAAGAATGGATGCAACATTAACAAAACTTGTTTTGCACAGGTTGTATCGCTATTTAAAATAAGAGACCTCACTTTAAACATACTTGACATTAACAGTATACTTTATTAGTATTGGTACGAAACGACCGAGCTGAGTACTAAACAACTCAACTGACTGGATACGAATCGACCGGGTATGAAACAACCGTGAGTCGGTACGAAACCACCGGTAACCAACTCAAATAAGGTGGTAACACCTTTATCTGTTTTTTCCTTAACGATATTGGAAGAACTTGAAGAAGAACTCCCATTAATGAGTTGCAAAAGCAATAAAGAAATAGAAACAACTGATTCATTTTCTGTTAGGTGCAGGCCAAGTTAACGAGGAAGAACACGTGCTGCCGGCTGAAGCAGGTATTACAACAAACAAGACCCAACATTTATTATCGCAATGAAGTCCTTAGATTAAAAAGATGGATATGCCTCATTTGATCTTTTAACGTGGAGTTCCCAAAAAGGTTTTGTCTGTTGATCAGTTTACTTTTTTTGTCGTAATTCACAATTTTTTTTGGCTTTTTTAATTAACAAAACTCGACGAATATTGTAAGAAGGCGGGAAAGGCGGGTGACCTGCGATGAATCAGAATGATTGTTGCATATAAAGGAAACCCGGAACAACTTCGCCGCCTCGTGGGCTAATAGGGTAGAGAATGAATTTGACTTTACTTTAGCCTAACTTAAATGTGTTGGAACAGTTATGAAATAAACACACAAAGTTTAACTGTTATCCTGAAGTAGATGTCACTTATTTGTTGTGTTCAATATTTGCAGCTCAAGAAGAAGAAGTACATTTGTTGATTGGCGCAGAAGGCGCTTTTTTAAAGCAATTTTATTTTTGTTAGACTGCTTATTGTGACACATGTCACACTCGATCGTGAATATAAATTTTTTCAATAGCGTTGGATAAGGGATAATGTACTGTGAACATTTAAGAATATTTCTGTTGGATAATTTGATACCATTTTGTTGTTCAAGCAGAAAAAGACGAAGATGAGGGCAACGGAGGAAATTTGCAAATGGTTGTTGTGGAAGGTGAGTCGTTCTCTGAGAGTCTGTATCAAAGGACATAGCCTTGAATGCTCTTTCAGAAAATAGTAAGTGTTAGTGGTAAAACCTACAGAGAGTTAAACGAAACGAACCTGAGAGGACCCCGAAAGCATTGCGCTGAGACTTCTATCAAGAAAAGATCTGAGGGGTCATCATTTTTCCAAAGAAAGAGGTGCTTGGATGCTCACTTTGTTCATCTCTGTCATGGAAAGGAAATCTTAATGTCATCAATATTTTCATTCGGAGCTAATACATTGATTGCTAACGAGAAAATTAATCTTAGTCTGTTTTTTTTCCATTTCAGTTCATCCATACAAAGGACCACGAGATAATGCAGTCCAAACTATGACTTATGGACAAGGTAAAGTTTTCATTGTACTAAATCAGTTTTAAAGCGGTTCATAAGTCATCACCACTTCTTAATTTTTGTCTTTTTAATTTACGCCAAAGCCACCTTTATAGTTTTTGAGTTCAACTACTTATATTTTTTCAACTACAAATTACGTTTTCAATACCAAATTAACCAATTGTCTTACCGATTGACTTATCAATCAACTTACCGATTAACAAATATCAAGGTTTTGTTTCCTTCTGTTTCAAATCAGAACAAAAGCAGGATTCTGAACAGGACAAGGAAGGACAACAGGCAGCTTCCACAGAACAACCATCAACTTCCTTTGAGGGTGAAGAAGAAAAAGAGGCCGTTGAATTTGAAACCAAAAGTAGTGACAGAGATGATCGAACTACCTCGGACCGACCACCAACTCCTTTGAAGGAAACCAGCGAAGAAGCTATTGAACACGAAGACAACAGGAGAGAAGAAAAAGAGAAAGAAGAAGAAAAAGAAGAAGAAGAAAAAGAAAAGGAAGAAGAAGAAGAAGAAATGGAATACGAAGAAAAAGAAAAGGAAGAAGAAGAAAAAGAAAAGGAAGAAGAAGAAAAAGAAAAGGAAGAAGAAGAAAACGAAAAGGAAGAAGAAGAAGAAGAAGAAGAAGAAAAGGAAGAAGAAGAAGAAGAAGAAGAAGAAGAAGAAGAAGAAGAAGAAGAAAGTAAGATCGCTCCAGATGAACCATCTGCTCTCTGTAAAGAAACATTTGAGGAAGCTAAAGAATACCGAGACACAATGGGTGAGGATGATGAGAGCAAGAACGTCCCAGCTAAACCAGAGTAGTAAAACTACTTGATATGACACAGGCAGTGACTTAACTTAAATATAATTATAAACGTTTTATGTAGCACTTAGATTTGTAGTTTCGAGCTGGAATAAGCAGATAGCGAGAAAAGACAGCAAAACTATACAGAAAAAAAAGTTCAGTTGCTCCACAGGATCGTAAAGACTAAGGTGAACTAGTTCGGTAAAATTGGAAAAAAAAAAGTCACTCACTGAATACAAAGATATCTAGACACGTATTTATCTCTTGTTTTACTCAGAAGTTACGATAGCATTTAGCATTTGCAACATGTATACACAATATGTTGGTAGGAGACGGTTGAGGTCCTTTTTCTTGCATGTTTCCGAGTTTCATTATACTGGTCTATTTTAATCTTCTCTCTCGTCAAATAAAATTTCATGTATTGCTTTTGCTTACAATAAAAAGAAGATCAGGTTTTAGAACAATTTTGTAGCACCGATTAGAAGCCGTCTCTGGAAAAGTAACATACATTCCTGAAACAAGGTGAAAACGTTTGTGACTAACAAACAACAGAGGCTTAAAGATGTATGGACAATGAGATTGTAATCGTGATTAAGTAAGCAACGCTGTTAAACCACATGATTATCAATAAAACCGTCGAGAGAGTTTAAGTTACTTTGCCTTCTAGAGATGACTTGTTACTTTGCGAAAAGTGATAAAGACAACACACTACCATCTGATTTGCAATGAGGTAGAAGCAGAAGTAAGGAGTTTATTTGTGTACCGTCTGTCGGAACATAAGGGGTGGCCTAAGATTTATATTCGACCGAATGCGACTTCCCTTTCATGGAAAAAGTGAAGAAAGTTTCGGTAATACCTTGAGAGCGGGACGGATTATCAGACTTAAAACTGTAAAACGCATTAAAAACCAACAACAAAAATCAATCAAACAAACAAAAAAAAAACTAAAAAAATTAAGTAAAAGTAACTGGCAACCTAGAATTGGCACATGGAATGATTGTTAAGCTCAGGCGTGATAATAGCAGTACTTTGCTCTTCTCCAATCTACATCGAGTCTGTGTGGATTAAAAAAAAAAAAAAAGGTGTACTGAGAATTAACCAGCGTATCCTACTAAATCAGAAGTACATTGATGAGACGAAAGTGCAAAGCTGCTTTGCTATTTCCATTGACCCCTGCAAGTCTCGTGCCCCTTAAGATACCCCAAGACAACCCACGGAGTTCTATGAGAGAAACTCCCTCCTTACCCACTCAGCTCTGTCTTTAAGGTTTTTTAGTTGATTAATCCCGCCATTACTAGCCCCTCTACAGGAGTCCATACACCCTTTAATTTTCATTTTCTCTTAGTTCAGGCGTCGACGAATCCAAGGAACTTAGTTTTAAAACCTTAGTTTTAAAACTAAGGTGGAAACGAATTGATATGATCCCTCACTAGATTTTGCATATCAATAACGCTAACGTCTGGCCCGTTGGCGTTTTATGTTGTGACTCAAACAGAAAATGCAATCGCCGTAGGAAAACGGAGTGATAAAATCATGAGCTACGCAGGCGTCTGTATTGCATAGCAGTTTATTTTTTTTACTGTTACAAAGTCTGTATTGCCTAGCAGTTTATTTTGATTACTGTTACAAACAAGTCCTAGATGGATCTGTTCTTACTCCTTTACTTTAGCACGGCATTAATGTATTTGGATGGCTTCATTGGAAAAATAAATATTGTATCTCAAGTAACCAAAAGACCTGGTATTCTCTTAAAGCCGCTCAATGCCAGTAAAAAAAGGTATAATAAGTAATGAAGGAATGGAAAAGCTTTGTATCAGCAAGTGTCTTAAATTCTCGAGGTCTTTCAGTTGAGGCTAAAGAAACGAACCTGACAATCAAAAGAAAAATAGTTCGTTCCCTACGGCAATTTCACATGTCACCTTACGCGCACATCAAGTCACCACACAAACCAACTATGAATACCAATAATTAATCTTGTACGGTGTTAGTCTTACTATAAAGTTTTACACTGTTTAAGTAGAACGCTGATCTATGTAAAACAGGTAATTTAGTGTTAACAACTGAGTTGAAAACGTAAATTGGCCACCGTTAAGAGTAAAAAAGCTGACGTTTCGAGCGTTAGCCCTTCAGTCAGATCGTCAGAACTTTTCGAGCGTTAGCCCTTCGCCATCGCTCTGACGAAGGACTAACGCTCGAAACGTCAGCTTTTTACTCTTTACGGTGGCCAATTTACGTTTTCAACTTAGTTGTTAACAGTAAGTAAACTACCTGCTATACTCTCCCACCGACGCAGCACCACAGTTTCTTTAGAGACGTACCCCCTTTATTCTATGTAAAACAGACACGTACTGACCATTTGCTATTAGAAAGATTAAACTGAGTTTATAAATGAAGACTATCAATCGTATGGGTCAGCGAGCTATGACACGCAGCTTGTGAAAAGCACTGGCTTTTGGTGGAGATTTTCGAACTTTGCCTTACTTTACCACAAGAAACTAATCAAAATATGCGACGGTGGTATTATCAGATTTAACTACCTATACCGATATCAGTTAAAAGTCATTGACTACGAGATAATTTCTGTCAAAACACGACATTCTACAACATTTCACAACATTTCATCCTGGCCGCGCGAATTTTCTCTAGGGACTGGAGAGGCAGAATCTTGTTGATCTGCTGACCGTAAGGCTTCGCGGGCAAGAAAGTTCTCTCTCTTGACTTGATTGTCAACTTCCTTCGGAACATCGGGGATAATCCAAGCCAAGATTGCCGTCATACCGAACACGATGTGCTGCACAAAATAACAAAATAATAAGACGATCAGCCAAACACAAGAAGAAATATTAGATGGTAGGTAAGTTTCTTCAACTGAACCGTTTTTTTTTTTGGTTGGTCAGTTTTAAATGTTTCACAGAACTGCTACAAGGATCAACTAGGAAACAGAGAGGAACACAGATAGGGTGGAATCTTCTTTTTACAACATTACTGCAGTAATCTCCACCAACAATTCTATTTGTAGGAAAATACTCCGATTCTAAGTATCCCATCAGGTGCATCATAACGAGCGTCCCACAATTAAAAGTGGACACAAACTCACCAGAAAGGCAACTACAAAAAACAGCTTGGCCGCCAAAATATGCCAATAGGCTGTCGAGAACTTGTAAGCATTCGGATTTGGAAGGGTCGTGTTGAGTATTGTAATTTTTGGTCGTTCATAATACCCTCGGAATCTAAAATGCAAGCACACAAGACCTTTAAAACTTGAGTTATAATGGATGACTTATGATTCTTACAATAGTGTCACCAAGCGTCCAGCAAGCTTTGACAAATTAATGAATCAGTACACTAATCAGTAAAGGCGATTCTTTTTTCTGCAAGAACTAAACCATAAAACAGAACCCTCCTTGTTATTTTACCTGCAGGTAGATAAATTAAACCCACAACTGTTAATTCTTAGGGGGAACTCAGCAGCAGCAGCTCCAGAAGGTCTCTCAGACTCAGGAAAATCATCCACCGCAAAACACGACAAGGTGTGGTTTACAAATCCTTCCAAGCTGTCGTTGTGTTCACCTAAGGTGTAATACAGTCTGGGGACGAATTCGGAAACAAAGGCAATCACAAAGCCCTAACAAAAAGGGTAAGAAAAAAACAAGTTACCGTGATTATACATTGTGGCTTTCCTTACAATAAGTTCTCTTTGGTTTTAAATCAAAACGCCGAGTACGACATGTTTTTCACCTTTGACAACAGGTAGAACAAAGAGATAACTCTCTGCTGTATTCTGCTCTTTAAATCGCTGATTCAAATTATTCAATTGTTATTGTTTCCTTCAACTAAAGTGACTCGAACCGCAGCATGCAGCACGTACGATTAATGAAGCAATACTATTGCTCAAGTTCTTTTGAATACAAACTGTTTTCAAGCAAAATGAGCGGTCATTGTAGAACATGCTAAATCATTGTCTCTCCGCTTGAATTTGCAAGTTACCAAAGCAATGAAATATCTCATCCTATTAGGAAATCCTTCATTTTTAGCTCTTACAGGTCAATAACTACCACCAGGTGACCAAATTTGACTATATTATTGTTATTTGATTTAACTCAGGACCAACCTTTTTTGCTCGAACATGGGAAAAACTGTCTCATTAATTTTTTCTTTATTCGATAAAATTGGGGGAAAAAATACTGTGTTTGTAACTGAATCTGTCGCCCAAGTAATTTTTCTCTGATTATTTTCCGTTTTTTTAATGATTTTCTTTCAATTTCAATCCTTAAAGAAATAATATTCAAAAACGCACAACTTTGTTAAATAGATTCTTACATTTACGACCACAGAGATCTTCGTAACGCCTTTCAAGATTGCGTACCAAATTCCTGTGAAAACAAAAGGTTTTTTTTTTTTCAAGTGTTCTATTCGGTAGTTCCTAAATAGAATTTCGATGAATAAAAAATGTTTAAGACCAACAAAAATAATCGGCCCTCTCTTTGTATATAACGCATACCTATATCCTGCGCACGAGCTGCCATTGGGCGCTGAAAAACCACGATAAACTTGCAAGCATCAAGACGAATTTCCAACAAGTTATTGATGAGGGCAAAGAACGGTCCAAGTGGAAAGGCGGCCACAAATAGTGTCACAAAGCCATACTGGATCACTGGAAAAAACAAAAACAAAAAAAACAAAAAACAAAAAAACAAAACAGAGTTTATAACCAGTAAATCTCAACCATCTCCTTCGCTCAACCGTACAAGCTGCGCAGTTCTTACCCATCTCAAGGTATTCATAAAACAACCCGTGCACGGGATACTGAGTCAAGTCATAGTCCAGTTCCCAACGTGTGTATTCGGTCAAGTCGGGGGTTTCAATATTCTGACGGCGTCTCCACCAGTTCTGAAGCTTTCTGTGGAAAATAATTATAATAAAAAAAAAAAACGAAAACATGATATCTTCATACGTGAAGATAACATGTTACTCTTTACACGTGGAAACAATACCGATACTATGATTATACTATTACTAGGCCGCTTGGAGCTACGAAATTTCTCTTCACGCGTTGAAAAATATTTCTCTCGTTCGTTTCGCTCACTCGTGAAATATTTCCCAACACTCGAACAGAATTAATTATCTTCGCGCGGCCATGTAATATCCTCTATTTTCAGGAATAAAAGAGACCATAGTGGTAATAATAATAATAATAATAATGATAATAATAATAGTAATAATAATAATAATGGTGACGGTATCAACTACAGCAATAATACTAATAATGAAGATGATGATGAAGATGATGATGATGATGGTGGTGGTGATGGTGGTGGTGATGATGATGATGATGATGATGATGATGATGATGATGAAAAAATAGGAGTGCTTACCCAAATGATCATCCCACTCATTTGAAATTTGAGTCAAAATATTATTAATCCACAACGTTCACAGAATGAGTGACTTGGCCTGTGAAATACTGTTTTACAGGACTAAACAATTAAAAGTATTATTTCACTGTAAAATGTGTTTGGAGCATGTTCCCACAATAATAATATACATGGAAAAATTTCTCAGTTCTGATTGGTCAAGATAAATGCAGTTTTCAGGTAATTCAGTGCAGAAGAGAGTTAATTCAGTGCAGAAGAGGGTTAATTCAGTGCAAAGAAAGTAACAAATCAAACATTCTGATTGGTCAATAATCAAAGAAACTCATAGATAGCCAATCAAATAAGAGTCTTCGATGTCGCAACAAAATTTGAAAATTTGAAAATTTGAAAATTTGCGAGCGAAACAATGGCCTGCTTTTTAAGTAGGTTTTCTTTCGCCACCGCAGCTGAAAACAGCTCAGACGACCAAAACACTGTAAAAAGCACTGTTTTTGGTTTCAGTCTGGAAAAAGTGGTTTTTAGAGAAGGGAATTGCCAAGGAAATCAAAAATTACAAGCCGACCTAGCTTAACACTTTGCTCGAGCGATCCAACGCTGAAATTAAAAACAAACATGGTTAAACCTCGAAAACGACGATTCCATTTCATCGAAAGTGATTCGGACACAGACTGAACAATTCCTTGAACTGTTTAGCCCGACTTTGAACTTTTTTGCGCCTTAAAGATGTGAAGATATCATCGCATATTATTGTTTTGATCGTACATTGTTGTTTTGACCGAACGCACGGTTTGAATAAATTATTTTTGCTCTTGATGCGCGCTTTGCTTCTGCTTAATTATGATAAGCCATCCCGTATTTTCTCATGTCTATTATTAACACGTAATCCCATGATTTTTCTCGTGCAATTTGGAATAAATAAGCACTTGTTAATTTTTTCAAAGACCACAAATTGCACTCGCCCTACGGGCTCGTGCAATTTTGTTAGTCTTTGAAAAAATTTACTCGTGCTTATTTATTCCAAATTGCACTCGAAATCATGTGATTACCTATACAAATACATTCCCTGATTTTTTTTTCAGCGATTCCGGTTTTCTGATTACTATACCTGTGTTTCACTTACGCTATAAATGTGCTTCTCCAATAAGCTATTAGACCTATATGTATGTCGTATTGCAAAACTGTCCAAGTATATCGAGCACAACGTAAATACTCCTAGTTAACAGTAAACTGTTATTACATTAGAATACGTAAATGTCCATAAATGTGTAATTTTCTAAAACCTTCCTTAAGTCCAATGAAGTCTCAAAAAGCGGGAACGTTAAAAATGTACCTCATCTCTTTACGGGCTACTTACGGGACGATTATTTCAATAAAATTATTGAAGATCTGCTTTCCAACCATGATAACTGCCAGCTGAACCAAGAGCTCAAATAAACAACCTGCCGGATTACACTGCCAGAACAACATAAAAATGACTCAGAATTCTCCTTTACAACTGCTCTATGTTTGAAAGATATTTTCAGTTACTTTTGTGCCTTATTTTACTTTCTATTTTCTGATTGAAATGAACTAATATTGTCCAAAGGAGGTAAAAAAGTCAAAAATAAGATTTAAATTGTTAAAGCAACTATTTCCAAGTCGGCAAACCTTGCATTGTCAAATTTAACGAACATCACATACACCCTTACGATATAAATTCTAATCAAACGCGTCCTTTTTAAACTGGTCCAACTAATGGGACCAAAGGCGAAAAACATTATTTACTTCAATTACAAACAATGTCTAAAGACGATCTTCCCTTCCTTTTCTCGCAAATTTTTGACGACAGTACCGTCTGATCAACCCAATGCAGCTTTAAATACCCTAAACTGTCACAAAAAAAGCTTTACATATCGAATACTTTTTCTTACCTCTTCTTGTCGAAAACCAAATATCCTGTTAAATTCTGCTGGCCTTCCAGGGCTGAAAACAAACATTTTTTTTGTCAGCGCAGTTCTTTCTTCCAGAGGGACGAAAATTGTTGTCCCCGTAGGTCTGTTCAGTACCATTTTTAAAATTATGCATAAAAAATCTGTCTCACCCTAAACAGATAACTCATAATTATCTGTTGAAAATATTCTCAAAATATGATTCAATACGTTCATTCTACCGCTGTGATGCCAAACAATTTTTAATGTGTTTAACGCTTCTATGTAAATAGATAAAAGTTCCTACTGGTAATTATGTAAAACTATTTTTCTGAAGAGTTTTTTACTTTTGATGTGAATGGCGACGTTTCAATGGCTTAGTGGGAGTTTTCTTTACGTGATGAGGTTGAGTGTATACGAGTCACCTTCTGAAGCATTATGCTCCAATGTGGTGGGCTGTTTCTCAACAGCTTAGCGCATTTCGAAGATTCGCTGTAACACGGCTCTCCTGTTGTTGTTTTTGATCGTCAGTATTACAACACAGCATCACAAAGAAACAAGACAACAGCAGAACCGTGCAACAGCAAATGGGTGAGGGAAGATCACGATCTGCATGTCATTCGAAGAGCCTAAATCGTGAGAAAAACAATGACACTTAAGGCTGGCGGGATAGATAGTCGGGGATTTCAATATTTCTCGATGATTCCAGAGTTTTCTAATTAATGAAACTCGAAATCGTAGACATTCCGATTGTCTGATGGTTGGCGAAAAATAGAACAGACACCACTTCATTTGGGACTCGGGGCTACAGGAGCCAAGGAATGGTAGCAAATTAAAACTAACGACAGTTCAAAATAGGAGTTTTCATTAACCTTCAGTAATCGCGGATCATCGCAAAAATCTGGGTTGCGTCAGAAAAAAAAAAGCGCTCTCGATTTAACCGATTTGTCGTCAGTCATCCCAGACAATCGAAAATGTCTACGATTTTGAGTTTTTTTTCTTAGGAGAACTCTAAGTAACTTTTTTCCCATTGTTACTCATGACATAAACTCACCTGAGTTTAAAAAACGCAATATAAAAGAGTGACGAATAGAAGTTCACAAACTGGAAAAGGTACATCTTAAATGAAAAGATGTCTTCAAGCTCCGTCTGGGTGCGAGGCATCTCTGAAATAAAAACAGATGATGAATTTAACCCTATCCTCATT
This sequence comes from Pocillopora damicornis, assembly GCF_964200805.1. Classification (NCBI taxonomy): domain Eukaryota; kingdom Metazoa; phylum Cnidaria; class Anthozoa; order Scleractinia; family Pocilloporidae; genus Pocillopora; species Pocillopora damicornis. The sequence goes on from NC_142671.1 coordinate 9,696,934, forward strand.
GCCTCCTACTTTGTTAGCTTTCGACGCCGCATGCCAATGCAGTTTAGAGGTACGGTAACTTGTTCGGCTACTAATTTTGAATTTAAAATTCCTATGTAATGTGTAATGACCACAATGTGCACGAGTACAGTAGTACGGTTAAGGTCAGTTGAAAGATCGGATGCATTGATGATTCAATATCAGTAAAGTGGTCAATAGCTTAAAGCATGAATGAAGTTCACTGAATTCATTTTCTACACACGTACCCCATCGTGTCAAAATCTCAGCAAGTTTTTCGTAAACCTGGAGATAAAATAACGTAATTAACAAAAAGAAGTCACCAGAGGATCACACTAAATGATCAGTTGTTACTCCAAAGTATAAAACCATCCGCTGAACTTCTACTGTTAACCCTCTAACTCCCAAGATCTGATTGAGAGGTTACATGTTCATCACTTCTGGGAGTTAAAGGGTTAACTTATATCTGCTAATTCAAGTAGGAACCATCGCTGTGTAACAGTCGCAAACGAACATCTACATGAGAGGGCAGACAACAAAAATTTACCTCAAGATGTTTACTAGTTGTGTACCGTCTCCATAGAAAAAGATAAGTTTATGCGGGTACCTTGTTGAGGAGCATGATGGTAATGAGATTTAGGAGAGCTGCAGTGCCGGACGTGGCCATGTTTACAGCTCCCATGTTGTAGTCGCTGCTTGCGGCTAACACCGCGTAAACTGCAACACGGTATACTACAACAGCAAACACGGCGATGACGACAAGCGCCAGCTGCGATACAAAGATCATAATACTATAGATCAAAATTCAGAACTTCGCTGTTGCACCTCTTATCCTCTTTTAAAACACTACGAGCCATACCGGTGACCAAAAGTCAGTTTTTCTGTCGGTTATAACTAGCTTGCAAAAGACGCCGGGGCTACAGAATTCAGGTAAATCTAGATTTGAAAAGGTCAAATTGTTGCAGTAATATGAGCGTTTGGCCTCGTCCAAGTAGCAATGCCCAATAGTATCAAGGTGGTGGGTGGGTGGGTGGATGCGAACAGTTGACACCATAGGAGGGAAGCAATCTCCCAGCAATCAAGCCGCAGCCAACCTCCAGGCACCTGTCAACGCAACACCAATAACCGGTGCGCGGAATGGACACTCACCCAAAAGAGGGAGGGGGCGAGGGAAGGAGGGAAGGAAGGAAGGGAGGAAACAAAGCAGTAAGGTAGTAATGCACATCAATGCCCTTGGGAAGCTCTAGTGAAACTGCTGCATTATCTCGGTTTAAACCTGGCCAAAATCACATTGAGCCTTATTAAACATTATCCAGTTCTTACCATGAAGATGATGAAACTGAAACTACAAATAAATCTGGGCACTTTCCTCCCAAGCGATATGAAAGGCTCTTCCACTTTCGTGATGGGGTTCAAACGGGTCTCCATCGCTACTGCCTCGTACTCGGGACGAGGTTGTTCCTAAAACAGAATAATGAATTGGAGCTTGTACATTTATGGAAAGATGGTCAAATGAAAAACACACTGAACAGGACTGACGTTCAAGTTTTTGCGAGTCTTTTAAAGTAATAAACTGTACCTTGAGTTCAAACGAACACAGTTCAGAGATTCGTGAGATTAATATTAATTGCTTATAACATGCAACAAGATCAACAAAAACGTTTACATTTAAAGCACCATTCACAAAACGAAAGAAAAATCGACACGGAGAAGTAAGTAGTGTGGTTTTTTGTTCCTGGATAAATCCTAAACGGCATAAGCTTACCTTGTCAAGCCTAATCTTTGCCTTCTTACAAATAATTAACAAAAGTCATAAATAAATACATTGATTGATTAATTAATATCATACCTCTTCGTCCTCATATCCCATTAGATCCCATTCGTAAGCAATCTCTGCCTGCCGCCTCTTCCAAAACTCAAGAAACATGGTGGCTGTGTAACAAATACACACATGATCATCAGCAAAGTATTGCATTAACATTACGACCCTGAAAGAAAATCAAAGTTTCCTTTCTGTGAAAGTCACAGACAAAATGATCCTATTTATGAAATGTTCGGTAATCAATCCATTAGCTATTTTTTCAACTCTTGAACGGGATGGTTCAGTACAAGTTGCCCAAATATTCTGTCAAGTTTCTTTGACTATTCAGCGTTGCCAATATGTATATACTCCCGAGTGGAGAGAAGCATTCTCAGAGTGAATCATCTCGCCCAACAACTCAATATAATGACCACACCAGGGCTTAAACATTTAGACTTAAGGTTCCACGTGCTAGCCATTTATGAATTGTACAGCTGCCAACAATAGAGCCTCGGGGTCTGACACAGTTTACTACACAAGCAATTATTCTTAAAAATAAAAAAAGGTCTCACCCCAAATCGACATAAAAATGGCAAAAACCACAGTAAACTCATTGTCAAAAACATAAGCCACCTGAAGAGAATCAAAGAGGGCATTTAAGTACATGTAGACGATAAAACTGGATAGATAACTTCTGAAAAACGAACTGCAAAGATGAATATTTACCAGCAAAATAATGTGTTAATCATTATGAATTGTGTTAATGAAAGTGATCCTCGCAGTAATGTGCACTACTTTCATTAACGTCTTTATCCGCAGTTCAAATATATGACTTTCATATATTCTTAACCATTTATTCATCACTTAACTTCGGGTTTATTTAGAACCAACATCATAACCAGCTCCCAGTTGGCTTGTTAGCTCAATTGGTAGAGTGCTACACCGGTATCGCAGAGGTCATGGGTTCAAATCCCGTACAGGCCTGAATTTTTTTCAGGCCTTATTTTCACTACTGCCTAAGTAGTGCACATTACTGCGAGGATCACTTTCATTAACGTCTTTATCCGCAGTTCAAATATATGACTTTCATATATTCTTAACCATTTATTATGAATTGTCTCCAAATTCATGGTTTATGCTACGTGTAGCCCCTTTAACAAGGGGCTACATCAATTATTAATGGGACACAGGGCCTCACACCGCGGTCATTTGGTCACCATGGTCAGCAGGAAGAAACTGTGGTGCTTAAATTCAATGTTGCACAAAATTTCTTTCTCTTCTTTCTTCTTTTCTTTCTCCATTTCTGGCAAACATTTCGTGATTTTAACCCTTTAATTCCCATGAGTGACCAAGACAGAATTTTTCCTTACAATATCAATATAATATCAACCAGATAAGTGATAATAATAAAGAAAAATATCAATTTGGGGGTAACTAGTTGTTCCAATACTAAATTCTCTGAACAAACAATATAAATATTGTATGGTTGACTGTGAAGAGAATGACAAATTTGGTTTAGTCGCCAAATAGCGACCTTTAAAAAACTTTAGCAAAGAAGTCGAGGAAGAAGAAAAGAAGGAACTTGAGGTAAGAGGTAAAAATGTTCTTTAAGTCACCTTTGAATAGATGCATGTGTCCGATAAAGGCCAGTAGGGACAGCGTTTGTCACAGCGAGGGCACATGGGAAAGTTCTTAGACGTATCACAGATGTCTTTCCTAAAGCAAAAGATACATACATACAGTTGGTTTTACTTGTCTGAAAGCCACGTTTACACAAAAATAAAAAAAAGTTCGTTCTCTGACTTGCGTTTTTTCAGTATAACACCAGTGATTGCAACACTGTTAACGCTTACCACTGGCAGTAATAGTGAACACTGGATGCACATTATAGTCTGTGAAAGTTATGTAAAATAGCACATGTGAATGTATCACCAAGTATATTTTTCTTTTGTTCCATTTCAGAGTTTCAAGTCTGATATTTTGTACCCAGCTTGAGTATAAAATGAATGAGTACAAAACAACTATGGGTACGAAATGACTGCATACCATAGATTTGTTTAGGAGTTTATTAGGTCCGAGTTGTACATACACAATGTACACTGTAAACTTAACAGCAAACAACATACACAAAACTAATTAACCTTACAAGGTCTATCAATTTAAAAATAATAATAAAAAAATTACCTGTCTGGCATTTTCAGGTCTTGGAGGATCATTGGATTGATCTTTTTCATAAGTGTCCTACATCAACCTTTGTAAAATACAAAAATTATGGTACTGTATCAAGTTATTCCATGCATTATTGTGGTAATTTTTGCAATGTATAGATCTCTACATGTCAAATTCCCTGATAAAGTAATTATAAATTACAGTGTGCTCATCATACGCCAAATCCATCTCTTTTACCTCTCTCCAGTAAAAAAAAAAATCAAATGCAACTCTTTAATTTGTAACATCAACACCTAAAGGTAAAAGAACATGTTTCAAAATGCTAAAAAATTACTTTTGTGTGTGTTATGAGCAACTGACAACCACACAGTTGTCCTAGATATGATTAAGACAACATGATTTTCATACATGTTGTGTTCAAGTCTGATTGAATTATTTTGATGGTCATGAACAAAAAGCATACCCTGAAAATTGGCTTGAAGTACAATTATGCTTTGTTGCTATTCAAAATCCCTGGTTTCATTGATCAAAACTATAACAAAATTCTTAAGTTCTCCAGCTCAGTTTAAGCACTAATAGGACAGTGTACACATCATGCTTGTAATTGGACAGTGTAATAAGGCAATTAACACACCATGCCTGTGTAAGTGCACAGAAGGTGTCACATGTGCATGCTATTGTCTCACATTTTGCCCCTTTAACTGTTGTTTTTTTTTAGATGAAAAGGTACAACGGGTGCCTTCACAGTGCAATCATCCAATTTTGTTAATCACTTGGATAATTACAGCCTGAATTGGACTCCTCTTAGTCCTATTACTATTATATACATGTACAATGTACATGTATCAGTCTGAATAGCTCCCCGTGTACAACAAGCTTAATGTTCCCTGGATCAAGACATCCATTGTCCAACTCTCACTTGACTAAACATATGGACATGTAGTTATTTGATGTTATTCCTTCTTTCTATTAAATTTTCATTCTAAAATTTTGATCTCACAAGAATGCCTTACTGTACTTTCTGAAATAAATGACAAGAAAACACAGTTGGCTAACTTTGCCAACATTTGGCTGAATCCTGTTCAAGCAACCTGACATAATTGTTGATTCAAGGAAAATATCATTATTAGACTCCAAATCACTCTGAGAAAACTGATGCAGTATGTTGCCTTTTCCTCTGGCCAGTCCCTTGCATGGGACCATTCAACCATATGGAGTGCACTTACAAAAAATGAACCATGACCTATATGGCTTTGTTTGGCTTTTTCATGTCCCTTTAATTCCTGACAGGAGACAAGGTTTTTAATTTTAAGTTTTGTATGATATAACTGTATGTCAGCCTACTTGGGCCTTCAACTTAATAATCATGTGCAAATATGAGGGCCCTTAAATTTGTTCACCACTGCCCTTCAAGTCTCTGATTTCAGTCACTCTAAATTCTGAGAAGTTTCAAAGCCTATGATATTCTCTTCTAAAGGACTATCACTCAGGAACTGCTCAATTTTTAAACCTAGAGAAATCATTGTAAATTGCAGTGATCCATCAAATTATACCATAGTTAATTTCTTGGACACTTTTTAAGTTTCACAGTAAGGAGTTGTTATACTGAAGACAAAAAAACAAAACAAAACAAAACTTGCAATTAATTTTTTACCTCGTGTAAGGGATAAGCTGCAGCGTAAGATCCATTGCCAATTAAGCATCCAATGCCTAATATCATATTACAAAGATGCATAAATGACAAGGATATGCACCTACATTATGTTAGATATAAGTTTCTGATCACACCATACACAATGTGATACATGTTATACTGCAAAATCAGTTTAATAAGCTGACATCAATTATTAAAAGTAATACAAAAGGGAATACTTCAAAGAGTCTTGCTGTTATCAGAGAAAACTGACATGTACCTTTAAATCCCCTGTAGGTGGCAATATTCTTATTGTTCAATGACTGACAAAAATATATTTCTCTTCCTAATGTAAAGGGCCCCAAATTTTTAATGCTAGTCATTCACATAAAGTATAGTTTTGATTAAGATTGCTTCATTTTTACCAACCTGATTCCTCTTCTCACCATACTGTGTTCTTGTCAAAATTCTGTGAACGTGCTTACAATTGAACATCAATATTTACTGTACTTCTATTTGTTTTGCCATCTCTGTCTGAGATATATATCGATGTGTTACCTGAGTATACTATTTTATAAATCAGGCAAAGGATGAATATAACATTTGGTCATTGTTCAGGTACTACAAGACATACATGACTGTAAAACTATCAGACTTGTAATGTTGTAACGATAAAGTTGAGTTCAAAGTAAACATCCTGTGTTACAGGAATCACTTACAATTCTGCTTCGCTGAGCACTTTTGAAGAAATCATCACGGCTAACCATAACCATTTGTTAACCATAATCCTGATGGTTAACAAAGAAAACGTCCAGTACGTACGTACGTCAAGTTTGTCTTTTCTGAAGGCACAAGTGAAGTAGTTTGGCTGCTCTAGGAGATCTTCAGCTCTGAGTTCAAATGGATTACGCATTCCAATGGTATCAAAACATCTCTCAGTCCAATCTCTTGTGTTAAAGTCATTCTCCTGTCAACAGAAAAGATTGGGTTAATTTCAAGCACTTATCAGGCACTTGTCAAATATATGTAATTTATGAAGATTGCGTGACGAAAACAAGTCACGCTGTCATGTCTATCATGAGGAACGGTTCTTGGGAGATCGTGGGCGACTCTTCTTAAGAGGCATATAGCGAGTACAACGGACACGTACGGTCCCCGTACCCAGCAATCGGAGAAAATGCTTATGGAAGATGAGCATCATTGGCTGTGACTGTCTGCATCAACATCACACTGATCGATACAGTACTGAAAATAACATTGAAATGAAATGCTTATTGATTAACTAGAGATTTTTAAATTTAGAAATTGAACACGGAAGCGGGTGCCAGGAAACTTTTAGGGAGCAACAGGAGACGCTTCCAAGGGACTGAACACATGCATCATCATTCGCTGCAGGGTTATCAATCAATAATTGCTTTATTATAATACATACATGCGAGGCAGTGAGTTTTTAAAGTGTTTCCTCCACCTAGGCCTTGAGTATTTACTCTATTTTACATGATGTGATTCACGAAGATGACGTCTGCTTGCTCGATTATTTTTGAGTCTAATGCCCCAAGTGAATTTTCTAATAATTGCTTTTGGGTTCCCACTTCTAAATATGTTACTTACTTAAAGAGTCGTGTGAGACAGTTCATTTCAGGTTTAGCAATCAAATAGCCATTTTGAACTCCGATGGTGAAACAGAGAATTAACTCTGAAGTGTAAATTAAAGTGCTATTTAAACCCATGAATAACCCACCGGGCGTTAGCCCTAATAAAGGGAAACAGGGAACCACACGAGGCAAAGAAAAAATCTTTTGACCTCGGTGGGAATCGAACCCACGACCTCCGGATTTGATCTACCGTTACTCTGCCGACTGAGCTACGAGGTCGCACAGAGAAAGTCGGGGACGATTTAGGATGGTGAATCGCGGCGAAGAGAAAGTAAGGGTATGTGGTTCCCTGTTTCCCTTTATTAGGGCTAACGCCCGGTGGGTTATTCATGGGTTTAAATAGCACTTTAATTTACACTTCAGAGTTAATTCTCTGTTTCACCATTTGTGTTCCCAGTGCTACGCGGCACAACATTCATATGTACCCTTACTTTCTCTTCGCCGCGATTCACCATCCTAAATCGTCCCCGACTTTCTCTGTGCGACCTCGTAGCTCAGTCGGCAGAGTAACGGTAGATCAAATCCGGAGGTCGTGGGTTCGATTCCCACCGAGGTCAAAAGATTTTTTCTTTGCCTCATGTGGTTCCCTGTTTCCCTTTATTAGGGCTAACGCCCGGTGGGTTATTCATGGGTTTAAATAGCACTTTAATTTACACTTCAGAGTTAATTCTCTGTTTCACCATTTGTGTTCCCAGTGCTACGCGGCACAACATTCATTTTGAACTCCGCTTTGCTTCGTTCCCAGGACCTCTCCTCTCTGAGAAACAGGACCGAGGTTGTGACTTGATTTGCATAAGCATCCCGCGCGAAAGAGAAATCACCGACGTTTTTGTGCTAATCTCTAGAGAATCCAGTGTCATTCACTAAAATGCAGGTGACTGCTACGAAAGATCGTTCTGATGTGCCTTCACGGCGTCACAATCAGGCCGAGGAAATTTTCGGGTGACTCCTTACAATTTTAAGGTATACCAGTGTCTTGTGGGGCAAATGTTAGGTATATCATCGCGGTCAATATCCCTTTACTTCCCCACCCCCTAACCCTATACGGCGTTTGCATTTTGGCGAAAGAGGTTCATTCTGCACTACAAGTCTCAAAGGAAAGAAAGAACAGTTGTACTTTCAATTGTATTAAGTCTATAGCTAATATTTCGCCCCATCCTTTCCTTCATCATTATTCTCGCCGTGCCTGAAATCTTCCACACTTACTCAAAACAGTTCCCTCTGACTTTCAGGAGTGTTTTCTTGACATGAAAAAATCTCCTTGAAACATAGGAGTACTTTCGCTGATTGGTTAGAGAATATGATCGAAAAACTAAATCCTCTTAACTAATTTTATGCATAGAAATGTGTGACAGCTGAGAAAGAAAATTGCCTGTCACATCTTTAGATTTAAGGGGTTCAAACGGAGATGGTGCTGCCTTATGGCACTTATCTTACGTTCTCCTGAGAGCAAAAATGCTGGGTTCCATCACTTTTGTAAAGGGTAGTAAATCAAAAGGTAAATATGAGTTTAATCCTCTTTTTCAACTCTCGTGCAGCAAAACATAGCTTCATATCAATACCATGAGAAACATTGGTCAACCTCGATGTCTTTGACAAGGCTCCGAAACTAATATTTTTACATCTGGAACAAACATCCACGCTTGGACAATGAGATGTTTAGGTTTTATCTGACGTTACTGTTTTGACATTATGACTAGGGGTGTGTGTAGTGTTTTTGATCCTGGCGGCGGGAAACTTGACAAATCTTGTCAATCTGCACGTGGCTGATGTTGGGAAAACCGGTGAATTGCGTATTTGGCTCGTGATTTGTTTTGCTGTTCTGCTGCCATACTCGTGGTTGGGAACGCCCAAGCACTTCTGAGGGATCGCTGTCAGTGCTAGTGTAGCAACAGCTATGGCTTGTTTGATGATCTGCGTGTGCATCGCATTGGATATGCCGTCTGATTTGAATACTGTTGAACAACCTAGTGTAAGCTTCGAGAGTTTCTTTTCAGGTGTGTTTTCCTAAGTGGACTTATTATCATATATAATTATATATGCTACTCATATAAAATTATACGATAAGCTGAATTATACAAGCATTTTATTGGTATTACTTATGTTCTGTTGGAAGACAAACGCATAGATGACGTCATTATTAACAACCTTTCGTCATCTCTACAATTAGAAAATCGATTCTACGTTGCTGTGGGTCTGTACAATAATAGATCACAGAAGACATCAAAATGTGGTAAAAACATCAGTGACACAACCGGCTGTGCTTCATGTGCTCTTTTGTTTTTTCTTATCACGTTTTGACTGCATCTGTGATCCATTTCTGAACAGAGGCTGTCAATGGTCTCGGTGTGGCCAAGTCGACTTACAAGATTATCCAGTGTAATAAAAAAATGACACGACTTTTTTACTGGAATGTGCCGCGAAATTTTAACATTTTAATCGTCAGTAAGAGCTATCCACTGCGTGGCTAAAATTTCGCAGGAAAAATGAGGATGGTAGGTTTTATCTAAAGTGAACCTTATATTCATTCCTCAATGCTGCTGAGTTCTTCTAATTTCTCCTTTTCTTTTAGCTTTCGGAACTATATTATTTTCATTTGGTGGCGCTTCAACCTTTCCAACGATTCAGACAGACATGAAAAAATGCTCCAAGTTTCCAATTTCTGTGTTCTGGGCGTAGGTTGGTGTCGTAAGCATGGATCTGCCTGTGTCAATCCTCGGTTTGTGGCTTACGGCAAGAACATCACATCGAACATTCTCGAGAGCGTGAAATACGAAGGACATGACGCAGCTGCTTTTATGTTAGACATAGTGCTTGTACTGATCACACTTCACCTGCTGTTAAGCTTTGTTATTGTGATAAACCCAGTATCGCAGTCTTTTGAGGAGTTTTTGAGGATACCTCAAGGTTGGTTTAAATACACCCAGGGTTAATCTCATTAATTCAGCGGGAAGCAAGGGTTGCGATGGACGTCTACCTATTCCGTAAAAAAACATAGAATCTAATATTTTACAAGGAATGTGATCAAGATAGCTCTAGGGTCCACAGCTACGCTTATATATCTAGGGGCGAAATACGAGCGCTTTTTTTTCTTACTTCTTTCGTGTAAAACTGTTTTCCTTATCGGCGTCTTGCTTTCATAAAACCCCCCATCCACACAGCGTTTTAATGTTAGGCACTTACGCTACTTTAAGTCATTTTTCGGTCTTCTTTTCCAACAGGATTTGGTGTCAAACGGTGCCTCCTTCGCACCGCCATCATGTGTTTTATTCTTGGCATTGGCGAAGTCATCCCAAAGTTTGGTCCCATTCTGTCTCTTATTGGAGGATCCACAATAACTGCATTGACCTTTGTATTTCCCTGTTTGCTTTATTTGAGAATTGAACGTAATATTCCTCTTCATATCAAGGTTTTCTTGTATGAACTCATAGCTGTTGGAATTTTTGGTGGTGTGGCGTCCACCTACTCCGCAATAAATGACATTCGAAAAGTATTCAGTTAAATCTTCAAAATGATAAAAATATCGGACTTTTTCAATGGCCTTCATTTTGATCCTTCATTTTGATCAAACTAGTAGAATTAGGGTACGAATTGTTTGATCCAGTGATAGTTCGTATTATTACTTAATGCATGAAATATGTTTGTGCTAGTTTATTATAAAGAGCTGTAATCTGGCCCTCGTGTATGATTCATCGAGTGCCTAAGGAAAACGGTTATAAACAGCTCCCCGTCCATGAATAAAAGTACATGAATCGTAACATGCAGGGCTGATGGTTGTCTTATTCTTCTAAAAAGATCTGAACATGTTGACATATTTGGTATGTCCGACACAACAAGCAGCCCAGGCTCAATCTGAGAAGTTTGAAAAATTTAGATATTATATGATATGACCAAACTGTTACACGAAACATGAAAAGAAACATGAACTGTATGTGAAATTCACCTTTTAGCCTAAATAATTTAAAAAGAGCTAGATTTGCAATGGAAAGTTCACCTACGGCAAAGCATCAGGACATAAATATGTATTTTTAAAAAAAACTCCCCACTTTAGTTTTGGGCGGTCTGTGAGATCTGGTTTGTTAAATGCGACAACATAGAAAAATCTGTGTTGGTGAGAAATTTATGTATTGAAACGCAACGTACCAGGCTTTAGCTTCTTGTGGGCATGCGCACTCTTTTCACTTCCTCGGAAATACACCTTTTACTAATATCTATTTCTGAATGAATGGTATTCCTCAGCTTCAGTCGTATTACCATTCAAAATTTCTTTGTGAACTAAAAATATTTCATCCTACGTGTTTCATTTGAATTTTCATGATAAAGATCGCTAGTTTTTAAATAACAACAATGACAATAACGTCATTTTAGACAGGCATTGAACATATTGTACGAAAAAGAAATGAAAAAACACAAATATTTGCTATAAGTAGAGACAAGAAGCCGAATGAACAGTTCAGTTTTTTAAAGAAAGATGAATTCCTGAAAAGTTTGGAAGTTTCAAAACAATTTCAGTTCCCCGGGATATTAATTATGTATCGTCCACCACATAATTATCGGTAATTATGCATGCAAATCCACGTTTTCATGCAATTTATTGCAAACGTATTCAAATAACGTTATTTTAGCAATTCTGTCTTTAACGGTGCAATATTGTGGCTTACAAGAAACCAGAGACTCCTCAATGGGGTAGTTCAGGTAAATAATTGAATTCATCCATTTGTGTACTGCAACTAGTACATTTAATAGTTCAGAACAATTGGTAAAAAATATATAGTTACAGCCAGTTATAGTTTTTTCAGTGATCAAGTCATAGTAACTGTTACCGCACCATATGCTTTTGACTTTATGTTGTTGTCAGGCTGAAAAAAATCAATATGCTCCGTAATACTTACTGTTTTTTTGTTTTGAAAATTACACATAAATAACGATTTTTAACAGAAATTGAAGAAGCAATGGTTGTTTATGCGATTAGCTTTTAACATGTCCAACAGAAACTAATGTAATCATTATGGCATCGTGCTACAGTTTACGTCATCCTTTAACATTCGGCCGGTTGTCAAAAGACGGATGTTTAGCAACCTCTCTCTCTTGGTAAAATAATTCACCGAAAATGTTATGACAAAACGACAATTAATTTGAGATTGCAATAAGAAAGTTATTTTCGTTATCTCTGTGACTAAAGGAATAATCACTGAAATTGTTTGTGAGGCTTTTTAAAACTGAGCAGCAATTTTTTCTCTTTTGGGAGCGGGTAATTGTTTTTCACCATCTGCTTAAAACTTAAAATTAATGACAAAAACGACAATTATCTGACGGTTTTTTGTTGTTCACAAGTACTTTTATAGTGCGTTTGAATCGCAGGTCTTAGTGTAACGTCAACACAGACTGCTTCAAAAGGCTTCAAAGGCTTTTCTTTGAGCTTGTTTCAGACCAGGCACGACTGATGACGGACTTCAGCAATAAAGCTCATTGTCATTGTCATATTCTTATGATCCCCATTCATTCGCACTTAATCGGCTGTCAATTTTCTTCAGTTCTATCTTTATACTCTGTTGGCGATACATACCCCCCCTCCCCTCCGCTTCTGCTGAACACCACGTGATTTCCTCAGATAATCCCCCCCCTTGCCCCCCCCCCCCCCACCCTCTCGGCGATAAGTAGTCATTTTCATATTTGCATGAGTGCCCCTCATTAAAAATTAATCGTCTGTCAACTTTCTACAGTTCTATTTTTAATCACTGTTAGCGACGACTGATCCCCCTCCGTTTCTGTTGACCCCTACGTGGTCCACCAAATCCTCTGCCTCCCCCCTCCCCCGGCCCCCCTCGGCGATAAATAGTCATTTTCATATTTGCATGAGTCCCCCTCATTAAAAGTCAATCGGCTGTCAATTTTCTACAGTTCTATTTTTATACTCTGTTGGCGACGACTGATTCCCCCTTCATTTCCCCTACCGTTGATAAATAAAGACTGGTCCCTTAGTGTACGCCTATGGTTGCTTTTTCAAGATTATATTCAGCTCTTCAAATTTTTCCAAGCTCGCCTTAGTTTATTTCCCCTTTGACCAAAAGACTGAAAATGCGTTCCACATAGATTTCTTTGCCATGCCTGCTTGCCTCGATCTTAAGCGCTGATCTTGTCTATTGTGCTTTCAGGTGATTCTCGCGTCATGTCTGTCACAAAGAAAACCATGTTCGTGTTTATTTTTTTATTGGGTAAGCGATGACATTTCACTTCTCGTAAATACTATTGGCGAATAATTTAGCCCTCTCTACTAAATATATTTAGTAATCATCAGTCATCAGTTGGTAGTTTTGTTTCTTATTTTGGAAATACTTATCACTTATGTAAATTTAACTGAACAGCTGTTGAAACCGTAAGAAGCAATGATTTGGCATCAAATACTACAATTGATTGTCCAGAACCCTGTGAATGCAAGTCAGTGGTAGTTAACTGCAGGGGAAAACAACTTAAATCATTTCCATGGAAACTGCCAGCTACAACGACAATCTTGTGCGTATATTACATGTAATCATTCAAGTCAAATAAATTCAAATAATAGACAAAAAAAAAGAAAAAATAAAAGCATTAAATAGCTAATCAACCAGCTGCCAAATATACCAAGAAGCAAAGATGAATGGATAATTCAATTGCTTCTTTAAGAGAAAATCGTCCATCACCATGATAGAGGAAATTTTCTCTTTATCCATTCTTGTAACTATGTAATAAATTTTTCAGTCTTCTTGTAAACGCTAATCACCTGAGAATAATAAAGTCAGAGTTGATCACGGATATTTCCCCTTGTACACGTTATTTGTAAATGCCATTGCATTTTACAGAGACCTGAGATATAACCATTTGGAATTGGAGGAGCTACCATCTGACTTGCTTGCCAACCTCAGCAATCTTCAAGCATTGTACGTTGAATTACGTTTGCCAACTTTATTACAGTTGTGATTTAAATAAAAATGTTGTCTTAGTTATGTAAGGAAAAAGAAACATGTCATATCATTTATTTATAATATGTCACGATCGATATGATGGGGTCAAAAAAGTAGGTGTGGTCCTGACAGACTTCTTTTTGGTTCATATTGACGTTGAACCCATAGAGGAAAAAGAACTTCAGTCTAGAGGCAAAAGTTCAGGGAGCCTAAGGTCATGATTTTGCTAATAAATCTTTGTTATTCTTGTGATAAGCTAACAGCTAATCTTCTTGACTGTTCTGGCTAAATAGGAGATTAAACAAAAACAAGCTGAAAGACCTTCCTCCAACCCTATTTGATCGCAATCCACATTTGAATATCCTGTCAGTGAACTTTACCTACCTTTCTTTCATTGGGTCTGCTCCTTTAGTAGCTCCTAGTTTAGCAGGAAAAATTGTGACTTTCGGGGAATTTACTCTCTGTCGATTCATATATGAACTGTGTCATAGGAAGTCATATTTTGTGGATGGATTTTGTCAACGTTCTGTTAGAAGTTATAATAGTTTGACTTGGCTGTGTAATCATAAATTGTCGAGCCCTAAGGACGGAAAGATCCGACAACAGTACTAACGTTTCGTCTTCCATGTGTTTCTACCCGAGTCAAAACAAGCAATTAAATGCCACAGCGCAGTCCTCACTATGCACTAGTCACTCTACACTCCGCACCCTGCATATGGAGGCGTTAATCAATACACGGACAGTATCAACGCCTTTGACAATCGTTCCAATCAAATCACAGGTATATCCACAACAACACACTAAGCAGCCTTCATCCAGGAATATTTAGAACCTTAAAGTCCTTGGAAATTTTTTTAATCTTCTAACAGTAGAAATTATTTGGTAAAGTTTCTGGTCACGCACACTTTTATTTGAAAATAAATTGACTTATTTGCAATTTACTATGCAAGGGCGCCTTTCGATTTTGATATAGGTTTATAGGGACAGTTTGTTCCATGTAAGAGTTTCATCATCCTTATAGAAGAAATTCTCCTCTTTATCCATTCTTGTAACTATGTAATAAATTTTTCAGTCTTCTTGTAAACGCTAATCACCTGAGAATAATAAAGTCAGAGTTGATCACGGATATTTCCCCTTGTACACGTTATTTGTAAATGCCATTGCATTTTACAGAGACCTGAGATATAACCATTTGGAGGAGCTACCATCTGACTTGCTTGCCAGCCTCAGCAATCTTCAACAATTGTACGTTGAATTACGTTTGCCAACTTCATTACAGTTGTGATTTAAATAAAAATGTTGTCTTAGTTATGTAAGGAAAAAGAAACATGTCATACCATTTATTTATAATATGTCACGATCGATATGATGGGGTCAAAAAAAGTAGGTGTGGTCATGACAGACTTCTGTTTGGTTCATATTGACGTTGAACCCATAGAGGAAAAAGAACTTCAGACTGGAGGCAAAAGTTCAGGGAGCCTAAGGTCGCTGTTTCGTTGATAAGTCTTTGTTATTCTTGTGATAAGCTAACATCTAATCTTCTTGACTGTTCTGGCTAAATTGGAGATTAAACAAAAACAAGCTGAAAGAGCTTCCTCCAACCCTATTTGATCGCAATCCACATTTGAATATCCTGTCAGTGAACTTTACCTACCTTTCTTTCATTGGGTCTGCTCCTTTAGTAGCTCCTAGTTTAGCAGGAAAAATTGTGACTTTCGGGGAATTTACTCTCTGTCGATTTATATATGAACTGTGTCATAGGAAGTCATATTTTGTGGATGGATTTTGTCAACGTTCTGTTAGAAGTTATAATAGTTTGACTTGGCTGTGTAATCGTAAATTGTCGAGCCCTAAGGACGGAAAGATCCGACAACAGTACTAACGTTTCGTCTTCCATGTGTGTCTACCCGAGTCAAAACAAGCAATTAAATGCCACAGCGCAGTCCTCACTATGCACTAGTCACTCTACACTCCGCACCCTGCATATGGAGGCGTTAATCAATACACGGACAGTATCAACGCTTTTGACAATCGTTCCAATCAAATCACAGGTATATCCACAACAACACACTAAGCAGCCTTCATCCAGGAATATTTAGAACCTTAAAGTCCTTGGAAATTTTTTTAATCTTCTAACAGTAGAAATTATTTGGTAAAGTGTCTGGTCACGCACACTTTTATTTGAAAATAAATTGACTTATTTGCAATTTACTATGCAAGGGTGCCTTTCGATTTTGATATTTATTGATATGATTGCTAGGTTTATAGGGACAGTTTGATCCATGTAAGAGTTTCATCATCCTTATAGAAGAAATTCTCCTCTTTATGCATTCTTGTAACTATGTAATAAATTTTTCAGTCTTCTTGTAAACGCTAATCACCTGAGAATAATAAAGTCAGAGTTGATCACGGATATTTCCCCTTGTACACGTTATTTGTAAATGCCATTGCATTTTACAGAGACCTGAGATATAACCATTTGGAATTGGAGGAGCTACCATCTGACTTGCTTGCCAACCTCAGCAATCTTCAAGCATTGTACGTTGAATTACGTTTGCCAACTTTATTACAGTTGTGATTTAAATAAAAATGTTGTCTTAGTTATGTAAGGAAAAAGAAACATGTCATATCATTTATTTATAATATGTCACGATCGATATGATGGGGTCAAAAAAGTAGGTGTGGTCCTGACAGACTTCTTTTTGGTTCATATTGACGTTGAACCCATAGAGGAAAAAGAACTTCAGTCTAGAGGCAAAAGTTCAGGGAGCCTAAGGTCATGATTTTGCTAATAAATCTTTGTTATTCTTGTGATAAGCTAACAGCTAATCTTCTTGACTGTTCTGGCTAAATAGGAGATTAAACAAAAACAAGCTGAAAGACCTTCCTCCAACCCTATTTGATCGCAATCCACATTTGAATATCCTGTCAGTGAACTTTACCTACCTTTCTTTCATTGGGTCTGCTCCTTTAGTAGCTCCTAGTTTAGCAGGAAAAATTGTGACTTTCGGGGAATTTACTCTCTGTCGATTCATATATGAACTGTGTCATAGGAAGTCATATTTTGTGGATGGATTTTGTCAACGTTCTGTTAGAAGTTATAATAGTTTGACTTGGCTGTGTAATCATAAATTGTCGAGCCCTAAGGACGGAAAGATCCGACAACAGTACTAACGTTTCGTCTTCCATGTGTTTCTACCCGAGTCAAAACAAGCAATTAAATGCCACAGCGCAGTCCTCACTATGCACTAGTCACTCTACACTCCGCACCCTGCATATGGAGGCGTTAATCAATACACGGACAGTATCAACGCCTTTGACAATCGTTCCAATCAAATCACAGGTATATCCACAACAACACACTAAGCAGCCTTCATCCAGGAATATTTAGAACCTTAAAGTCCTTGGAAATTTTTTTTATCTTCTAACAATAGAAATTATTTGGTAAAGTTTCTGGTCACGCACACTTTTATTTGAAAATAAATTGACTTATTTGCAATTTACTATGCAAGGGTGCCTTTCGATTTTGATATTTATTGATATGATTGCTGAGTTTATAGGGACAGTTTGGTCCATGTAAGAGTTTCATCACCCTTATAGAAGAAATTCTCCTCTTTATCCATTCTTGTAACTATGTAATAAATTTTTCAGTCTTCTTGTAAACGCTAATCACCTGAGAATAATAAAGTCAGAGTTGATCACGGATATTTCCCCTTGTACACGTTATTTGTAAATGCCATTGCATTTTACAGAGACCTGAGTGATAACCATTTGGAGGAGCTACCATCTGACTTGCTTGCCAACCTCAGCAATCTTCAAATATTGTACGTTGAATTACGTTTGCCAACTTCATTACAGTTGTGATTTAAATAAAAATGTTGTCTTAGTTATGTAAGGAAAAAGAAACATGTCATACCACTTATTTATAATATGTCACGATCGATATGATGGGGTCAAAAAAAGTAGGTGTGGTCCTGACAGACTTCTGTATGGTTCATATTGACGTTGAACCCATAGAGAAAAAAAAAAAAGACTAGAGGGAAAAGTTCAGGGAGCCTAAGGTCATGTTTCGTTGATAAATCTTTGTTATTCTTGTGATAAGCTTACAGCTAATCTTCTTGACTATTCTGGTTAAATAGGAGATTAAACAAAAACAAGCTGAAAGACCTTTCTCCAATCCTATTTGATCGCAATCCACATTTGAAGATCCTATGAGTGAACTTTACCTACCCTATAGCAGCTTCTAGTTCAGCAGGAAAAATTGCGACTTTCGGGGAATTTACTCTCTGTTGATTCATTTATGAACTGTGTCATACGAAGTCATATTTGGTGGATGGATTTTGCCATCGTTCTATTAGAAGTTATAATAGTTTGACTCGGCTGTGTAATCATAAATTGCCGAGCCCTAAGGAAGGAAAGATCCGACAACAGTACTAACGTTTCGTCTTCCATGTGCTTCTACTCAAGTCAAAGCAAGCAATTTTAATTTTAAAAATGCCACAGCACGGTCATTAGAGGCGTTAATCAATAAACGGACAGAATCAACGCCTTTGTTGCCTCTGACAGGCCAGACTAGTTCACCCGTACTAAACTGAAACATGTCTTTTGAGTATCAAAATAGTTTGCTCCAATCATTTAATTACTCTCTATTCTCGTATAGTTCTTGTAAACAATGCGGAAACTGTTGATGATAAACAAAACTTTTTTCATTCTTACGTTGGGTCGGTCCCAGGGCCACTTTGGACAAATGGTAATCGCTTTAATTGAATTACAAAAACAAACAAGTTAACAAAAACACTATGGCAATAATTTTGTGCGACCTGGCTATGTGCTCATAAATCATGTCCAAACCCTGATTTAGGAACCATCGACAGCAATTTAACTGTTTGTCCTCCATGCGTTTTTGTACCCGAGTCAAGCTAGCAATGTCAGAATAGTCCTCAACTTCAAGCTGCATACAAAGGCGTTAATTAACATACAGGCGGGAAAAAACGCCTTGGTGGGAAGCGACAGACCAGACCAGGTCATTAATAATGAATTGTAACATGACCGTTGTATATCAAAACCGTCTGCCTCGATCATTGAAATATTCTTTATTCTTATGGTAATCTCATGAAAGCTCTCAAAATCTCATGAAAGCTCTTAAATGATATTTATTCATTCGTACGGTTAGTCGGCCTGGGGTCATTTTAGACAAGTGGTAAACGCCTTCTACTCGTATTAAAATAAAAAGCAGCCATCGTAATAAGTTTCTAAGCAGACCCAAAGCGGGATTATTGCTTTGAAATACAAGCCCCGTCACTTTTTATCGATGAGATGGAAGGAGTCTCCTGGAGAGGCATGAAATATCAAATAATTGAGGTTATGCTTTTACATTGCTGAACGATCAATTAAATACAACTAGTAAATGATCAACTGGCAACCAACTGAAAAGACAGCAAGGGACAAAAAATTACCATCTCTTCTATTCTTTGAGAAGAAAATGAAAAATTGTGCGTTACATAGTAAAAGACTTTATCATTTTTGCTCTGCGTGCTAAATGTTTTGGCTTCGTAAACGTTAATTACTTCTGAAATTAATCAGAGTTTTTTATGGGTTTTTCCCGCTGTTGTAAATAGATTCGCTCTTACAGAGACCTGAGTGACAGTTTATTACAGTTGTAGTTGATGTTTCGTTTGCTATACAGGGTTTAGGAAAAATAGAATAGCAGAGAGAATTTGTGGCATTAATTGACATATTTCAAGAATGACATGATATAAGGGCAGGCAAGGGTGGTCCTCTTAGTCCTAATGCCGGCTACTGACTTCGACACTTGACGCGGAATAAAGTTCGAAGGACGCTACCATAAAGAGTTATAACTGATGCCGAGACTGCTTTTCCGCGTTGTCGTTTGCCATTTTGAATTGATATGCGGATAACGTCTCTACTTCGGTCCCAGAATACCGTTCCTAGTTGCCCGTTCCCTGTTCCTGACTTTAAAAGCATCTCTTTCCATCTCTAGTATTTTACACGGATGGAAAACAAAGTCGTTTGAGTCCAGTGATAATTTATATTAAAATACGTGTCTGCAATCAGATAAACAGTGGCTTTTTTTACGAGTGGCTTTCGCACGAGATGAAAATTAATGGGAGGGTTATAAAATTAGTAACCCTTTTCTGGTATATGTTGGCTGACAATGTCCTTGGCTGAGCATGAGAGAGTGTCCTAAAAAATTTCAAGTTTTCCCTCGAAGCTTCGCTTCTCGGCCCAATATTGATTTATCAGTCAATTTCCTAGCCGTGGACTTTATCAGCCGGCATACTAGCCGCTTGAAGGGGTTTATTTACAAACTCATTGAGGAAATGACTTGCCAAGGAGTGAAACTCAAGTCCACTGGTTATGTTTTATGGCAAGTCGTGTTTTATCAATGCGTTATACTCCCACAAAGCCCATGCAGTATTCTTTATTAACATCGAGTAAGTGGAATGAACAAAGTTGACGTTGAGGGGAGACTCTGCTCGGCCGAGGTTTTCTTAAAGGAAAGATGCAAAGTTATTACATCATTTCTCAGTATTAAGGTGACTATGCTGATCAGTCTAATTGAGCAACGAAGTTAACTGTTGGGAGCGAGGCAACTTTTAGTGGGCTCTTCATTCTCGTAAATGAATCTAATCGCAACTTATTGAAATAAATCGTACTTGTTTAGTTACTCATTCTTTGATCGTTTTTATTCTGTGCAACTCGTTGGCACTAGAATGCTATTTATTACTTTGAAGGGATAGTTTATAGTTTATTTTTTTTAACTGTGTCTTTAAACATATTTCTTGTTCAGTTCACTTTGAATGCAACCATTTAAAGCATGGTAATCAGCATTTAAGAAACCAATTACCGAAGCAAAGCGCTCGTCTTTTCTTCTCTTGTCTGTAGAAAAATTATGTGAAGGGTAAAGTTCAATGTTTATAATTTTTTCGGCGGTTGAAAACTCAATTTAGTATTAGACCGTTTGTTCAATAAGTTTACTACTTTAGCTGAATAACCTACACAGGATGTTGCGTGAATAAGTATTTTGCATTTCTTTTTGTTTTTTTTTTTTTATTTTCTTCGGTTTTTTTATCGAGAGCCAAAGACAGTTGACCCACATAATTATCGAGTTGGCAGATCAGAGTTCACCTAATACCTTAGTTATTTTCTCACCACCTATATGTAACGTGGACAATGCAATGAAATAAATTAAGCGTTGTGACGATAAGTTTTCTCGCTCGCTAAACTGGGAAACTGAATCTTCGCGGACGGAACAATAACAACTGGGGGAAATAACTCTGTAGAGACGACTTGGCAGCGAGAACGGAAACTCGTCACGATTTCCTGGTACACGGAGATATACTTCGAGCGAGCTTATACGGACGTCAAGGATAAGACAATCTTTTGTTCCACAGTACTTTTATTCTAGGTCAGGCCAACAAGCGACATGACCTCTAGCATACTCTAGTTTGTAATCATCAAAACTGTACAAGGTACTTGCTTAAGAAGTAACTGGTGTGAAGTGCTATTGTTACACAAATCGCAATATTTGAATAAGGACACAAAGGAGCGGAAAAAAAGTCTCTCTGAAGTCAAACGAAAACTACTTAAATATTCCATCTGTTTCTACGACGGAAAGAATCTCAAAATTAAAAAGACGGATGCAATAAACTCTAGGCCATTAAAGTAGGAAACCTAGGTGCGAATTTACAGTTCTGATATAGAAAACAATACCTATCTTAATTGCAGTAGCGCAGCTCAGGAAATAAAAAAAACGGAAAAGCAATTAAAAGTTTCTGCTTATTTATGCAAGATTGGTTTGGAAACCATCGCATGAAAAGAAATTAAATCTACGAGTATAAACTCAGCTGCTATCTACCATGAAAACCAATGTTTCCAGAAAGACCATTAACACTTATATTTACCTAAAAAACCATGTAATAAATAACAAAAGTGCCGACAAGCAGGTGCATACGATGAAAGCGAGTAACAACAAAAATCTATTCAAAAGCTACTGTGGTTTTTTATGCATTTTTTGATTTATTAAAATGAAAGGACTTGAAATGGTTAAATGTGAAAGTTTACGAATGAATATGTACCGAATAACACACACGGGAAAAATCAGTAAATTTTCCCGTAACAGCGTATAGTTAAAACAAAAAATGTATTTCCTCCTTATTCCCTTTTAAAAACTAATTACCATGAATGTTCTTCCGTCTACACTGAATTACCTTGTGTGAGCTGTGCATAAATCAGGTAGAAACAGACATGTTTTGTCCAACATCATGTTGGTGGAGCATGTACAACCACATACACTTCAAATGCCTCCCTCAACATTGTGTTTGATGGATTCCTAGGTTTGTTCTAAATCAAAAATATTGATTCAATTTTTGATGGTAATTTTGCATGTATCGAAGTATGAATACACGCAGAAGGTTTGGATAGCACGAGAGAAGCGTCGCTCGAGGGGCAAAGGTCTTCCCTTGGGCGGCTACAACACTGGTATTTTGATGGACAGTAATACCATTTTGGAAGACCCGGATGAGCTAGTTTTTTTTGCTAAACTCGCATGACGAAGCGTTTGTAGTATTTAACTATAACTGGCAGTTGAACTGACGTTAAAGATGCAGTTTGTTACAACTCACACGTCATGTTATTTACGAACAGTTCTACGTATAGTTAACAGCCAGTCCACGATCGTGCGTTAGATATAAGGATGGTAAAAAGCAAAGAAGGGCGTAGCGCCGAGCTAGCTGTGACCGGTCACGTATCCAACCAAAATAAATGGAATTATAGCCTCGGTTAAATAAAACGCTGATAAACCTTGCTATGGTCGTTTACTTAATTTGTTTTCACTCTAAATATTTTTTTGAAATTTAAAACAAACTGAAGTCACTGCTTCTTTCTATTGTTAAAACAGAAAAAAAATCACAAAACAGAGGTATTGTTATGCGACCAGAACTGAATCAAAATCCAGTGCTAATCAATTTACACAGTCTGTTCTGGATATTTTTAAATGAATTCAGCAATTTAAAATCCAAGAAGTTTTCAAGAATACGAGGGGAAGTGGAATACTTCTTAGACAAGTATTCGATTTCGTGGGAGTTTTAGCTCATCGACAACTGAAGCAATGAAGTTGTGCACAGCCTTTTTAAAAAGTTTTTTACTTTGTGCAACCGAGCGGAGGAAGTGATCGAGAAAAAGAATTCAGCGATCAGCACTTTAGTAAATTGAGTGACTCTGATAGAGCGATCAAAATCATCATGGCTTCAAAGGAATTAGATACGACAAGCACATGCTGTGTTGTTCGGGAAAATATATATAGGCTCCATTTAACTCGAAAAAGTAGTCGTATCCTTTCTATCGACAAGTGAACACGTCTTATAAAAGTGAAATTTAAAGAAAAATCTGACCGACCTGGAAGCCATTGTGAGTAAAGGACGCTCAGTACTCGGCCAGGAATTCGTATATAACCGAACGGTTTATCAAAATAGACTAATGAGTCATCGAAATAATAAAGAACAATTAGAAAAAGTAAGAGTGCCGCATACCATTATAGTAGGTCCTTCATTTAAAGTCCCTTAACTTAGACCACATTAGGTTTGCATAGATGGTATGAAGGTTGGCAGAAGGGTGCCGGAGACTTGACGTTGTAAACAGGGCGCAAATACACTGAGTATTCTCTGTGCAATGTATCCTGGTCGAATGGATGACAAAAAAGACATTAATACTGTCGTCTTTCCATAACTTAAACCCGTGACGGAAATTTAGAATGCGCTTGAAATATCGATATATCGATATTTATTTCAGAGTTTTGAGAACAAAAGACCAGAACTTTATCTTTATCAAGATGTTTCTCTTC
This sequence comes from Pocillopora damicornis, assembly GCF_964200805.1. NCBI lineage: Eukaryota > Metazoa > Cnidaria > Anthozoa > Scleractinia > Pocilloporidae > Pocillopora > Pocillopora damicornis. The sequence continues at coordinate 9,720,992 of NC_142671.1, forward strand.
ACCCTTAACATTTTGATCAAATTTGATGACAGCATAGAGAACAGTCGCTGCCAATAAGCTGCGTTTATAATGCTACTCATCTGTAACGCTACTCAGTCGTTGAGTTTTCAAACTCCAATTGCGTTGAACATAACAATGAAAAGCCAGGTTTTTTGACATTGCTTCATAACAAACAACAAAGATGGCTGTATGAGTTTTTGAAAAGAAGTCTGACAACCTTTCAAATCACAGGTCTCTTCACAACAACAAACTAAGCACCATTTTGGCGGGTCTTAATTTTCTCGGTTGAAAATGTCATCCACCAGTTTATTGACCAAGTTAATAAACACCATGCAATTATCAAAACGGCTTAAATATCAGAAGCTACTTTCTCAAACACAACTATCCATAGGGGTAAAAGATTGAATAGGAAGTCAGTTCTCGATTTAAGAAACCACTTCAAACCAACAGAGACATTCTAGTTCACTTTCTACACAACGTGTCACCCACCGGGTGAAATTTGAAAGACGTAAACCTTTTAGTTCAACGAGCTTGGCACAATGGTCGACAGAAACGTTTCGCAGAGCGTTTTTACTGTTTCCCTCCTATAGACTTAACATAAGTATTTTAAATTTAAACCTTGTTAAAAGTTATTAAGTATTTTATACTAAGCTTATTATTTATCTTATGAGTGAGTCTGCTAATCAGTGTTATCGAGCGAAAGTAACATTTCGGTTGCTTTTTTTAGCCCTATATATGACTGGGTTAACAGAGCGGTCTATTTATTGCTTCCATTTAAATGGAATGAACTTAATTTTTTTAACGTAAATAAGTTTTTAAACTGACCCAAAGCGGGATTATTGCCTTGAAGTACTTGTCCCGACACTTTTTATCCGCTTCGTTTTAACTACCGCCCGGCTTGTTTTCAAAGTCAGAAAGACTCATAGATCTTTGCGTACAGTTACATTATCATATCTGTTTGTCTAAAAGCAAAATTATGCCTGAACATAAAAAAAATGGTCAGGGTTCATCACTTGGGAGCATGTGGTCATGACCTCTCTGTCAAAACACTGATCTACTTGTGATAGGCTAACAATTATTCTGTTTAACCGTTCCTGCTAAACAGGATATTGAACGGGAACATGCTGCAAGAACTTCCTCCGAACGTATTTGATCGAAATCCTCAGCTGGAGATCCTGTAAGTTGGTGTGCCCCTGTAAGATCGTCATCAGCTGCGCCTAAACAAATTGAGATATCTGTAATATCCAGTCCAGTATTCCAAGATTTGCAACATAGTTCAGTGTGCACATGCGCATTAGCAACACTTTGCAGTACCACGTTGTCAGCTCGAGTCGGAGAAGTTTTGTTCTATTAAAGCATTGTTTATACTGAGAAGACTAGCGGTTGTTACGCTGGCGACGAGGATACCACACTAGATTAAGCACAAAGAAGAAAGAAGAAAGCTAGAGAAACCAAGCCAGAGAGTTTTGAAGCCCAGCAAGAGAGGCTAACAAGACAAACACGTTAACGCTTGAATCAATCGATCGACAAACATGCCCGACACCGAAGAAGCAACCGGCGGCACCGCGCCAACAGCACCAGTACAAGTTATCACAGCGACGAGAAATCTCAAATCTCAACCATTCAACCCGGGAGATGACCCAATCGGCACAGGTAAAGCGTGGGACGACTGGCTCGAAGAAATCGAGCGCGAATTCAGATATTTCAAGATTACGGAACCCCTCGACAAGAAAGATGCACTCATCATTTATGGCGGGAAGGAAATCGCTCGTCTGGAGAAAAGCTTACCGAACCCAACGGATGGCGGTAACGACTATGAGAAGCTGAGGAAAAAGCTGAACGACTACTTCAAACCCAAGAAGAATAAACACCACGCAAGATATGTATTCTTCAAAATGAGACCAGCACATGGCGAAACAACGAACGCGTACGCTGCACGTTTAAGAGAGAAAGCCAACGACTGCGAATTTGAAGCAAACTGCGATGAACGAATCCTAGAACACCTCATCCAGACAACACAGAATCGTTCGCTAATCCAGAAGGCTATTAACAAGAAATGGGATTTAACACAGTTCCTCACCGAAGCTGCACAAATCGAAGACACAACACTTCAAATAAGCGACATGAAAATTCCTCAAGATGTGAAGAAGGTCGGAAGACAGTCTGGAAAGTGGCATCCGCCCAAGAACGATGGAAAAGACAAGAAAAAGCAACCATGTGGATACTGTGGACAAACAGGCACACACGAGGAAGGCAAAAACTGTCCAGCATATGGGAAGAAATGTATGAAATGCCAGAAGTTTAACCACTTCAGCTCAGTATGCAAGTTCAGAGGACCTCCCAACAGCAAGAAAAGCCATGGGCGCAAACACAGTCGAAAACCACCAGAAACCTCGAGGGACAAGCACCGTGTCAAGCGAACCACAGAAGAAGATGCTGATAACTCAACAAGTTCTGATGACGAATTTTTCTGCCAAGCTGTACATCATCTTAAGCAGGTGAAGAAAATCAAAACAGATAACGAGAGCAGAACTGTGTCAGTGAAGATAGATGTTGATGTTAGAGTTGAGCCGGACAGTGGTGCAGAGGTGAATGTTATAGACGAACACCAATTCAAGGCATTGGCAAATCGATCAAGCGTAAAGCCAACGCTACATCCAAGCAGAGTGAAGCTGAGTACCTTACAAAGTGAGCTTCCCGTGAAAGGAGAATTCACAGCGACCGTAAGGAACCAGACCTGCGGAGCAGTCGCAAGATTTGTTGTGGTCAGGGGTAGAATCAATTCCCCACCGCTCATCAGCAAAGACACCCTCAAAGAGCTAGGTATGCTACAGATCCGCGAAGATGGCTCTTTCGCCGAGACAAATGACCTGAGAATCCAGGAAGAGTTGCCAGACATCAAGAGTGTCAAGCAAGCTGTAATACTCAATCCCGAAATCAAAGCAATCACTGATCGATACAGCGATGTATTCAAGGGCATTGGGAAGATACGAGACATCAGAAATGGAAAAGAGTTCTATGCTAAATTCAGCATGAGACCAGAAGCTGCTCCTGCAGCCCAGAAACCAAGACCAGTCGCATATTATTTGCAAGATCCCTTAAAGAAATGGCTTGAACAGTGTGTAGAAGAGGAGATATTTGAAGAGGTGCCGGAAGGTGAACCAGTAACATGGTGCTCTCCATTAGTAGTTCAGCCAAAGCCAAAGTTCAGCAGCGTAGATAAGGAAGACCTGGAACCACACATGATTAGGGCCAGCGTGGACCTCAGGATACCCAACCAATTCATGGAGAGACACAGGATAAACCAAGGAACGGTTGTTGAGGACTTTATGTACAAGTTCCACGACTGTACCATCTTCTCCAAATTTGACATGAAGCAGGGGTACCACCAACTGCTTCTCGATCCAGAATCCAGAAAAGTCGCTACCTTCAGCACACCATGGGGGAACATGCGACCAAAACGTCTAATCTTTGGAGCAAAAGCATCGCAAGATCTCTTTGATGAAGTTATCTACCGAATTTTCGGAGACATACCAAGGTGCCTCAACCAGCGCGATGATATCCTGATAGGAGGGAAAGACATAGAAGAACACAACAAAACATTGGAATCCGTTCTGCAGAGAGCAACAGATTTTGGTGTCACTTTCAACCCTGAGAAGTGCCAACTCGGAGTGGAAGAGATAGAGTTCTATGGGCACAAGTTCACGAAGAACGGATTAAAACCAAACCCAGAGAAGGTCAGAGCCGTGAAGGAAAGCAGCCCACCAGAATCGAAAGAAGCTGTGCGAAGCTTTCTTGGCATGACTGGGTATTTATCAAAGTTCATCCCCAAATACGCATCACTAACCGCACCTTTGAGACAGCTGACCCACAAAGATACGAAGTTCAAATGGGGAGCAGAAGAGAATGAAGCATTTGAGAAGCTCAAAGCAAGCATAACAAGTGAAAGCACAATGACGTACTTCAACCCAGCCAAAGCTATTGTTGTGAGAGTTGAAGCCAGCTACCATGAAGGACTATCAGCCGGATTATTCCAGGACACAGGCAATGGCCTACAGCCAGTCCACTTCATTAGCCGCAGCATGACTGACACCGAGAAAAGACACAGTCAGACAGAGAAAGATGCCCTCTCCATACATTGGGCAAAGAACAGATTCAGCATTTACCTTCTGGGAGCGCCAAAATTCAAGATCATCACAGCTCACCAACCATTACTTCCATTGTTTAACAAGGCAGCCGTGCGACTTCCACCAAGAATAGAAAAATGGGTAATGGGAATGCAAGATGTCGACTTTGAGCTAATCCATGAACCTGGAAAGGATGAAGCCGATCCACTTGACTTCCTGTCGAGACACCCTTTGCCAGAAACTGGAAAGGATACCATAGAGAGAGTGATCAAGTACACGGTGACAGCCGAACATGCTGTTGTTGTAGATCACATCAAGGAAGAAACTCTCAAAGACACCCAGCTTCAGAAACTTTCCATCAGAATACTCACTGGAGATTGGGAACAACACAAGAAGGACCCAGACATTCCACCATTTTATAGTGTACAGAATGAGTTGTACGTAGTCAATGACCTAATCTTCAGGATGAATCAGATCATTGTCCCAACAAGCCTACAGAGAAAGGTCATCAAGGCAGCACATCACCTGGGACACCTGGGAATGACAAAAACAAAGCAGATGTCAAGAGCAAAGTATTGGTTTCCAACCATGAACAATATGGTAGAGCAGATCATCGGTCAATGTTACGAATGTCAGGTAACCACGAAGCAGCACAGACAGGAACCCATCAAAGTCACAGACATACCAAAGAAACCCTGGGATGTCATATCTGTAGACTTCAGTGGACCCTATCCTGACGGTCATTATAACCTAGTGGCCATTGACAAGAGAATAAGATACCCTGAAGTCATGACGACTCACTCGACAGCATTCCAGCCGACCATGGAAAAGCTCAAAACCATGTTTGCCACTCATGGGACTCCAAGACAGCTACAAAGCGATAATGGACCACCATTTAACTCCAGAGAATTTGCCGAGTTTGCCAAAAAAGAGGGATTCCACCATCACCGAGTTACCCCAGAACACGCACGTGCTAACGGAGAGGCGGAAAACTTCATGAAACTACTGAATAAGACTGAGCAGATCGCTCGTCTCAATGGGGGAAAAAGCAGTGTAGCTGTTCAAGAGATGCTAACAGGCTATCGCGCAACACCGCATCCTGCTACTGGCGTGCCACCATATGAAGCCCTAATGAACAGACAGATCAAAACCAAACTAGATCACCAAGCGAGGGAGTGCAATGAGAATCCCCGTGACACAGCCATCGATAAGCGGGATGAGAAATACAAAGATAAGATCAAACAGAATGCCGAGAACAGGAACACCAAAGAGCACAATTTCTTAGTCGGAGATCATGTCCTGTTAAAACAGAAAAAGAGAAACAAATGGTCTACCGCATTTGAACCAGCATTCTACAGAGTAACTCGAATAGACGGATCAAGCATTGCAGCAAAAAGGATCACAGATGGACGCGAAGTGTACCGTGATGCAAGCCAGTTCAAGATTGCTAACTCACGGATCCAGGAAAACACCAACGAAGAAAATGAAGACCAGGAAGAACAAAAGAACCAAGAGGATTGGAGAGAGAAGATTCTACTGAATGCTAACCCTCACTCAGTCCAGGAGGAGACTAAGGAAAGCAGCGGAAAGGAAGCAGCTAAAACCAACACCAGTGACAAAGCGGACCAGAGCAAACAACCTATGCCAGCAGCTACGACCAGACGAAGGCGTGATCGAAAACGTCCAGAGTATTTGAAAG